>NC_037673.1:161196259-161568759 GCF_003255815.1 Theropithecus gelada
CCCGGCCTTTTTTTTTTTTTTTTTTTTTTTAACAGAGAGATACTAAAAAAAAAAAAAAATGTTTCCTTGCTTTTACCAGTGACTTTCTTGAGTAGAATCTGGCAGTCTAAGTCATTCATACAAAGTGAAAAGCTAACAGAGAAATTAATTGGCCTATATTTTCAGTAATGTACTCTACATGAAGAATAGACAGAACAGATGTTTTCTGTTCTAAATTGTGTGCGTTGTCTTTTAGTTTTCATTTGTCATGTGATAGTAAGCATTGTTTCAAGGAATTTTTAATTTTGAGATACATAATACACTCTTCTGGAGGTTGTCACTTCATGTGAAATTCATGATGCAAGACTCCCACTGTGAACTGTATTCAAGCACTTCCAAGTCAGAACGAATCTATAATGTCTCCATGTACTTGTATTTTTTATTAATATGTACTTGAATCAATTGTTGCACTATACTAGGTAGCTAGAATAGTTTTATGTGTAAACATAAAGCTATAAAATTCTGTTTATGCATTTTATAAGCTATAAGTTTACATATAAACTATACGAATTTATATAAACTATAAATTATACTTTACAAAAAAACTATACATTTCTGGTCGTTTTATGTACTTTGCATGTTGAGTTTGTAGTTTAATATGCACACATGATATTTTCATATATGACAATATGAACTCCAGTACAATATTTTAGAGTAAAAGTTTTGTTTCAACATTTCTGTACAAAATTAAGTGCCTTAGAGGAAATGAAGTGACTGGGCATTATTCTTAACATGGTGTGGTTAGGGCATTTACATATTGAATATCAATATTTCTTGTCCTGTGTAATTTACAATCTAAATATTGCATGAATGAGTTATCTCTCATAGGAGAAGTCAATAGGAATGATTGCCATTGATAAGCTTGAGATGACATAATTTAAACTCAACGATGATAGACACCAAAGCATATTCATGTACTGATCACATGGGTGTACATATTTTCATACAAAGGAGTCACAGATACATAACACAAGTGCTATGCAAGTTTTGTTGGGGAAAGAAAAAAACTATAAGCAGAGAAATAGAGTACATGCATCATGTGAAATATAATTATTCCACCATTTAGTCCAGACATGGATGGTGTATGCATCACGGCCAATGAGCCACTAGTGAGGGGTCCGGTCCATGTGGTGCTTTATGTATTTATAGACTGGGAGTAATAGGAGCCCCGTGGGGAGAGAAGGAGCCTTGTTATACAAAAGAGGAAGTCTCTAGAACCTAGTGGTTGGCATCAGCCTGTTCTTTTGAGATAAGTTAGACCTTCTGAGACAGTTCTTTGCTAAGACCCCAAAAGCAGAAAGTAAATAAGCCTTTAATTTGTGTTTCATCTTCTAGTAATATGTTTTTCTATTATTAAGGAAAAGATTTATTGATAGTTTAAAAATATAATTATGTTGATACCTTGAATAGACATGTTATAGATGGAAACATTAAACTAGTAATTTCTTGTTTATCCTGTGTTTGAGGTATTTCAAAGTTAAGCAAAGCTTGAAACTAGATATTTTAGTCTCTCATTGGATATCATGAGATGCATGACTTTAGTTCTACTCAAACCACATCCTATTTCCCTATTTAAAACAATGTTTTTCACTTGTTTTCAATATGCGGAATAAATTATATATTTAGAATATGCTAAATATTGAAACCTAATGTGTATAATAGTTAGAGGTAACTTTAAACAGCAGAAGCAAGGATATGTATTAAAGTAGTAAAGTCATTGTGGCCTGCCCTACCAAAGTGACTGAGAGTCAGGACCCTGCTTCCCTTTGTAGCTTTTCACCTTATTGTACATACTGGAATAACCCACAGTAATGCAGGTGTGACCCTCTGCAGTTTGGGAGTGACATAAAAATTTGAACTAATGTCAGAAACACTTTTTTGTCAATTTTTCAAAATCTTACCAGAAATTTCTAAACCTCTAAGACACTCCCTGGCCATGTCTAGTCTGGCCAGCTCAGAAGAAATTCACATGGGAAACTTGCTAACCTATCTCATACTTGTAATCTTTTAAGTATTTCCTTGTCTCATTCTTCACACATCAATTCAAACACCATTCCCTTCTCCTTTCTGTGTTAATTAAACTCTGCCATCTATTTATATATCTAATTGGTTCAGAACAGTCTTCTGATTCTAAATTGTGTACAGACCTACTCAAGTGTGCAATAAATTTGTCATTATTGTTATACATGCTATTATGATTTTGAACTGACTTTTATCAAGGCAGCATTCCCAAGAACAAAACTCTAAACTCACTCAAATCAAGGTGGCCTTTGGCAAATCAGATGCTAAACCTTTTTTTCCTACATAATCCTCATGGTAATCCTCACATTCCTATTACATCTATGTTCAAGGGAAGTTGCTTTAAATTAATCAGGAAATTGGGGAATTTGGTGTTAGATAATTATTAGCTGCTCATGATGAGAGACATTAAAAATTCTGTTATTACTTGCTCTCCAGTCATACAGTTCACAAAAGTTACAACTCCTTGTCCCACTCTGACCACAGTGTATCTTCTTGTTTGAAATCTACTCACTCTACTTCCAGCTACTTCTGTTTTCTGTACAAGGGAACATGAAAAACACCTGGCTGCTCTCTGCTACTGCTCTAGGAGTCATGGGAGAATCTCTGAGGTTATCCAGATGCCCAGACATGTTATTCAGCCTTTTATATTCTACTGTGTTTCATTGATGTCCACAAAGGCAAATCCCAGAGTATATAGGAAAATGTGAATGATATTTTTTTCCTTCTCATGTTATATTTTCCATTTAGAATTTTATAACAGACAGATAAGACAACACACTTTTCAATTGTCTTCTCATGAGCTTTTTTAGCTGTAACCACTAAGTTCTTACAATGTGGTCAACACACCGCCTTCCACCATCACCAGGGAGGAGAGGGGAGGGTCCCTTGAACACGGTGAGAAGAGCCATTCCCTTATCAGAAAGAATGTTTATTTTTTGTTTAGCATGGCTTGAAACTAAACTAGGAGAGCGTAACCTTATCCCATGAGAAAGAGGCAAAAGAAACTATTAATTGGAAGGACCCACTGGACTGGGAAGCAATGGTCTGGAAAGTTTTAGGAGGAGATAGGCAAAGGCTCATGACAGGTGATGTAGGCTCTGCTGGGGTGTGGACAGCACTGAAAAAGCATAAATAACACCTGCTGACACACCACACCATCATCACTGGGGACCGTAGCACAAAGGTAGCACTATCACAGAAACATGGCCAGGTCATGGGCCCACACACAGGTTCAACCTCACATGTCAGAGATAAACCATTGGTAGCCAAGAGATCTGGGTCTCATTCTATGTCAGTATCACCCCAAGTCAGTATTTTGGCATGGTTCTGTTGACCCAATCTCACATAATTCTGTAATAGGGATACCGTGCTGAACAGTGGGAGTGATTCATTTGCGAAGCTGCCATCCTGGAACCACAGCCAGTCATGGGTCTTGGATGACCTCATCAGGCTTGTGTCCTGGATTTCTTCAGGATACCCGATTAACAGCGCGTGAATGGTGTTAAAAAGATTCCCCAAAGTAGAGAACTAGAGTATAGATCCAATGTCCAGGCACAGCCCTCCCCATCCAGCCTACCTATATGGTACTACTGGCCTCTGCTTGTCGAAAGCATGAGAGGGGGACTTCTGACCAAAAAAGTATTATGCCCAAAGCATAACATTGGGACTAAGACACCTCTTACCCTTCAATGAAGAGTATTATAGTCTTCCATCCTTTGGAAGCTAGGAAGCTCCATATAAAAGATTTTCAGATACCAAATCTTAGAAAATTCTCAACAAAGTAGCATGTCCTCACTGTGAAGTCCCACTAGTAAACCATGCTTCCTCTGTACATAGAACAATCAACACTGTTAAATATGAACAATCAATGATTCAGAAATAATTGAGAAAATGTGTGTGAAAAGACAGCAAAAATAAAAGGAAATTGCAGGAAACAGATAATGTAGAGAAAGCTGGATACTTACAAATCACTATACTATATTCTGTTTACTCAGGAAATACAAGAAATGTTGCATGCGAGTAACAACATTGATTATCTAACAATAAAAATAAATAGCAATAGAAGCATCCCCTTTTTTTTTTTTTTTTTTTTTTTTTAGACGGGAGTCTCTGTCATCCAGGCTGGAGTGCAGTGGCGCCATCTCGGCTCACTGCAAGCTCCGCCTCCTGGGTTCGTGCCATTCTCCTGCCTCAGCCTCCCGCGTAGCTGGACTACAGGGCCTGCCACCACGGCCGGCTAATTTTTTTGTATTTTTAGTAGAGACAGGATTTCACCGTATCAGCCAGGATGGTCTTGATCTCCTGACCTCGTGATCTGCCCACCTTGGCCTCCCAAAGTGCTGGGACCACAGGCGTGAGCCACCGCGCCCAGCCAGAAGCATACTATTTTAAAATATATCAAAAATAAAGTTATATTTAAATTCTGGTGAAATGGAAATGAGAAAAAAAGACACAAGTGGAGTTGAGGGACAAGATCTATATTGCTCTTTACAAGCTTTGTAGTATACGCAGATACAGTCTTCCCTAGGTGTTCTCGGGGATTGGTTAAGGGGCCATCAGTGGATACTAATCTGACCATGCTTCAGTCCCTTGTATAAAATAGCATGGTATTTTCTTATAACCTGTGCACATCCTCCTGTATACTTTAAATCATCTCTAGATTACACATAATAACTAAAACAATGTAAATGTTATGCAAATAGTTGCTATAATGTATTTTTTTAAATTTGTGGATTGTAGTATTTGAGTGTATATATATTTTTTCTGAAAATATGCTGAATATATTTTTACTAAAAATACTGAAATATAAATATATAATTTTATACATTTATATATAATACATTATCAAGTACATAAAATATAAATTATATATAAGTGTATATATATTTATACTGAAAAAATATTTTTTCCTGAATATTTTCAATCCATGATTGAATCCACAGATGTGGAACCTGAAGATATGTGGAGTTAATTATACTCATAATATAAAATGTAAAGTAGAAGGAAGTAGTGTTTAGAGATCTATACATTAGTAACAGGTTGACTTAGGATTGTATGCTGGCTGTTTCACTTGGGTAGTTAATTAATCTCTCTAAGGTTCCATCTTCTCTGTAAGTGATAATAGCTCATATTTCATCTGTTTATCTGAAGAATTATACAAAAATGTTAGTACATTGTCAGCCACATAGTAGTGTTCAGTAAGTGCTATTATTATTATTAGAAGTAGATTAACAGAAGTAGTAGTGATTATAGTAATATTAGGAAATATGATTTAAATCATTTAACATTACCTGTGTGTGAGTTTTGCAAGTTGGCAAATTAAAGTCTAGTAAAAAGTGGAAATATGGTTAATTGCCAATGACATTCTTTATGCCTCTTCTTTATTCCTCTTTTCTTTCAAATATATGCAGTTCGGTTAATGGGCTCATAATCTTTTCTCTCTCTGCATTTCAACCCTGAGCATTCTTTAAACTGTCACTGCCACATCTCTACTACTCCTTCAGAATTTATAAGTGGGCTGGCATCTTTAGCCCTAGGATGGTGGGGAGAAAAAGCCGTACCAGTCTGTGTAGGTAGCATCACTAATTTTCAACTCATCTGCAACCATGTTCCATACACCGTTTATCCTTGAGCCGCATATTTTTTGGCTAGTAGTGATTAATTTAATTTTAAATAAAAGTTTAAGCAAAATCACAATATCATGAGAAGCACTTGAAGTAATGAAATAGTTTCCTTTATTGCAAATTTTATTTTAAACCTCCCAATTATCATCTTCATTGACAATAAAATCAGGCCTTAATGCTGAGTTGCTGTTAATTTTTAATGCTACTTATATTGTTTAATACAGTGTATAAATTGACACCGAGTCTTTTAGTAGAACTAAGCTTTGACATTCTCTGTAACCATCCACTCAAAACTAGTATTTTTAGTCCATTAACCCCTTTTTACCCCCCCACTTCATCATAGACTATATAAAGCAGCATAGAATATTTAACATTTTATAATCTTTTTACATGAAAGTTCACTTTTAGAAAGACAAAATCATTAGAAATATAATAAAGTTTTCTCTCTGGTTTTAAAAAAGAGTTATAGGTATATAGTATTCTAACTGGAAATAACTTCTCAGCAAATTTTCTGCATTAGATTTTTTTCTGTTAATCAAGTGATGTTATTTTCATCTAACTGTTCTGCATGAAACAGAGTATTTGGAATAAGAGTCTATCCTTTTAGGAAAAAAAAAAAAGTATGACTGGGAAATCATAGCAGTTGACTGAAATCCTCGGGTGAGTTTTTCCCATCATGGTGCTTGGGCACTAGCTCTTCTGTGACTTTCACCTTGAATTAAGGATGCATTTCTTAAGGCTTAGCTTATTAAGACTAGCTAGTGTTTTCTCATGGGTGCCTAGCTCTCACTGCTTCCTTTGGGAATATGTAGGTGCCTGTCTAGTCTGGATTTCAAATACTGATCGAGAATCATAATTAAAGCATAGCTGCAGTTTCATGAATATTCAATCACTCCATAAAAAGGATTAACTTGCGCCATAGATCAATTATATGGAAGTTGATAAACTTCATCAGTAAGTATGATATTTTCAGGAAACAAATTCAGGTATGAGAGAAAGGTCATTTAAAAATGTATTTTGTATAATTCAAATTAATCATTTGGTGTGATAACAAATTTCATGTCATCCAATTTCCAGGTTTTCCCAAATGTTTGAGGTTTAAAATCCATCATAGCCTGTTCTCATCTTTTCTGTTCCATTCTTTTTCCTGGGATGGTATCTAAACTCCAGAGTGGGCAGCATTGGGAGGTTGTTATGACTCACACAATGATATATCCTGGAAGAAGCCCCCAGTAATACCATTTTATCCTCAGTGATGTAATTCACCCATTGCATCGCTGTCTTTTTCTGATTATGAAGTGTTGGCATCTGCTGCCAAGATACCCATATTCCCACTTGGTCGTTGGCTCTACTGTACACTTAGTGCACTGTAGCATTAAATCTCCTGGTCCTGGCTTAGGATCTACTTTGAATAAAGAAAGCTTCTGTGCTGTTCACTGCCATCCGGAGAAACCAGTGGCTGCTCACTGCAACATACTGAGTTTACATGTAGGTTCTGAAAGGCTTGGATTCCTTAGATGGCAATTCTGCCCTTTTCTGTCACATCTTGAGTTTGAGGAGAGCTCTGTGGATTGTGTGCCAGACAAAAAGTGAGGCACAATTCATCTGACTCTTAATTTCTCATACCTATCTGGGAGTTTTGGTCCATACTCCAGCTAAACCTGGATGTCCTGATGAATGCAGAAATTCTGATCAATGTTTAAGCCTTGTATATTCTATTCTAACTCCACTTCCTGTCTAGCTGGTAGGAGTTTATTTGGTTTAGAGGATGACAGTGTCAAGCAGGTTAAGGAAAAATCACCACCACCACCACCAAAGTTTGCTAATGTCTCCCTACATCAAGCAGACACACTTTTTTGAAAGTCATGCTTATGACTAATATTCTGGGAATGTGTTAAGCTGTGATTGAGTGTTTTGATTAGAAATTGCTCCATAGACCATCATTAGGTGGAAATCATGATTTGAAAGTCAATGCATTACATTCAAATCATGTCAATATCTGAATATTCCCTTCAATCACAACCTTTAAGGACATCAAATGTCATGACAATTGAAAGTCAGGAAAGTGAGAAGAAAGAAAGTAAGGAAGAAAGAAATGCTGGAGCCTTACACTCATATTATTTAGGCCTCAGTCTTTTCAGGTTCAGTGTAACCAACATTCACACAACCCCCAAAGTCCTTCTCCTCCTCTAATCAATGGTGTCCCTCCCGCACCACCTACTGAGGCACACTATGCCCTTAACTCACATTATCTGTCTTCCTCTTTTCAAAGCTTTAGCACAGTGCTTCGCAAATAGAAGTTCAAATTTGATGAATGAATTGCTGTTGATTTATTTTTATTTTTTACATTTAAAATATAGTTTGCAAGTTTTAAAAACAATGAGCTTGCTGGAGTGTTTCAAGTAAAGAATCTGGTCAGAGTTCTTTGGAAAGAAGCACAATGTGTGAAGGGTGGTATGGAGTTGAGGGGCAGGAACAAAAATACAAGTAAGGTTGAGACTAATATGGTTCACAGGTCAAGGTTAAGAGCCAAGGAGCAGGCTCAACACAAACTTTAAGGTGAGGATTGATAACTCAGAGGGTCTCTGTATCTGTCTAGACCTCTGAACATGAGGAAAAGCTGGTTGGACTCTGCTGAGACTGTAGCAAGCTGATTAAGAGTATTCCAAGTGCTCACTGTGAGGTCATCCAGTCATGTATACAAATCCTCATTTGCTCCTTATGACTTTGTAAACTTAAGCTAATTTAATTTCCTGAGTTATCTTTCTATATAATAGAATACTGATAAGACTTACATTTTACGATTACCAGTAGAGCTCTTTAGGTACATTTAAAAAACAAATTTATTTCCTGTCTTTCTCCTAGGTTATTTTGTGGGTTCTTTGGAGATACTGGGGGATGAATTACTAAATCTCTGTTAGCTGACTATTATTTCTCCCTCGGTCTTCTCATCTGATTTTATAGGTCTGATAGATATTTTCTAAAGCTAATGAAATTTAAGCTTACGGACTCCCAAGGAAGTGCATAAGCCCTTTCCAAAGCCCTGTGACAGGCCATAATAATGTATTTAAACCATGATGTTTTAATTTTTTAAAACTAAGATATTTTTGTACTGTCTTTTCATAATGCCTCTCCCCACAACAAATTCCATTTTGTAAGTCCCAGATCATCTGAACCTGCCCTTGTTCACAGTTCTTTTTTCTGAGGTCATCTCTCTCTTCAAGGCATCCCTTGAGCTCACAATCTTGAAAAACTACAGTCACATTATTTTAAGAGTTCCACGTCTGGTCCATGCATCTCAAACCTGATCTGACTCTAATCCATCATTTTCCTCAAACTGTAGGGGAAGCACATAATCTTCTTTGGTTATTTTCTTCTCCTCAACCCTACTCAGTTGCATTGAGCCCATGAATCAGATAATTTTATAAGGAGTGGTCTTCCCAATGCTAACCCTCACTATACTTTTAAACTCCTCTATAGGTAAGATAGTCAGGACTCATAATCACCATCAATTCTCTCCAAAGAAATTGCACTCCTGAATTTCAACTCCTCTGCATAGTTCCAACGTTCTGTGTAGTCTAGAGGTGGGAATCACCTAACAATCACACAACAAATTATTGGAAACTTCTTTTGCAAATCCTGCCTTTGGCATGTAGCATATCATATTGGAAAGTGAAAGGTACTTATGTTCTTAGCACCTGATAAGGGTTGGCAGTGTCCCCACCCAAATCTTACCTTGAATTGTACTCCGATAATTCCCATGTGGTGTGGGCCTGACGGGAGATAATTGAATCGTGGAGACAGTTTCCCCCATACTGTTCTCATGGTAGTGAATAAGTCTCATGAGATCTGATGGTTTTATCTGAAAACTTTTGCTTGATCTTACTCTGCTGTCTCAGTTTGCTGTCTTATGAGACATGTCTTTGACCTTCTACCATGATTGTGAGGCCTCCCCAGCCACGTGGAACTGTAAGTCCATTAAACCTCTTTCTTTTGTAAATTGCCCACTCTCAGGTATATCTTTATTAGCAGCACAAAAATGGACTAATACAGCACCCCAGATGAACTGAATTGAGGACATTACGATTGTAGCAACTGTTTCACATGTATAAAACTTGAGGAATACCTTGAAAATAGAATTTAACAGATGTTAGCTATAACTGTTAGAATCCCTACAGGAACTGGCCCTGGATATAGTAATGACTCAATACCCCTGAAACAATGTCTGAATCTTTAAAACAAGTCTTTTAGGAAATTGGAAGAAAAAGACAGGAAGACTGGCATGTAGGATATGAATTTTTAAAATATTAAAGCAATGTACTTTTGATTAAAATGAAAATATTGCAAACAGAAACAGTCATATTTCTAATTTGGAATATATACTTTATACTTTTTTTACTTTAAGGAATTTTATATCCCAAATTCCAATCACAAGTTATTTGTAGAATTTTGCTTTTTTTTTTTTTTTTTCTGGTAAGGATCAGCTTAATTTAATTGCACTTAACTATCATAATTTACATCTTCCCTGTAATAGACAATCAATAAAAATAAAGTGAGATGAGTGTATAGACACTAAGTTTAATTTTTTATTTCCATTTTAGGTAAAATGTAAAACTATGGTGATTATTTGCAAAAGTAATTGCATAAAATTAACTACATTTAAATTTACAGAAACATGATTTTATAGAGCAAGAGAAATAGAGGCAGCCAGAATATAAAAGTAGGTAGATTAGACTGAATAAGCACTAATAATATTTATTTGAACTCCACCTCGTTCTTTAGCACAATATTCTTTGACATAAAACAAAAGATGTGGGTGGGTTATTTACTTGTTTTACATTTCATATTCTAAGGAGAAAAATATGCAACTAATTACCATGCTCAGAAAAGAAAACTACTCACATGGAAAATGAAATTTGAAAAACAATGCACATATATTTCTGCTGTAGTAGTGCAAGAAGGAACTTACACATCAATCTTTTTAAGATTTGAATTTCAAGTTCTTGAGAGTTTATAGTCCCCCTAAGTTGTCTGTTGTATATGTGAATGTTTTAAATGTTTAAAAAAATACTATAAATTATTTTGACTGTTTAAATTACAGTACACATTCTCTCAGTTTGTATTTTATCTGTATTTGCCTCTCATTTTATAATATTTAAGTAGGAGAGAGATAAGAGAACCAAGTGAAAGAAGTTTGTACTAACGTAAAAATTATAAAAATCAACTTTTGACTCAAGGGTGTGAATTCTTTTTTTTTTTTTTTTAATAGAACTAAGCATTGGTTGCAGTTTATTGGCACTACATATATTTTATTATTATTATTATTATACTTTAAGTTCTAGGGTACATGTGCATAACGTGCAGGTTTGTTACATATGTATACTTGTGCCATGTTGCTGTGCTGCACCCATCAACTCGTCATTCACATCAGGTATAACTCCCAATGCAATCCCTCCCCCCTCCCCCCTCCCCAAAGGTGTGAATTCTTAGAGGAAACAAAAATGATGATCATCAAAGCCATAATAAGAAAAACAAATATCAGTAACTATAATGACTATATTTGAGGTGTTGTCAAACTTTCTTTCCTTAAAGTTACCACCATTCTATGAATCTTGCTTTGTCCCTGTGGTTTGGCTGGAGGAAATCACAGGTCCTAACCCAGAAGAAGGCACATGACTTGCATAGCACCAATTATGCTACTCCAACTCCCTGCCTGATGGGATTGTTTCAGGGATGGACACATGTCCCTAGCTGACCGGAATTTCCCATGTCTTCAGAGAAGCTTAAAAAACGTGTTTTTATACTTTGGAAATTCCAAGCTGCATAGGCAAAACAATCACAAGCTGCTAGAGAACAATGTTCCCACCATGTGGAGAAAATCCCCTTACTGAAACCAATACAGAGGCAAGTAGAACTTGGAGACAGAGAAAGAGAGCTGGAGACGGAGAAGCAGTCTAATCACAGTTTGAGATCTCCATTCAGCAGAGTTTAAAGTTAATTCTACTCTCTGAGCGCTTAATCTAATTAATTAATTTAAATTTTTAAAATAAATTATTATTATTATTATTATTATTATTATTTGCTTAGTTTTGTTTGAGTTTCTTTCACTTACATCTGGAAAGGTGGACCTGATTGGGGGATGATGAATTTGGGTCTAGAATTGTGTTAAGTACTTATAGAAATTGTCATGTTGAATTCCCACAATTCTGTGAGTTTTTTCAAACTGGGGATATATAAAGTGGCAAAGTGACAACCTCAAGAGATCCATAACTAATCAAAGATGGAGCAAAGTTAGACAAGGGAAAATATACTTCCAACAATTGGATGAAGTGAACAAATTATCAACGCAAATTTTTATATCTCCATTTCTATATTGTTCCGGTGATACTGTATTTCCTGTATCTTGACAGTTGTCCTTTTCATGAGCGTCTTCCTTTTTCCTTTTTTTTTTATTTAAGTTCTACGATACATGTGCACAACGTGCAGGCTTGTTACACAGGTATACATTTGCCATGTTGGTGTGCTGCACCCGTTAACTTGTCATTTACATTAGGTATCTCTCCTAATGCTCTCCCTCCTCCCTCCCCCAACCCCATTATAGGCCCCAGTGTGTGATGTTCCCCACCCTGTGTCCAGGTGTTCTCATTGTTCAATTCCCACCTATAAGTGAGAACATGTGGTGTTTGGTTTTCTGTCCTTGCAATAGTTTACTCAGAATGATGGTTTCCAGCTTCATGCTTGTGCCTACAAAGGACATGAACTCATCCTTTTTTATGGCTGCATAGTATTCCATGGTGTATATGTGCCACATTTTCTTAATCCAGTGTATCACTGATGGACATTTTGGTTGGTTCCAAGTCTTTGCTATTGTGAATAGTGCTGCAATAAACATACGTGTGCACGTGTCCGTATAGCAGCATGATTTATAATCCTTTGGGTACATGCCCAGTAATGGGATAGCTGGGTCAAATGGTATTTCTAGTTCTAGATCCTTGAGCAATTGCCACACTGTCTTCCACAATGGTTGAATTCGTTTACAGTCCCACCAACAGTGTAAAAGTGTTCCTATTTCTCTACATCCTCTCCAGCACCTGTGGTTTCCTGACTTTTTAATGATCATCATTCTAACTGTTGTGAGATGGTATTTCATTGTGGTTTTGATTTGCATTTCTCTGATGGCCAGTGATGATGAGCATTTTTTCATGTGTCTGTTGGCTGCATAAATGTCTTCTTTTGAGAAGTGTCTGTTCATATCCTTTACCCACTTTTTGATGAGGTTGTTTGATTTTTTTTCTTGTGAATTTAAGTTCTTTGTAGATTCTGGATATTAGGCCTTTATCGGATGGGTAGATTGTAAAATTTTTCTCCCATTCTGTAGGTTGACTGCTCACTCTGATGGTAGTTTCTTTTGCTGTGCAGAAGCTCTTTAGTTTAATTAGATCCCATTTTTCAATTTTGGCTTTTGTTACCATCGCTTTTGGTGTTTTAGTCATGAAGTCCTTTCCCATGCCTATGTCCTGAATGGTATTGCCTAGGTTTTCTTCTAGGGTTTTTATGGTTTTAGGTCTAACATTTAAGTCTTCAATCCATTTTGAATTAATTTTTGTATAAGGTGTAAGGAAGGGATCCAGTTTCAGCTTTCTACATATGGCTAGCCAGTTTTCCCAGCACCATTTATTAAATAGGGAATCCCTTCAACATTTCTTGTTTCTGTCACGTATGTCAAAGATCAGATGGTTGTAGATGTGTGGTATTACTTCCGAGGGCTCTATTCTGTTCCATTAGTCTATATCTCTGTTTTGGTACCAGTACCATGCTGTTTTGGTTACTGTAGCCTTGTAGTATAGTTTGAAGTCAGGTAGTGTGATGCCTCCAGCTTTGTTCTTTTAGCTTAGGATTGTCTTGGCAATGTGGACTCTTTTTTGGTTCCATATGAACTCTAAAGTGTTTTTTTCCAATTCTGTGAAGAAACTCATTGGTAGCTTGATGGGGATGGCACTGAATATATAGATTATCTTGGGCGGTATGGCTATTTTCACAATATTGATTATTCCTATCCATGAGCACGGAATGTTCTTCCATTTGTTTGTGTCCTCTTTTATTTCATTGAGCAGTGGTTTGTAGCTCTCCTTGAAGAGGTCCTTCACATCCCTTGTAAGTTGGATTCCTAGGTATTTTATTCTCTTTGAAGCAATTGTGAATGGGATTTCACTCATGATTTGGCTCTCTGTTTGTCTGTTATTGGTGTATAGGAATGCTTGTGATTCTTGCACACAGATTTTGTATCCTGAGACTTTGCTGAAGTTGGTTATCGGCTTAAGGAGATTTTGGGCTGAGATAATGGGGTTTTCTAAATATACAATCATGTCATCTGCAAACAGGGACAATTTGATTTCCTCTTTTCCTATATGAATACCCTTTATTTCTTTCTCCTGCCTGATTGCCCTGGCCAGAACTTCCAATACTATGTTGAATGGGAGTGGTAAGAGAGGGCATCCCTGTCTTGTGCCAGTTTTCAAAGAGAATGCTTCCAGGTTTGCCCATTCAGTATAATATTGGCTGTGAGTTTGTCATAAATAGCTATTATTTTGAGATACGTCCCATCAATACCTAGGTTATTGAGAGTTTTCAGCATGAAGGGCTGTTGAATTTTGTCAAAGGCCTTTCCTGCATCTATTGAGATAATCATGTGGTGTTTGTCTTTGGTTCTGTTTATATGCTGGATTACGTTTATTGATTTGTGTATGTTGAACCAGCCTTGCATCCCAGGGATGAAGCCCACTTGATAGTGGTGGATAAGCTTTTTGATGTGCTGCTGGATTCGGTTTGCCAGTATTTTGTTGAGGATTTTTGCATCGATGTTCATCAGAGATATTGGTCTAAAATTCTCTTTTTTTGTTGTGTCTCTGCCAGGCTTTGGTATCAGAATGATGTTGGCCTCATAAAATGATTCCCTCTTTTTCTATTGATTGGAATAGTTTCAGAAGGAATGGTACCAGCTCCTCTTTGTACCTCTTGTAGAATTCAGCTGTGAACCCATCTGGTCCTGGACTTTTTTTGGTTGGTAGGCTACTGATTATTGCCTCAATTTCAGAGCCTGTTATTGGTCTATTCTGGGATTTGACCTCTTCCTGATTTAGTCTTGGGAGGGTGTATGTGTCCAGGAATGTATCCATTTCTTCTAGATTTTCTAGTTTATTTGCATAGAGGTGTTTATAGTATTCTCTGATGGTAGTTTGTATTTCTGTGGGATTGGTGGTGATATCCCTTTATCATTTTTTATTGCATCTATTTGAGTCTTCTCTCTTTTCTTCTTTATTAGTCTTACTAACAGTCTATCAATTTTGTTGATCTTTTCAAAAAAGTCAGCTCCTGGATTCATTGATTTCTTTTTGAAGGGTTTTTTGTGTCTCTGTCTCCTTCAGTTCTGCTCTGATCTTTGTTATTTCTTGCCTTTTGCTAGCTTTTGAATGTGCTTGCGCTTGCTGCTCTAGTTCTTTCCATTGTGATGTTAGGTTATCAATTTTAGATCTTTCCTGCTTTCTCTTGTGGGCATTTAGTGCTATAAATTTCCCTCTACGCACTGCTTTAAATGTGTCCCAGAGATTCTGCTATGTTGTGTCTTTGTTCTCATTGGTTTCAAAGAACATCTTTATTTCTACCTTCATTTCGTTATGTACCCAGTAGTCACTCAGGAGCAGGTTGTTCAGCTTCCATGTAGTTGTGCAGTTTTGAGTGAGTTTCTTAATCCTGAATTCTAGTTTGATTGCCCTGTGGTCTGAGAGACAGTTTGTTATAATTTCTGTCATTTTACATTTGCTGAGGAGTGCTTTACTTCCAACTATGTGGTCAATTTTGGAATAAGTGTGATGGGGTGCTGAGAAGAATGTATATTCTGTTGATTTTGAGTGAAGAGTTCTGTAGATGCCTATTAGGTCTGCTTGGTGCAGAGTTGAGTTCAATTCCTGGATATCCTTGTTAACTTTCTGTCTCGTTGACCTGTCTAATGTTGACAGTGGGGTATTAAAGTCTCCCATTATTATTGTGTAGGAGTCTAAGTCTCTTTGTAGGTCTCCAAGGACTTGCTTTATGAATCTGGGTGCTCCTATATTGGGTGCATATGTATTTAGGATAGTTAGCTCTTCTTGTTGAATTGATCCCTTTACCTTATGTAATGGCCTTCTCTGTCTCTTTTGATCTTTGTTGGTTTAAAGTCTGTTTTATCAGAGACTAGGATTGCAACCCCTGCTTTTTTGTTTGTTTGTTTTCCATTTGCTTGATAGATCTTCCTCCATCCCTTTATTTTAAGCCTATGTGTGTCTCTGCACATGAGATGAGTCTCCAGAATACAGCACACTGATGGGTCTTGACTCTCTATCCAATTTGCCAGTCTGTGTTTTTTAATTGGAGCATTTAGCCCATTTACATTTAAGGTTAATATTGTTATGTGTGAACTTGATCCTGTCATTATGATGTTAGCTGATTATTTTGCCTGTTAGTTGATGCAGTTTCTTCCTAGCATTGACGGTCTTTACAAATAGGTATGTTTTTGCAGTGGCTGGTACCAATTGTTCCTTTCCATGTTTAGTGCTTCCTTCAGGAGCTCTTGTAAGGCATACTTGGTGGTGGCAAAATCTCTCAGCATTTGTTTGTCTGTAAAGGATTTTATTTCTCCTTCACTTATGAAGCTTAGTTTGACTGGATATGAAATTCTGGGTTGAAAATTCTTTTAAGAATGTTGAATTTTGGCCCCCATTCTCTTCTGGCTTGTAGAGTTTCTGCTGAGAGATCTGCTGTTAGTCTGATGGGCTTCCCTTTGTGGGTAACCCGACTTTTCTCTTTGGCTGCCCTCAACATTTTTTCCTTCATTTCAACTTTGGTGAATTTGACAATTATGTGTCTTGGAGTTGCTCTTCTCGAGGAGTATTTTTGTGGTGTTCTCTGTATTTCCTGAATTTGAATGTTGGCCTGTCTTGCTAGCTTGGGGAAGTCTTCCTGGATAATATCCTGCAGAGTATTTTCCAACTTGATTCCATTCTCCCCGTCACTGTCAGGTACACCAATCAGATGTAGATTTGGTCTTTTCACATAGTCCCATATTTCTTGGAGGCTTTGTTCATTTCTTGTTACTCTTTTTTCTCTAAACTTATCTTCCTGCTTCATTTCATTCAAAGGGTATCAGTGATTGAAGATACTGATACCCTTTGTTCCAGTTGATTGAGTCAGTTACTGAAGCTTCTGCATGCATCACGTAGTTCTCGTGTCATGGTTTTCAGCTCCATCATGTCATTTAAGGACTTCTCTACACTCTTTATTCTAGTTAGCCATCGTTTAATCTTTTTTCAAGGTTTTTAGCTTCTTTGCGATGGGTTCAGAACATCCTCCTTTGGCTCAGAGAAGTTCATTATTACTGATCATCTGAAGCCTTCTTCTCTCATCTCGTCAAAGTCATTCTCCAACCTGCTTTGTTCCGTTGCTGGCAGGGAGCTTTGTTCCTCTGGAGGAGAAGAGGCACTCTCATTTTTATAATTTTCAGCTTTTCTCCTCTGGTTTCTCCCCATCTTTGTGGTTTTATCTACGTTTGGTCTTATGATGGTAACGTACAGATGGGGTTTTGGTGTGGATGTCCTTTCTGTTTGTTAGTTTTCCTTCTAACAGTCAGGTCCCTCAGCTGCAGGTCTGTTGGAGTTTGCTAGAGGTCCACTCCAGACCCTGTTTGCCTGGGTATCACCAGCAGAGGCTGCAAAACAGCAAATACCTCAGAACGGAAAATGTTGCTGTCTGATCCTTCTCCTGGAAGCTTCATCTCAGAGGGGCACCTGGCTGTCTGAGGTGTCAGTCGGCCCCTACTGGGAGGTGTCTCCCAGTTAGGCTACTTGGGAATCAGAGACCCACTTGAGGAGGCAGTCTGACTGTCTCAGATCTCAAAGTCTGTGCTGGGAGAAGCACTGTTCTCTTCAAAGCTGTCAGACAGGGTCATTTAAGTCTGCAGAAGTTTCTGCTGCCTTTTGTTCAGCTATGCCCTGCCCCCTGTAGACCAGAGGCAGGCAGGTCTCCTTGAACTGAGGTGGGTTCCACCCAGTTTGAGCTTCCAGGGTGCTTTGTTTACCTACTCAAGCCTCAACAATGGTGGACGCCCCTCCCCCAGCATTGCTGCTGCCTTGCAGTTCGATCTCAGACTGCTGTGCTAGCAGTGAGAGAGGCTCCATGGATGTGGGACCCTCCAAGCCAGGCAGGGGATATAATCTCCTGGTGTGCTGTTTGCTAAGGCCTTTGGAAAAGCACAGTATTAGGGAGGGATTGTCCTGATTTTCCAGGTACTGTCTGTCATGACTTCCGTTTGTTAGGAAAGGGAATTCCCTGACCCCTTGCACTTCCTGGGTGAAGCAATGCCCCATCCTGCTCCGTGGGCTGCACCCACTGTCTGACAAGACCCAGTGAGGTGAACCCGGTACCTCAGTTGGAAATGCAGAAATCACTCGTCTTCTGCGTCACTCAAGTTGGGAGCTGCAGAGTGGAGCTATTCCTATTCGGCCATCTTGGAACCTCTCCCTTTTTCCATTTTTAATTGGTTTCCATTATCTTTACAATAAAATCCCTGGAACATTTTTCCCACTCCTATGTCTCTTCAATGTCCTGCCAATTAGTGGTGAGGAAGAGGATCTATAAAAACACTTAAAAATACCTTAGATTTCACTCAAATATTACACATTTGATGCATTGATGTTTTCTCAAAATATTTTTGTATCAGTGTAATAATTTTATATAAATGGAAAAGCAATGTGTTTTCTGCTTTGTGCTGTTCTTTATCCTAGTGATTATAACGTATTTAGTTGATAATGCTTACTTTAAATTTATTTTTTAACTTAATATTTTGGAATAATTTTAGACTTTCAGAAAAGTTTATTTCTGATATACATAGGACCCTAATGTCAACATATTACATTACTGTGAAGTCTTTGTCAAAACTAAGAAGTTAACACTGATACCCACTATTAACTAAACTTCAGACTTTATTCAGGTTTCACAAGTTTTTTTGTTGTTATTAACCAATGTTCTTTTTCTCTTCAAAAATCCAAGCAAGAGATCACATTGATTTAGTTATCATGTCTCCTTAGTCTCCTCTAATGCATGATAATTTCTTAGTCCTTTCTTTTCCTTCATGATCTTGAAAAATTTTTTAAAGGATATTGCTTGTTTTCCAGAATGTCCCTCAATTTAGGTTAGTTTTATGCTTACTCATGATTAGATTGAGGTTATATATTTTTCAGGAATTAAACAAAAGTTATATGCTCTTCTCAGAGAATCAGATCATGAAGTACATGTCATATCACAGGTAAAATTATCTTGATCACTTGGTTAAAGCAATGTCCACTGGGTTTTCCTGCACTAAAGTCAACTGTCTTTCCCTTTGTAATAGATAAATATCTTGGGGGAGGTAATTTGAGAACATACAACATTAATTTCTCTTCAAACTTTTTTTCTACTTTCTCAATTTTGTTTTTACTTTTCTAGGTTGTTTTCCTAAACATATGATAGGATCAGCTTGTTCATATCTATGGAATATCTGTGGGACTTTTATGGAGATTGAATTAAATCCCCACACTTATTTGTGGAAAAGTGACTTCTTAATGATGACTCTCCCAATATGTATATCTCTCTATTTATTTAGTTTTTCTATTGTTTCATGGGTGTTTTGTATTAGTACACAAATGCAGTACATATTTAGATTATACCTCAGTATTTAATTGTTTTTTGGAGATGTTGTAAATGATATTTTTAAAGTTTTAATTCATTATTGCTAGTTTATGTAATATAATTGATTTTTCCTTTTTTTTTTTTTTTTTTTTTTTGAGACAGAGTCTCATCTGTCACCCAGGATGGAGTTCAGTGGCATGATCTTGGCTCACTGCAACCTCTGCCTCCTGGGTTCAAGCAATTCTCCTGCCTCAACCTCCTGAGTTACACACATCCGCCACCATGCCCAGCTAACTCTTTTTTGTATGTTTTGTAGAGACGAGGTTTCACCATGTTGGCCAGGGTAATTTTGAACTCCTGACCTCAAGTGATCCTCCCACCTTGGCCTCTGGATTACAGGTGTGAGCCATTGCGCCTAGCCTATAATTGATTTTTCTGTATTGACTTTGTATTCCATACCCTCACTAAAACTCAATTATTAGTTGTAAAGTTTTTTTTGTAAATTCGTTGAAATTTCTTTTCTTTCTTTCATTTCTTTTCTTTTTATTGAGATGGAGTTTTCCCTTTGGTGCCCAGACTGGAGTGCAGTGGCACAATCTTGGCTCACCGCAACCTCCGCCTCCCGTGTTCAAGCGATTCTCCTGCCTCCCTCCTGAGTAGCTGCAATTACAGGCATGCGCTACCACGCCTGGCTAATTTTGTATTTTTAGTAGAGACGGGGTTTCTCCGTGTTGGTCACACTGGTCTTGAACTCCTGACCTCAGGTGATCCACCTGCCTCAGCCTCCCAAAGTGCTGGGATTACAGGCATGAGCCACCACGCCTGGCTGAAATTTTCTATGTAGACATTATCACAATCTGTAAATAGAGATGATTTCAATTCTTGCTTTCTGACTTGTATGTATTTTATTTTTATTTTTTGCTTTAATTGAACTGCCTAGGACTTCTAGTACATGTTAATAGGGGTGTTGAAGGAAGACTCCCTTACTTTGTTCCTGAACTTAAGGGAAACCATTCAGTATTTCATCTTGAAGTATCATATTAGCTCTATTTTGGTTTTATTTTTGTTTGTTTTTCCACTTATATATCCATTACAAGGTTAAGGAATTTGCTTTCTATTTAAAGTTGCTGAGAGTTTATATTAGGAATGGATATTGATATTTTCCATATGCTTTTTCTGCATCTTTTGAGGTAATCATGTGTTTTCTTCTTTTCTCTAAAAACATGTTGAATGACATTAATTCCTTTTCACATGTTAAGCCAGTCTTGCATTAGGTGAAGTCCCATTTACTGAAACTGTATTATTATTTTTTGTAACACATATACATTAATATATTTTATAAATTACTAAATTTGTTAATACTTGGTTGAGGAGTTTTGTGCCTATGTTCATTTCTTCTTCTTTTTTTTTTTCCTTCTGCCTTCCTTGAGGGTAACTTAAGCTTTTTAATTTTTTTCTATCATTTCATTTGATTCCATTACTCACTTACTGTTTATTCCTCATTTTAACTTTTGTGTGTATGTACATCTGGTTCTCCTAGTGTTTAAAACAAGAACCTTCCTAAATCCAAGGCTAGCTGCATGAAATTATACTACTTCATGTGCAGTGGAAGAACTTAAAACATATACTCTAATTCCTCCCACTCATTCTTTGTGCTATGGATGTTATACTTTATGTTTACATTTGGTCTTAACACATTAATTTGCTAGAATTTTTGCCATGTATGATTTTTAGTGTTTTATGTGTAACTAATTTTGTTTTAAACTTTTAATTTTAGAATAGTTTTAACTTTACATAAAAATTGTGATAACAGAATTCCCATAAACTCCAAACCCAGTTACTCCTATTTTTGTGTCTTGTATTAATATGGTACATTTTTCACAATTAATGAGCGAATATTTGTTCATTATTAAATAAAGAAGATTATATATTCACGTGAAGAACATGATATATTCAAATTTTACCTGATGTTATTTTCCAATTCAGGATCCCATCTAGGATACCACATTACATTTAACTGTCATATCACCTTAGACATCTCTTATCTGTCACCATTTCTTACACTTACTGTGTTTTTGAAAACCTTTACAATTTTGCAGATATTTTGAAGATAAAACAGTTGTGAATACAGTTTTGAAGTCATTTTGTACAATGTCAATAAGGATCTGTCTTATGTTTTTCTCATGACTAAACTAAGGTTACGGGTTTTGGGGAGCAAGGTCACAGAGGTAAATTAGCGTTTCTCATATCAAACTGCCTCACCTCATATAAAAGGCCATAATATAAAGCAAATTATTACTCTCAATATTAACCTTCATCACTAAAATTAGGGAGTGTTTGTCATGTTTTTTCATTGTAAAGTTACTCTTCTTTGCTCCTTTTCAGTATTCTTTGGAAGGAAGTCTCTATATGCAACACTTAAGGAGGGAAGAATTATACTCCTCCTTCTTAAGGGGATGTATTTACATATATTATTTGGAAATCTGCATGAGATATTTGTCTATTCTCCTTTATTAATTTATTTACCTGTTCGTCATTTATTTATATCATTATAGATGCAGGACATTTATTTTATATTTAGTTTATAACCTAATATTACTATATTTTTCAACTTAGATTGTTCCAGTATTGCCATTAGAAGCTCTTCCAGTTATTCTCTGTGTCCTTTTGATATATTACCATCATTGTAGAATTTAAGCACTTCCTTATTTTCAGCACTAAAAGGTACTCTTGACCTATTGTGTATGTCTTACCTCAGTCCTAGAAACACCAGTTTCTACAAAGTACGTTGATTCCTTTTACTGAAGAATTTTATTAGAAACAAAAACCTCTGTGTCAGGTATGCTTTGTGCTAATGAGGTGTCATTGCTTTGGGGCCCTTTCGCCTGATAGATTAAGAAAATATATGTGAGTTACCAACCTGTATATATACACATATCTATAAATCTTTTTTATTTATTCATATGCATATAAAGAAAAATATGAATTTATACCAATATCTCCAACTCTAATTCACTACCATATAGATTATATAGACTTCCTCCTTTTGCTTATGTAACACTACAAAAGGGACTCCTGGCTTTCATCAGCCACCATCCTTTTACTTGATTCGTCAGTTCTACTGTAGATGTATAGTGTTTTCAGAATTATTAGCCCATATACCCTTGAGGAAACAACTTGATCAACTAGTGTACAGTGCTTATATGCGATTCCTCATGCCTTTAACCTTGCAGACACCATTCATTTCCAAAGTTACTTAGATCAGCACTGTCTTCCTGTAATCCCTTTTGTTACATTATTTTATATATTTGTAATTAAGTTAGATTTTTTTGTCATCATTTGTATTTCATCCTGAGATTGCCCAGTGACCTCAATGATTTTTTTAAAATTAGTATAGCCTTTTCAGACTGATTTATTTTACTTAACAATATGTATTTAAGATTCATAAATGTCTTTGCTTGGCTTGAAAAGAATAATTGCTTTTCATCTATGAATAAGATTTCATAGCACAAGTATGACACATATGCCCAGTTTTGACAGTTATACATCTATGATGAATATTTGTGTGTAGTTTTTTGTGTTTGCAGACATACATTTTTAGATAGGTAAATATATAGAAACACAATTGCTAGATTATATGGTGAGATAATGTTTAGCTTTGTCAGAAACTACAAAACTGCTTTTCACAGTGGTGGTAACAGTCAGTTTGCAATCCCACCAATAATGCATGTGAGTTCCTGTTCCTTTTCATCCTCAACAGCAATTGGTATTTCAGATTTATGGATTTTAGCAATTCTAGTATATGTGTGGTGGTATCTTTTTTATGTGTAATTTCAAATTATAAAATGACAATTTTAAGCATATTCTTACATATTTGTTTGACTTTAGAGTATCCTCTTTGATGAGTTAACTATACAGATCTTTTGCCATTTTAAAAAATTTGGATTAATTTGATTTTGTACTTTTTAAGTTGACATTTTTTAAATTAGCTGAATATGGTATCACATGCTTGTAGTGCTAGCTACTTGAGGGGTTGAGGTGGGAAGGTCGCTTGAGGCCAGGAGTTTGAGGCTGCAGTGATCTAGGATTGGGCCACTGCACTCCAGCCTTGGTGACAGAGCCAGACTCTGTCTCAAAAAAGAAAAATTCTTTGTATAATTTGGAATGTGGTGTATATATAGATACAGATACATGCACACACACGCGCGCACACTCAAACACCATGGAATACTACTCAGCCATAAAAATAAATGAAATTGTGTCTTTTGCAGCAACGTGAATGGAGCTAGAGGCCATTAACTTAAAAGAAATAACTCAGCAACAAAAAGTAAAATTCCCCATGTTTTCACATGTCAATGGGAGCTAAATGATGTATAACAATGGACATAGGAAGTGGAATAATAGACACTGGAGACTTGGAAGGGTGGAAGGGGGGTGAGGAATGAGAAATTACTTCATGAATACAATGTACACCATTCAGGAGATGGGTACACTAAAAGTCCAGGCTTCATCGCTCTGTAATATATTCTTGTAACAGAACTTCTGTGTATCTCCTACATCTATAAAAATATTTTTAAAAACTTTTTTAAATGGATTGTGCTTTTGGTGTTATATCTAGAAACTCATCACCAAATCCAGTGTCACAGAATTTTCATCTATGTTTTCTTCTAGAAGTCTTATAAGTTTTGTATTTACATTTGAATCTGTGATCCATTTTGAGTTAATTTTTGTGAATGGTATATGGACTAGGTCTAGGTTCTTTTTTTAGTTTTTATTGTTTCAGCACCATTTATTAAAAGTCTGTTCTTTCTCTATTAACATATATTTGCAATTTTGAAAAAGTTTAGTTGACTCTAGATGTGTGGGTGTATTTCTGGCTTCTCTATTCTTTTTCATTTGTCTATATCTGTTATTATTTTCAATTTCATTCTGTCTTGGTTACTGTAATATTATAATGAGTCTTGAGTCTGAGTAGTGTGATTGCTCCAGTGTTTTTCTCTGTAAAGTTTTGTTTATTTGTTTTGTCTTTTTTCTTTCCATATATGCTTTAGAGTCAGTTTGTGGATGTTTACACCAGCTTTCTGGAATTTTTCATTGGAACTGCTTGTATCTATAGATCAAGTTAGAAAGAACTGACATCTTAACAATATAGAATCTTCCAATTCATGAACATGAAATATCTTTCCATCAATCATTACACACCATATGACAACATTTCAATGACAGACTACATAATAACAGTGGTCCCATAAGATTATAATAGCATATTTTTCCTGTACATTTTCTATGTTTAAGATATTAGATCCACAAATACTTACTGCTGTGTTACAACTGCCTTTGTTATTCTGTACAATAACATACTGTACAGGTTTGTTGCTTAGTAGCGATAGGCTACACCACATAGCCTGGGTGTGTAGTAGGCTCTGCCTTATAGGTTTGTGTAAGTGTACTCTGTGATATTTGCACAATGATGAAATTGCCTAACAACATATTTCTCAGAATATATCCCCATTGTTAAGCTATATGTGACTGTATTTAACTCTTCTTCAATTTCTTTCATCAGTGTTTGGTATTTTTCTGCACACAGATTCTAGAAATATTTTGTTATGTTTATACCTAAACATTTAATTTTGGGGTGCTATTTTAATTGGTAGTTTTTAAAACTTAAGTTTCAGTTATTCACTGCTGGGCTACAGAAAAGCACCTGACTTTTATATATTAACCTTACATCTTGCAACTTTGCTATATTCTCATTAAATTCAGGAACTTTTATCTAATTATTTGGGATTTTCTACCTAGAAAATGTTATCATCTACAAATAAAGGGAGTTTTGTTTTTTCCTTTCTTATATGTATACACTTTTCTTTTTCTTGTCTCAGGGGAAAAGTATCCAATTTCTCACTATTAAATATTGTCAGCCGTTAATAAAATACTTGGGCACAGAGTCTCTAATGAACTTTCCTTGTTGGTAACATTTTACACATGTTGTTACAATTCATTAATGGATTGAATTAAGCACTTCCTATGTGAATTAACTGGGAGAGGATTTGTGGGAGCTTGCACCTGACTTCCCTTAGACTTTACTCATAAGCCTTTCTCTGTGATGCTTATAGTTGGTATCCTTTCATTGTAATACATGTTAGCCATGAGTATGATCACATGTTGAGTCCCATGAGTTCCTTAGTGAATCATCAAACCTAGAGCGGAACTTGGAGACCCCCTCTGTTTCTATTTTCTGTAAGAGATTTTGAAGAGCCAGTATTGTTACTAACTTAAATGTTTGGCAGAATTTACCAGGTAAACCATCTAAGCCCAGTGTTTCCTTTTGGGAGGGTTATTAGTTACTGATTCAATTCCTTCAGCAGACATAGGAATATTCAGATTGTTAATTTCTCTTTGTGTAAATTTTGGTAGTTTTTGTCTTTAAAAAAATTGATTCATTTTCTCCTTAATTTTGGAGTGTATTTTTTCTGGGTGTATAATTCCAGTTTGATAGTTTAGTTTCTTTCTTTCAGTGCTTTGATAATGTCATTCCATTGTCTTCTGACTTACCTAGTTTCTGATAAGAAGTCAGCTGTAGTAACTCTCTTTTTCTCTTTATATGTCTTTTCCTCCTGTCTATAAGTTTTGTTGTCAGCATTATGAATATAATACTTTTAAAAAGTTATATCTTTTGTGTTCTCTGAGCTTTTTGATTCTGTGGCTCAATATTTGTCATTCTGGAAAATTATCAACCATTGTTCTTCACATATTTCTGCCTTACTCTTTTTTCCTTCTGCAATTCCTAGAAAACATATTTTAGACTATTTGCTATTGTCTCACAGCTTCTGGGTACTCTATTCCTTCCTCCTTCTACGCCGTCTCCTCTTTCATCTTTTTCTCTTTGTGTTTCAGTTTGAGTATTTTTTGTTTACCTGTCTTCAAGTTCACTGATTTTTGCACTTGGCTGTCTTGAATCTACTGATGGGGCCTAAGGCATTCTTTATCCTGTTATCGTGGTCTTTGTTGTGAGCATTTATATTTAACTCATCCTGATGATTTATGAATCTACTAAAATTGGCCGAAATTACTCATTTAATTTTGCATGTTGTCCGCTTTTTCCATTAGAAGCTTTAACTTAATCTTTGTTATTTTACATGTTTTATTAGATAGTTTCAATATTTGTGCCATACTTGTGTCAGGTCTGTTGATTACTTTGTCTCTTTCCAGCGTGTGCATTTTTTTTTCTTTTCTATTCTTATGCCTTGTAATTTTGTTGTTGTTCTTAGTGAATGCCAGACAAATTGCACAAGACAGTAGAGACTGAGAGGACATAGTTTTTATCTCTGATAACGGGTATGTCTTTCCTTCTGTTTGGCCTTTAGTGTGGGGAATGTATTCATTCTAAGCTGAAATTGTCTTGAGTTTGAGGTTTGTTGTTGCTATGGTTACCATCATTGTACCACAGGTTTCAAGCAACTTTAATGATACTTTATGGTAAGGTGGAAGCTTTGCCAGAGGGTGTTTCTCAATGTCTGTTGCAACCTCGGTTTTAAGTCTTACATTTGCACTTGCCACATGAAGAGTCTGTCCATGCTCTTGCATCTCTCCCAGAAGTATTACAATGTAACTTGTTGTTTGTAGACCGGTTGTAGGGGGGATAGCAGAGTAAGTTCTCTTTTGTTCTGATTTAGTCTCAGTCTTAGGCAAACACTGTGCCCCTGGGACTCAGGGATATGGCCTTTTCAGCATCCCTGCCTTTCTCCCAATGATGTATCTAAGGTCAACACATATTTCTGCCCCTGCTTCTCCCTCAGGAATAGAAAAATTTTGCCTTTCTTTCTCAAACCACAATACATTTTTATAGGTGTCCTAAGATGATGAATGTTTTTACCTCTTCTCCCACAGAGTAAGGTTTTTGTTCCATATTGGAGATAGGGGCAGAAGGATCCAGCTGAGAACCCTACTGCAATGGCTGTTCTTCCCCTCTGCCAGTCCTGTTCCATGAAGGATCGTTTCTCAACACTCTCCCTAATTATTTTTGTGAGTATTCATTGAAACACCTTGGGGAGAAAGAGTTACAAAAGAGTTCAAACTCCCCCTTCATCTTTAGCCTTCTATTTATCCACTTAGACTACCATAAAATACCAAAATCTGGATGGCTTACAAAGCAGGGAAATGTATTTTTCACAGTTCCAGAGGCTAGAAATCTAAAATCAAGGTGTCAGCAGGATTGGATTCTGGCAAGGCCTCTTTTCCTGGCCTGTCAACAGCCACCTTCTCACTGTGTCCTCCCGTGGCCCATCTACTGTCTGTGTGCAGGGGGCGAGTGCTCAGTTGTCTTTCTCTCTGTTGTACGGACATCAATTACACTGAACCAGAGCTCTGCTCTCCTGACATCATCGAACCCTGACTACCTCCCAAAGGTCCCATTTCCAAATGTCACATTGGAGCGTAGGGGTTCTACAGATGATCAGAAGGGAAACACAAATCAGTCCATAATAGGCCCCCCTGGAGCTTCACACCCTTTTGCTAGCCCATATGTTGCCCCTTCAACTTCTTAATTATTTCTAACTCAATTCTTATGTCCAGAGTTCTACTGTTTCTATTCCAGTGAAACAGGTACTCATGTCCCATATCTCTCTGCAGATGCTTATGTCTGTTTATATTTTGGAGTAGTTGGTAGATATCAACTCTCCGTTAGGTTTAAGAAAAGTTGTAATCTTTCAGTTTGCCTGGCTTTCTCAATTTCTTTTTCTTTTTTACTTTCTTTCTAGATGAGGGTTACACTTCTCCTGGCTTTCTAGGTCTCCTAGTGGTCACCAACATATTTTACTTTTAGGAGTCAAAGTTCAGGTATTTTTGTTCCATTGGGATAGATTAATTTTGTGGTTAACACTTAGTCTTATTTCACAAATGGTACAGAATATATAGCTCAGGTCTCTGAATCGAATTAATCAAAATATAACCTACTCTCAAGTGAGTCCTAACTTACGCCAGTAATAGAGTTGTAGAGGATCCAAAACTATTTCTCATTACACTGCCCCTATGAGATGGACATACTCTAACCAGAGCGCTGAGTTTATTATGTGCCTGACGCTGTTCATGTGTTGTCTTACTTAATCCTCATAGCAAACATTTGAAATAGCCAACAGGAAAATGAGGCTTAGAGTGACTAAGAAATGTGCCCAGGGTTGTACATCTAGCAAATAGCATGGATAAGATATGAACCAAAGCAGCTTAACTTCAGAGCCTACATACTTAATCACTGAACTCCTCTGTCTCCTGAGAAACGGAAGTAACCTTCAAATAATCATATGCTGGTGAATGAAAAATGAAATCCATTATCTACTTTCTGAGTTACGTGGCCACCCTTTTGGAAGGCGAATAGGGATGAGTTTTGTTGGTTTTACAAATTCATAAAAAGAGGCCTCCATGAAAGTTTTGAAATAAGTCTTTGTTCATCTATGTGCTGGCCCAGATAAAACAACTATTATTGTTTTGGTGTACTTAAATAGGACATGTGTGTTGATCTAAAATATACATTTAGATTCAGTACTTAGATCTGAGCTAGTGAGCTTTTCATTGTATGGTGAATGACTTTTTCACAATTAATTGCTAATGAGATCCTCCATTATATACAAAATATTCAGAATAAAACTTCAAAATTTTAATGAGTAAAAGTGACCAACGTTTGACCTCTTTTCATAGACACATAATTGAACAATAAGTTGCTATCCTAAAATAATCACGGACTCCAATGGGAATGTGGTTGAAATGATAATTACTATATTACGCTGATTGATTAAGGTTGTGAAAAGTTATTAGTGCAAGGGTGAAGGGTCACAAATTTATGTTGTCCTTAGTTTAATTTGAATTCTGTCAATAAAAGTGGAAATAATTGTGGTACTCATATTTTATAAAAAATTATTCTCTCGTCCAATTAATGTCTTTGTCATTCTGTAAGCAATTAATCAAAAAATAAATTATTGCCTACAACGGTTATAGAAAACATGTCTTATAACATTTTCTAGTTTTTTTCTCTAGTAAGTCTATTGACATAAACTACCACCAACTAAATGTAAAGAAATTTAAGGCAGAGGATAATTTTTACATAATTATTCATATAAACTTGATTTTAAAAGTTGGGAAGGAAGAAACTAGTATTTATTCATTGCTTATATGGAATGTTCTAGATATTTTACGTGTTTTATTTTGCTTTAATAAAATTTGATTAAGACACATATTTATTCCTGTTTCATAGATAAGGAAGCTAAATCTCATGAGAGGTTACAAAGCTTAGCCAAATTCATGTAGATTTTAAAAGGGGTGGTGAAGATAGTTTTATCTGCTTTGCTTCATATTCATTCACCGGCAAAATCACAGTGCAGCCAAAATATATTCCAAAATAACTTAAAAAAATTATTGGCCTAATTTTTAAAAACCTGGTAATTTCTTCAAAGTTCCTAATTAATAACGTCATCTAATGGTTATTGTATAGAGCCCAATAGGGTACAAAATTGTTCGGAAAACATGTGGGTTAATAATTTTTCAAATGTCTCTAGTAACAGTTGGTTAGTCTGTTATCCCTTACTCTCTCTTGGCAAAACTATTAGCCGTGTAAATATGTGACATTTATGACTGGAGGTGTTAATAAGGCCTTGTTAGAGATTTCAACCATAATTAGCAGTAATTACCCACCAAAATATTACCAAACAAAAAGAAAAATGAAAAAAAAAGAGAAAAAAATAAAAATACAAATAGAGCCGGACAGACTTATTTTGAAATTCTGGCTCCAACACTTACCCCAGCCATGTGACTTTGAGAAACCAGCTTAACTTCTGAGCTCACTTTTCTAAGTTGTCAAAAGGAGATAATAATGTCTGCCTTATATGGTTATTGGAATATTCAGTTATGTAAAGATTTCTAGCACAGATCCAGCACCATATACTCAATAGCTGTTAGTTTCTTCTTTTCCTTTTTTTTTTTTTCTCTTGTGTTAATGTCTAATAATCAGCACCATTCCTAAATTGTCCTAGAAAGTGGCCACCAGCATGGGGTTATGTTTTAAACCATATTGCCAACAATAAACCAGGACCTGAAGGAGATGCCACTTGATGTGGTAATAGTTGAAGCACCAATGGTGTCTTTCTTTATGCTAAAGTGGAAATGTAGAAATCCCTTAGGATGATGATGCTTCGTGATGTTCAGGAAACATTATTCTCCACAGGAGGAGAGAATTGTTTTATATTCTTCCTTGATAATGTGTCTCATTACACCTTTCAAACATATACATTTCATTACACACTTCTATTAAAGCATCTCATTAAAACTTTCAAATATGTACATCTCATTACATTTCCTTTAAGCATCTTTACATATTCTCCATTTGTGGATTTCATTAAAGCCTTTCCCTTGTATATCTCATTACTAAACTACTTTCATGTATGTTATTATAACCTATATTTCTCATTACATTACTTAAACATGCACATCTCATTACACCTTTCTATTTATGCATCTCATTACACTCCTCAAAAATGTGTATCATATTACATCTTTCCTCTCCTTTGCATATCGTTACATTTGTCCAATTGTGCATCTCATTATGCCATTTCCTTTATGCATTTTATTATGTCCTTCCTTTAATCCATGCCATTACACTTCTTAAACCCAAGTATCTAAGTAAACCTCTACTGTATGCCATTGTATACGCCTCACAGGTATGATCTTCATTTTTCCATGCGTCACTTTTCTGGCACCCTTTGAAGATACAAATCTTGGTGTGAGGGACTGAATTGCTTTTTAAATATACATATCTTATCACATATTTATTACATTTTAGAAAATGTCCCTTTTATACTTTATTCTTTTTCCTTTTCTATTAAAACCTTTCAAGAATAAGTGACTCATGCTCTCTTTAATAATGTCAAGTAACAAGTCTCATCACACCTTTCAAATAGCAATATCTCCTGTATTAGAGACCCTTGCATCCATAAGCTTTCTAGTATTCTTTTCAAATATGTGCATCTCATTGCCTTCTCTTGGATATGCACTGTTATTTACCCTTGATCAATTACATTTCTTTTCCTACCTTAAATAATCTCTGTCTTAGATGGTTGGGGTTATAGCATCTGATCGTTATCTTCAGCCATAAATGAGATTTCTCCTGTTGTTTGTTCTTCTCTAGGTTATTACTTTTTCTCTATACAAATATCCTCTCTCCCTGAGGCAATAGATGCCTTTGGAATAAATTAAGGAGTCAAATATAGCCAAATGGTCTGTGAGTTACTTTACATAAACTCTATTTTATTATGAGAGCATTTTTGTAGTGGTGCTGTTCAAAAGCATCAAATTGTTGCAACCTCAATATCCACTATGCTTTAATTGGGTGATTTTTGTGAGTAATAATGAAAGAAAATGTAAGGACATTTATTATATGGACATTATAATCAAGATTCTATCAACAACTAATCCATTATAATCTAAATAATATATCCAAAGTTCTGTAAATTTGAGTGTAAATTGGGACACCTGCCAAGTGTAGTGACTTGATAACATTTATACAGTATTGACCCATCCAGCCCAGACATACCTCTGTCATCAAAGGAATACTGAGTTAGATCAAGTAGATTTGAATGTAAGTCACACTCCCTTCTACTATGTGAAAAATGGGCAAAGCTCCTTAATTTCTTTGAGTATCTTTACCATGGCATGAAGATAACTTACACATCTATCACCCATTAATGTAGCTGAAAATATGTATGTATCTCCTATTAAACAGAGATAATTTTTGATGAACACTTTTTAAGGTGATTTGTGCCAGTTTTTGAATTTCTTTAGTCATCTTTTATCATTCTATGATAATTTCTGAGCTCTTGCTATGTTCCAAGTACTGTTCCAGTTGCTGGCAATATAGCAATGAACAGACGAGATCCGAGATTCTAATGGAAATCTATTTTTTCAGGGGAGATGTAGATAATTAATCAGGATGTAAAAAGAATGAACAAAATTTCAGATAGTGAGAAATATAACAAAGAAATCTGAGAAGCAAATGGTAAATTGAGACATACAGATGCTTAATATTCAATGCTTTTGAATACCACCACTACAAACAACAAAAAGTAGCTGTTATTACCCCAGGCCGGAAGGACAAGGGCAGAGGATATGATGTCACAGGAACTGGATGAAAGCTGGACACTGAGAAGACAGGTTTCCAGATAGGAGGTGTGGTTCTAAAAGGATGAAGCCAGTGACAGAACTATAACACTAAAGAAGAGAAAAGAAAGGGAAAAATAGCCCCAAATTCTTCCTGCCCCTTCTGTGCTGTCTTGCTGGCACTTCCCATTGTCTGAATCCAATATGATGGAAGAAAGAACCATGGTGATACATGCTATAGGCCACTCCACTTCAAGACCCTAATCAGAATACATAAATAGTCTAAATGAGAAGAGAGCACACAAAGTGTGTCTTCCACGTCCACTCTATGTGATTTTGCCATGCCTACCTCACTATTTTTTTTTTTTTTTTTTTGATATAGCATTGCCCAGGCTGGAGTACAGTGGCGCCATCTTGGCTTATTGCAACCTCCACCTCCCAGGTTCAAGCGATTCTCCTGCCTTAGCCTCCTGAGTAGCTGAGATTACAGGTGCCTGCCACCACACCCGGCTAATTTTTTTGTATTTTTAGTAGAGACAGAATTTCACCATGTTGGTCAGGCTGGTTTCCAACTTCTGACCTTGTGATCCATCTACCTCTGCCTCCCAAATTGCTAGGATTACAGGAGTAAGCCACTGTGCCTGGCACTACATTACTTTTTTTCAGGTTACTCTGAATTATTTTGTTAATAAGTTACTCTATAAAACATATTGTTATCTCCACTTCCTAAGAGGATGTAAGCTCCCAGAGGCTGAGACCATGTGTGGTCTTTTTGTTTGCTAGATCCGTATATCTGATTCTAAGTAGCTATGTTACAGAAACAAATTACAGTTAAGAATGCAAACCAGAAACCACCCTGCTGAAAGAGGTAATCAGATTATGAGAAAACTTCTGAGGTTGAAAACTGAAATTGGGGTAACGGAGGAAAAAGAATAAGAATGTGATGCTATCCAATTGTGGTCAGAGGAATAATGATAATGAAGGATTGCCAGGTAGACACAGACCTATATGACAAAACCAAAAACAGCTAAAACACATTAAACAGTTATATTTAAATACTTAAGAATTTGTATCCCAATTTACACTCAAATTTGCAGAATGCTGTAGGTATTACTTAGATCAAAATGCCTCATAGGTTGGTAGAATCTTAGCCATATGCTCTATGTTTCCTAGCGCCACCAACATTATTACAAAGTTGGTGCTTTAAAACAACACAGATTTCTTTTCTCGTAGTTCTAGAGGGTAGAGGTCTGAAATTGAGTTTTCAGCAAGGTCACACACATTCTAAGGTTCTATGGGAAAATCAACCCCTCCTTGCCTCCTCCCAGCTTCTGGTGGGTCCCAAGAGTCCTTGGCACTCCGTGGCTTGTAGCTACATCACTCCAATCTCTACCTCTGTCTTTACATGGTTTTCTTTCCTACATGTGTCTCTGTGTCCTTTCTTCTTCCAAGGATACCAGTCATTGGGTTTGGGACCCAGTCTCAGTCAGTATGACTCCATCTTTACTTAAATAATTATATCGGCAAATATCCTATTTCCAAATAAGGTCATATTTAGAGGTTCTGGGTGGATATGAATCTTGGAGAGACGCTATTCCACCAATCACATAATCCGTGTAATAAATATAACAAGATAGTTACCATCAAAAGATTTTCTTATGGAATAATATATTTATTCTTAAAATTCTGATTGAAGACAATATTTATGTTACATGATTTAAAAATTGCTTAAATCAATGAGCTCAGCTGACGTCGCTGCTCCCCTGTTCTCTCTAGATCCACTGCACAAGTTCCCTGACAAGAAAGGTTACTGGGATGGCAGGAGTTGTTCCTGCCAAAACCAAAGAGCATACCCTGACCTACCGGCCCTGCATTGTCTTCCCTCATCTACTCTCCAGTATCTCCTCATTCATCTCCCTTCCAAACTGTGTCTCAGCCACCGTGGCCTATTTTTCCCATTTATTTAATAAACCCAGGTCGTTCCCCTCTTCTGGTTCTTGGCACGCTGCTGGAAAGTACTTTCTCCACATTTTATGAGGGCTGCCTCTTTCTCATTGTTCCAGATTCAGCTCAGTGGTCACCATATTGGGATATCCCAGGAGAGCTTACTTATCTAATGGGTCTCCCAACATTATACTCTCACACTCTCTATCACAATATTTTTTTTGTTTTCTCTCTCTCTCCTTTTTTTCATCACTTATAGCCTGCTCGATACTCATATGTTACCTGCCTCCCTCACTACTTGAGCTCTCCAACGTCGTCATTCTTGTTCCCCCTCTTTACTTGCTTACCAGAGAGTTCCCATTACCAAAAATACTTCATGGTACTTAGTGATCAACAAGAATTGAATGAATGAGTGAAGTGGGTAATGATTTTCCTAAAATTTATTATTTACTCCACTTGCTAAAAAAACAAACAAACAAACAAACCCAGATTCTGTGACCATCATTTAGATAGGGGAACAAGATAGTATTTTATTTTTCTTTAAAAAACATAAAGAGTATGTGTCGATATAAGTAGTGGGCATAGTTGGCATGCCTTTCCATTACCAAGGAAGTATTGAACACCAAATTCTCAAGCGGATGGGTATATTAGAGACAGCACCTGGTACAGTTTTAGTCTTACTACAGTTATATACAAGTGATTTAGCTTGAAATATTTTAGTTATTGTTTTATGCTATGAACAACGTTCCCGAAGTTTCTGGACTACTTAGGATGCTGTAATAGTTACTAATATTTAAAAAATACCATTATGTAAGTTAGACATTTACTCAATAAAAAACATGCATAAAAACTCTGTCTGAATGCCTTTGTCTTAGCATATACACAATCACATGATTTAACAGGTGACATAAGTGCTTTTCTTCAGTAACTAATATTTAATTGCTGGAATAGGAAAACAGTAAACTGAAAGTACAAATTATAAGAAATAAGAAAACTACAAATACTTTGTCATTTTTAAAGAAAGTTATACTATAAATCATGTAATATCAAAAATATTTAAACTTAGCCTAGAAAAATCACTGTCCTCTTTCAATAATCACTTGGAGGCATTTTACCAACACTATGTTTGAAATATTTTGAAAACAAGTGGAGTATTATCTAATTTTTTAAGTTCTATACCCAGGTTAAAAAAATGCTTTTTAAATTCCCCCAAATTTTGTGTCCTCTAATAATAGTAATATAAATAACAAGATATTTCTAATCTTTATGAAAGAAAACTTTTCCAAAATGGGCAAATGAATTGAGAGTTATGAATGAATTCATATACTTGGAAATTAATGTGAACTACGAGGTGCAGAAATATACAAAGATACTTTAAAAGATAGCATATAGAAAAGATCTATACAGTTGATAGTTTTATACATAAAACATTATCTAACACATATTCAGGAGATGCTCCCTGGAGATTTAAGAGAAACTTGTATGCTCAAAACAGAGATTTATAGTAATTTTATCTCTGCAAGGCACTTAGCTAGAGAAACAACTTGTGGCATAAATGTCAACTATTTCACACCCTTTTCCATATTACAAGGACTTTGAGTTAGCTGCTTAGGACATACCACTAGATTTACAAATGCCACCTCCAGACTAAACCAACCTTTCTTACATGTGAGCCACAAACAGGATGTGAACTTGTTCTAAACCCAGGTGTTGTTTGTACCTGCATATTTCTGAGTTATTGTCTGTTCCAGAAATATATGAACATATACATGTACACACACATTGTCACAATTCAGGTAAAGGCATTCAAAAAATTTTAATAAGACTAAAATATTAATATAAATTTAGCACAATTTGAGTGTGTGTATATATAAAGAGAGAGAAGAGAGAACATTTATTGAGCAGTTACTATGTGTTTGGCACTGCGCCATGTACTATGTGGCAGAAAGAATAATACAGTTATTAGCTTCATTTCACAGATGGGAAAGCAGAAGCTTAAATACCTAAATTCACAGAGCTAATAAACAGAAAAACTAGGTTTTAAACAAAAGCAGTCTTTGATCCAGACCATGGGTTTCTAACCTTACTGTATCCTGGGTATTATCAGCTTACTCTCAATTTTATGAATCCCTAAAATAACATTCTCATTTAAAAATCTCTAATAGAAACACTTTCTTTTGTGAATAGATGCTGTTTTCTTAGGCTTATCTCTTTTAAAATTCAAATAATTCTTAAAAGACTTAATGTGTTTAAGTCTTCTATTTATTTGTAAGCTCACCTACTCATGGGACCAGAGGCCTGTCATATTTATTCTTTAATCCCCAAATCTAACATAGCACCTAGCCCAAAGTATGGGTATCCAGTGAATGGATAATACATGTCAAGGTCTTAAACAGCTGAATGAGGATGCTAGGCAAATGTGAGTGTGTGTCTAATGTGTGAGAATGTATATGGAAAACAATGAATTCTGATATTAAGAATATATAAGAAAATGGAAGAAAGGGCTCTAGTTACCTCATAGGAGCATAGGAAATGCTCTTACGCTGATGAGTTTATTTAATCCAAAAATAAATGGAGGCAGTGCAAGTAGAAAATAATTTCTGCTTCAAAATAGCATATTACTATAAATTAGCAGTTGAATGTATGAATTTGCTAGCTCTGTAGCTATAGGCAAGTAAATATATCCATTACCATGATGGTTTAAAATAGTGTCTAAAGCATTTAGAATAAATTAGAAATGCTGCCGAGTTCATTTGAAAAAGTATCCATTCAAAATAGCAATTTATAGTTAGCAAGTTTTTTTCCTATGAATTATTCATTATTTGAACAAATATTTGAGATACATCAGAGAACATAGAATACTAAGATCTTGCCCTCTCATGGCTTATAGTTTCATAAGGATATGACAACAACAGATAATAGACATAATAAATAAGTTAACTGTATAATCTATTAGAAGGTAATTTGTAGGATAAAGGAAACTGAGTAGGATAAGAGGATTGGAAGCACAGAGGGCAGAGCACAATTTAGGCAGAATGTACAGCATAAGACTCATGAAGAAAGTAAGCTTTCCACAAAGGCTTTAAGAAGGTGAGGGAGTTAGTAAAGTGGTTATCTGGGTAGCTGTTTTAAACTCTTATTTTAAGAATAGCAAACTTCTAGATCAAAGGGCCTGTGGCAGAAGGACATCTGGCCTATTCAATGAACAGCAATAGTGTGACCAACTGTTCCAATTTGCCTAGAATTGCCTTGGTTTAACGCTGAATTCCATGTGTTAGAAAACCCCTCAGAACAATAGAAATGTATTGTCTCATAGTTCTGAAGGCTCAATGTCTGAAATCAAAATCTTGGCAGGGTAATGTTCCTTCTGAAACCTGTGGGGGAAAGAGTCTTCCTTGCTTTTCCAGATCCCGGTGGTTTACCAGCAATTTTTGGTGTTCCTTGGCTTGTAAATGCATCTCCTCCATCCTCCATCTTCATATGGCCACCTTCCCTCTATGCGTGTGTGCCTGTCTACATATTTCCCCTTTTTATAAGGACCCCAGGCATATTGATTTAGGGCCCACCTTAATGACCTCATTGTAACTTGATTAATTCTGTTAAGATCCTGTATCCAACCAAGGCTACATTCTGAGGTACCTGGGGTCAGGAATTCATATCTTTTTGGGGTGACACAATTCAGCCCATAACAATTGTAGAGGTTAAATTCTGGATATATTTTGAGGCTGATGCAAGCAAGATCTCCTGATAGATTAGATTTGGGAGCTGAGTGAGGAAGACATCAAGTATATCTCTAAAATCTCAGCCTGAGGAACTAAAAGATGTAGTTGTAATCAAGTGAGGTAAGGAAGCCTATGATAAGAAGAGATTTGGAGGAAAGATTGGCAGTTCAGTTTTTGTTTGTTTGTTTTTAGAGGTTCTCACTCTGTCACCCAGGCTGGAGTGCAGTGACTTGACCTTGACTCACTGTAACCTCCACCTCCTAGGCTCAGGCGATCCTTCCACCTCAGCCCCCCAAGTAGGTGAGACTGCAGGTGCAAGCCACCACGCCTGCCTAATTTTTGTATTTTTCGTAGAGATGGGGTTTTGCTATGTTGTCTAGGTTGGTCTTGAACTCTTGAGCTCAAGTGATCTGCCTGTCTTGGCCTCCCAACGTCCTAGGATTATAAATGTAAGCCACCGTGCCCAGCCTCAGTTTTTGAACAGGTAGAATTTGGAATATCTGTTGCCCTCCATTTGAAGTTGTAAGTAAACAGATATACAAGTCTGGGGGTCAGGAATCAGGTCTGAATTGAAAATATGCTTTTGAGATTGGTCAGCATATTGATGATTTTAATGTTACGTAGGTAGAATAGATAGCCAAGGTGTCCACACTGGATAGGGAAGAGTACTCCAAACTAGTTCTGTGCCTGGGTCTTTCATCACCTAAGATATTTTCATTTATTTCAGTTGGTGTTATAAAATCCCCAGGAAGAAACAAATACTTTATTTAAATACTTTTTAAATTCTTATAATACCTTTAGAAAAGGGAATATTATTAGAGAATGAAAGATACATTGACAATTTCTAAGCATTTGAGAAACACTGATTTAGAACTAAAAAGATCATTTTAACTGGAAGATAAAATCTTTGGGATAAAGTTCGCAATTGCCTTCAAAATTTGAAAGCATAACTATTGAAATTCACTGTATCAAAGACTGTCATAGGAGCCAACACTGTCAGCATTTCTAATGGATGGCTCCTTAGAGTTCTGGCACACTATCTTTGGTGTATACTGGCATCATAGTGGATTAGCTCTTCAGTTTCTTTCCAGCTCTTTTTCTCTTCCACATACACAATCTGTCTGTGTCAACTTTATTTCTATCAAGCTGGAGAAAATGAGCTGAGGTAGAGGAAGAGGGAAAATTGACAGGGAATATATTCCTGACCAGCATTTGTGATATATTCTCTAACAGATAGGAAAACATGTCAAAAATGGCCAGAATTTGTAATCTCTCTAGTCACAAATCCCATCTTGACTTGGAGGAAGTTAAAATAAATGTAACCTTCAGAAAGTTAAACTTGGATCTAGGGTTTGAATGTCTGCCAGTCCTATTTGATTGTCTTTCCAACAAAGATCTAGGATTTTCCATATTTACTATATACTATTTTGCAAATTATTGCAGACAGATAAAATATAAAATATATTAAATTCACTCTGGAACATTTGAGATGTTCTAATGTAGCTTTCTCATCCTATGGACATTTGGGGCCATATAAATCTTTGTTCTGAGAGGCCATCCTGTAGCACCTCAGAGTCATGACAACAAAAATGTCTCCAAACATTACCAGATATCCCTTGGAAAGGGAAATTGTGCAGTATAGAATCACTCATATGAGAGAAAGGCAAACTTAAACTTTTTCTCTTTTTTGTTGTTTGCTTTATCTTTCTTTTGTATTTAAACCAAGTTAGTAACTGCCGTTTTACACACATAACCTCCTCTCTCTCTCCATGCTTTGTACTGAATAATTTTTAGATGTCCTTCTTTCCAAAATTACACAAAAATTAAGGATCTAGTGAGAATTAGTCTTTTGGGCTTCCACATAACTATAATGCCCTATTAGCTGGCTCCTTCGTACTTAGTGCAATGATAACTGATGTTTATAATAAACTCAAAGCCTCATGAATTTTTCAAGTGCCTTTTGAATAGCCAAAGAAAGTTAAATTTCATTAAGTGTGGTTTTAAGTGTATTTTAATCTATTCAAATTCTTTAAAAATTGATATTGTATACATATGATAACTTTATACATTATTTGACCACAGGTGAACACAGGCAATACTAATAAATCCCTTTGGCATGACTGAATCATTTAGAGACATTAACATGTCAGCTCAAGTTGGGCTAGAATTGGTACTTATTTCTCTTTTTTAAAAAGGTATTTACTAATAATTTATTGAAGTATTTATCTTATAGTCTGGTATATTTGATTGAAAAAATAGAATATTAACTCATTTACAAGTGATCATATGTTTTTATTTAATTTTTTAAATCAACTTTTATTTTAAGTTCCAGGGTCCATATGCAGGCTGTGCAGGTTTCTAACATAGGTAAACATCTGCCATAGTGGTTTGCTGCACAGATTAACCCATCACCCAAGCATTAAACTCAACACCCATTAGCTATTCTTGATGCTCTCCCTCCCACTACCTTCCTGACAGACCCCAGTGTGTGTTGTTTCCTGCAATGTGTCCATGTGTTCTCATCACTCAGCTCTCACTTGTGAGAACATGCAGTGTTTGGTTTTCTGTTCCTGTGTTAGTTTGCTGAGGATAACAGCTTCTAGCTCCATTAAGGTACCTACAAAGCACATGATCTCATCCCTTTTCTATGACTGCATAGTACTCCATGCTGTATATGTACCACAGTTTCTTTATCCAGTATATTGTTGATGGGCATTTGGGTTGATTCCCTGTCTTTGCTATTGTGAATAGTTCTGCAATGAACATATACATGTATGTATCTTTATAACAGAATAATTTATATTCCTTGGGGTATATACCCAGTAATGGGATTCCTGGATCAAATAGTCTTTCTGCTTCTAGATCTTTGAGGAATCTCCATACAATTTTCCACAATGGTTGAACTAATTTACATTCCCAGTAACAGTATAGAAGCATTCATTTTTCCCATCAACCTCACCAGCATCTATTGTTTCTTGACTTTTTAATAATTGCTGTTCTGACTGGCATGAGATGGTCTTTCACTGTGGTTTTGAATTGCATTTCTCTAATTATAAGTGATGTTGAGCTTTTTTTCATATGTTTGCAGTCTGCATGAATGTCATCTTTTGTGAAGTGTCTGTTCATTTTCTTTGCCCACTTTTTAATGGGGTTGTTTGTTTTTATCTTGCAAATTTATTAATTCCTTGTGGACTCTGGATATTAGACCTTTGACAGATGGATAGATTGCACAAATTTTCTCCCATTCTGTAGGTTGTTCACTCTGATGATAGTTTCTTTTGCTTTACAGAAGTTGTTTTGTTTAATTAGATCCAATTTGCCAATTTTTGCTTTTGTTGCAATTGCTTTTGACATTATCATCATGAAATCCTTGCCCCTGCCTATGCCTATATCCTGAATGGTATTCCCTAGGTTTTTTTCTAACGTTTTTATAGTTTTGGGTTTTACATTTAAGTGTTTAATCCATCTTGAGTTAGTTTTTGTATATGGTGTAAAGAAGGGGTCCAGTTTTAATTTTCTGCATATGGCTAGCCATTTCTCCCAGCACCATTTATTAAATAAAGAATCCTTTCACCATTGCTTTGTCTGGTTTGTCAAAGATCATATGGTTGTAGACGGGTGATCTTATTTCTGAGTTCTCTACTCTGTTGCATTGGTCTATGTGTCTGTTCTTGTACCAGTACTATGCTGTTTTGATTACTGTCGCCTTGTAGTACAGTTTGAAGTCAGGTAGCATGATGCCTCCAGCTTTGTTCTTTTTGCTTAGGATTGTTTTGGCTATATGGGCTCTTTTTTGGTTCCATACGAATTTTAAAATAGCTTTTTCTAATTCTGTGAAGAAAGTCAATGGTAGTTTAATAGGAATTGAATCTATAAATTACTTTGCACAGTATGGCCATTTTTGCAATATTGATTATTCCTATCCATGAGCATGGAATGTTTTCTCATTTGTTCGAGTCCTCTCTGATTTTCTTGAGCTGTATCCCTACATATTTTATTCTCTTTGTAGCAATTGTTAATGAGAGTTCATTCATGATTTGACTTTCTTTTTGCCTATTGTTGGTTTATAGGAATGCTAGCAATTTTTGCACATTGATTTTGTATCCTGAGACTTTGCTGAAGTTGCTTATCAGCTTAACTTTTGGGACTGAGATGATGGAGTTTTCTATATATAGGATTGTGCCATCTGCAAAAAAGATAATTTGACTTCCTCTCTTCCTATTTGAATACTCTTCATTTCTTTCTCTTGCCTGATTGCCCTGGCCAGAACTTGCGATAGTATGTTGAATAGGAGTGGTAAGATAAGTCATCTTTGTCTTGTGCTGGTTTTCAAGGGGAGTGCTTCCAGCTTTTGCCCATTCAGTATGATATTGGCTGTGGGTTTGTCATATATGGCTCTTATTATTTTGAGGTATGTTCCATCAATACGCAGTTTATTGAGAGTTTTTAACATGAAGGGGTATTGAATTTTATTAAAGTCCTTTTCTGCATCTATTAAGATAATCATGTGGTTTTATTTTCTTTGGTTCTGTTTATGTGATGAATTACATTTATTGATTTGCGTATGTTGAAACAACCTTGCTTCCCAGGGAAGATGCCAACTTGATCATGGTGGATAAGCTTTTTGATATGCTGCTTGGATTTGGTTTGCCAGTATTTTGTTGAGGATTTTTACATCGACGTTCATCAGGTATATTTGCCTGAAGATTTCTTTTGTTGTTGTATCTCTAAAGGGTTATGGTATCAAAATGATGCTGGCCTCATATAATCAGGGAGGAGTCCCTCTTTTTTAATTATTTGGAATAGTTTCAGTAAAAATGGTACTAGCTAATTTTTGTACCTCTGGTAGAATTCAGCTGAAAATCCTTATGGTCCTGGGAATTTTTTGATTCTTGGTGATTTATTACTGCCTCAATTTCAGAACTCATTATTGGTTATTTAGTCATTCACTTTCTTCCTAGTTCAGCCTTAAGAGGGTGTAGGCATCCAGCAATGTATGCATTTCTTCTAGATTTCCCATCTGCGTAGAGATGTGTATAGTATTCTCTGATGGTTGTTTATATTTCTGTGGATCATTGGTGATATCCCCCCTTATCATTTCTGATTGTGTTTATTTAAATCTTCTCTCTTTTCTTCTTTATTAATCTGGATAGTGATTTATCTATTTTATTAATTTTTTCAAACAGCCAACTCCTGGATTTGTTGATTTTTTTTTTTTTAATTTGTGTGTGTGTGTGTGTGTGTGTGTCTATCTCCTTCAGTTCTACTATGATCTTGGTTATTTCTTATCTTCTGCTAGCTTTGGGATTTGTTTACTCTTGGTTCTCTAGTTCTTTTAGTTGTGATGTTAGGGTCATTCATTTGAGATCTTTGTTTTTTTATGTGAATATCTAGTGCTAAAAATTTCCCTTTTAACACTGCTTTAGGCACATCCCTGAGATTCTTGCATTGTCTCTTTGTTCTCATTAGTTTCAAAGAAATTCTTGATTTCTGTCTTAATTTCATTATTTACTCAGAAGTCATTCAGGAGCAGATTGTTCAATTTCCATGTAGTTGTGTGGTTTTGAGTGAGTTTCTTATTCTTGAGTTCTAATTTGATTGTGCTGTGATCTAAGAGATGATTTGTTATGATTTCAGTTTTTTTTGCATTTGCTGAGGAGCATTTTACTTCCTACTATGTGATCAATTTTAGAGTAAGTGCCACGTGGCCATGAGAATAATGTATATTCTGTTGTTTTGGAGAGGAGAGTTCTGGAGATATCTATCAAGTCCACTTGATCCAGAGCTGAGTTCAAGTCCTATATTTCTTTAATTTTCTGTCTCATTGATCTAATATTGTCAGTGGGGTGTTAAAATCTCTCACTATTATTGTGTGGGAGTCTAAGTCTCTTTGTAGGTCTCTAAGGACTTGCTTTATGAATCTGGGTGTGCCTGTAATGGGTGCATATATGCATATAAGTTTAGGATAGTTAGCTCTTCTTGGTCTATTGAACACTATACCATTTTGTAATGCCTTTCTTTGTCTTTTTTTGATCTTTGTTGGTTTAAAGTCCATTTTGTCAGAAACTAGGATTGCAACCCCTGCTTTATTCTGTTTTCCATTTGCTTGGTCAACTTTCTTTCATCCCTTTATTTTGAGCCAATGTGTGTTTTTGCATGTGAGATGTTTCTCTTGAAGACAATGTACTGATGGGTTTTGATTCTTTATCCAATTGCCATTCTGTGTCTTTTAACTGTGGCATTTCTTCTCCCACCTCTGCCCCCCCCCCCCCCCCCCACCCCACTGCAGAGATGGAATCTCTCCCTGTGGCCAGGCTGGAGTGCAGTGGTGTGATCTTGGTTCACTGCAACCTCTCCCTTCCAGGCTCAAGTGATTCTCCTGACTCAGCTTCCTGAGCAGCTGGAATTACAGGTGTGCACCACCACACCCAGTTAACTTTTGTATTTTTAGTAGAGACAGGGTTTCACCGTGTTGGCCAGCGTGGTCTCAATCTCCTGACCTCATGATCTGCCTGCCTCTGCCTCCCAAGGGACATTTATTTCATTTACATTTAAGGTTAGTATTGTTATGTGTGAATTTGATTCTGTCATCATGATGTTAGCTAGTCGTTTTGCCAATTTGTTTATGTAGTTGCTTCATAGTGTTGCTGGTCTGTATACTTTGGTGTGTTTTTTAGTAGTTGGTAATGTTTTTGCCTTTCCATATTTAGTGCTTCCTTTAGGAGCTCTTTCAAGGCAGACCTTAGCATTTGCTTGCCTGAAAAGGATCTTATTTCTCCTTTGCTTATGAATCTTAGTTTGGCAGTATATGAAACTCTAGGTTGAAAATTCTTTGCTTTAAGAATGTTGAATATTGGCCCCCCAATCTCTTCTGGATTGTAGGGTTTCCATTCAGAGGTCCACAGTTCGTCTGATTGGCTTCCCTTTGTAGGTGACCTGGCCTTTCTCTCTGGCTGCCCTTAACAGTTTTTCTTTTGACACTGGAGAATCTGATGATTATGTGTCTTGGGGTTGATTTTTTTCATGGAGTATCTCACTGGGGTTCTCTGGATTTTGTAAATTTGAATGTTGGCCTGTCTTGCTGGGGAAGTTCTCCTGGATGATATACTGAAGTATACTTTCCAACTTGATTCCATTCTCCCCGTCTATTTCAGGTACTCCAATCAGTCATAGGTTCAGTCTTTTTACGTAATTCCTAATTTCTTGGAGGTTTTGTTCATTCCTTTTCATTCTTTCTTTAATCTTGTCTGCCTGTCTTATTTCAGAAAGATTCATTCTTCTGCTTGGTCTATTTCGCTATTGATACTTGTGATTGCATTTAGACGTTCTTGTGTTGTGTTTTTCAGCTCCATCAGGTCATTTATGTTCCTCTCTAAACTGGATATGCTGGTTATCAGCTCTTGTAATGTTTTATCATGATTCTTTGCCTCTTTGCTTTGGGTTAGAATATGCTCCTTTAGCTCAGTGAAGTTTGTTATTACCCACCTTCTGTCAATTCATTCGTCTTAGCCTCAGCCCATTTCTGTGTGCTTGCTGGAGAGGTGTTACAATCATGTGAAGGAGAAGAGGCATTGTGGCTTTTCGAGTTTCCAGGATTTTTGTGTTGATTCTTTCTCATCTTTGTGGGCTTATCTACCTGCAATCTGTGAGGCTGATGACCTATTAATGGGGTTTTTGTGGGGTCTTTTTTGTGGTAGTTGTTGTTTTCTATTTTTATTTTTGCTTGTTTTTAACAATCAGCCCCCTCTTCCATAGGGCTGCTGTGGTTTGCTGGGGTTCCACTCCAGACCCTACTTACTTCAGACCCTCCCACACCAGGAGGTATCCCCAGTGAAGCCTGCAAAACTGCAAATATGGCAGCCTGCTCCTTCCACTGGGAACTCCGTCTCAGAGGGAGCACTGACCTGATGCTGGCTGGAATGCTCCTGTAGGAGGTATCAGGACATCCTCTACTGGGAGGCCTCACCCAGTCAGGAGGAATGGGATCAGGGTCCCACATAAAGAATATGTCAGGTTGCCCCTTGGCAGAGTGGTGTGCTGCACTGGAGGGATCCCCCAATGTCCAGACTGCCTGGACTTTCCAGAGCCAGCAGGTGGGAAAGGCTGTAGGCTGAGCTGCAGATACAGCAGCCACTCCTCCTCGTGATGGCTTCATCCCAGGGAGAGCTCAGAGTTCTGTTCATAAAACCTGACTGGAATTGCTGAAATTCCCACAGAGAGGTCCTGCTAGGTGAGGAGGGATGGATCATCAGGGTCCCACTTAAAGAACCAGTCTAGCTACGATCTGTCACAGCATTTGTGCCACACTGTGGGGAATTCCTCCCAGTCCAGACCGCCTAGACTCCCCAGATCCAGCAGGCCAAAACAACCTGCTCCAGTCACAGAAATGGTGGCCACCCCTTCCCCTAGGAACTCAGTAATCTCAGGCAGTCTCCAGCTCTCTGTTGCTGGCCAGCAGCTGGGGTTCCAAGCTGGTGGATCTTAACTGGTGAGTTGCCCATGGTAGTGAGGCCCACAGAATGATGCTGCTTGGCTCCCTGGCTTCTGCCCCCTCCAGAGCACTGCAGAGGAACTCCTGTCTCACCGGAATTCCTGGAGCCAGGGAATGCAAAAACTCCTCTGTCTCCTGTGCTTGTCCGAGTGGCTGCTGAGAGACCTCATAGCTCTGTGCTTCTATCCCAAAGCCCTGGTGGCATGAGCTCACGAGGAGATCTCCTGCCTCCTGGGTTGCAAAGATCAGTGGGAAGAGAGTGGTTTCCCCAGCAGGGTCACCCAATGACTCACTGCCTCCCTTGACTGGGGTTGGGGGTTGTCCTGATTCTGTGACACTCCTAGGTGGGCTGTTGCCCCGCCTTGCTTTTCCTCACTCTCAGTGGGTCGCATCACAACTGCTGTAGTCAGTTCCAATGTGAGAACTTGGATACCTCAGCTGAAGATATAGAATTCACTCACTGTTTTCTTTCTTCTCTGTCTTACTTTTCATTTTATATTTCATATATCACACTATGGAAAACAGTTTCAAAGCCCAGCCTCTGTCTTATCTCCTATAGGAATTAGTTACAATTTAGGAAACACAGGGTCTTTACTTCTAAAAGATCATAAGGAAGAGTTGTAGCCAGAAACACAAAGCTATGCTGCATCTCTGTTAATGGGACTCAGAGCTTTACATAATAGACTAGAGTTTTGTAGGCTGTCTCAGTTCCATAATAGAGCTCTTAGATATTTCAAAGAAACTAAAGCAATTTGGCTGGTACTTATCAAATAATGAGTTATTTCAAATGCTTGCTGTGTCCTCAATTATACCATTTACTGATTGAGCAAGGAATGTACTGGGAGGAAAAGCAAACTTATAATAACTACAAAATAAAGTATCAATATTGTTCAGGACAAATGAAATATTAAGGTGATATAAATGTAAATATTACGGTAAATAATGGACATATATATTTCCTTATAAATAAATGTAAATACCTGCTATTAGGGAGATAAGTTCTACATCAGATTTACATGGGAGTTGTATAGCTGTTTTATTCTTTGAGTTTGAGTGTTTCTAAAATATATATCCAATAAACTAGACAATGGAGAAAGGAGAATTGGGAATACTATTTTATATAGAATGGTAAGGTGGAAACCTAGCATGTGACTTTTCAGAAGAGTCTTGAATGAAATGAGTGAGCCATCCAAGAGAAATTCTGAGGATCCAAAGATTTCCTTGCCCCTCAGGCAGAATTAACAGGAAGTGCAAGTACCTTTAGGCAAGATTGAGCTTGGCTTGTGCCAGGACCATCAGCTGGCCAATACGGATAGGGCAGGTGAGTAGATGGACGAGAAGACTAATTAAAGAATAGATAAACAATTTTGTTGACATTTTTTCCCTGTATATTTGAATTACCATATGGTGTCATATTCTTGCTCATATTTAACTTCTCCCTCCTCCCTTTGTGCTGTTAATGTCACATACTGCTTCTTTCAATGTATAAATCTTACTGTAGTTTTTTCAGTATTAAAATTTTATAACTATTGTTTAATGCAATTAAAAAATCAGTTTGAGAGAAATGGGGAAAAATATATTATCCCATATTTAAAATTTATCTTTATAATTTAATGTATTAGCACTCTTTGTTTCTCCATGTGGATTTGTATTGCTATCTGGTGTAACTTCAGCCTAAAGCACTTCCTTTAGTAGCTTCTGTAAGGTGAGGTTTGCAGCAACAAATTCTCTTTATTCATTTGGGTGTGTCTTTGTTTTACCTTTATTTTTCAAAGATAGGTTGCTGGATTCTTGGTTGACAATTGTCTGTTTTCTTTCAGCAATTCAAATATGTCATCTTAGCGACTGCCTTCTGGCCCCTGTTGTTTCTGATGGAAAGTCAGCTGCTAATATACTGGGGTTACCTTGTGCATGATGAGTCATCTTTTCTCTTAATGCTTTCAATATTATCTTTGTCTTTCAGCTCTTTAACTTTGTTGTGTTAGGTGCGGATCTCTTTGTGTTCATCCTATTAAGTTTGTTGAACTTCTTGGATGTGCAAAGGTCTTCATCGAATTCAGAAGAGTTAGGGCCATTTTTTTCTTGAGTATTTTGTCTGCCCCTTTCTTTCTCTCCTCACATTTTGGTGTTACTATTAATATATGGTTTGGTTTGCCTAATTGTGTCCTACAGACACCTAAGACTTTGTTCATTTTTACCTATTTTTCTTTTTTTTAAAAAAAATCTCAGATTGGAATATTTCTATTGATCTATTTGATTTTTTTCTTGTGATCGAACTACTATTGAGATCCTTATAAAGTTTTTATTTTAGTTATTTGATTTTCAGTTCAAGAATTTCTATTTGCTTAATTTTTATAATTTTACTGGTATTTCATAGATTATCATTATACTTTTCAGTCTTTAAACATTCTTTTAGTGCTTTGAACACATTATAGAAGCATATTTGAAGCATTTATCTGCTAAGTCCAACATCTAAACCCTTTCAAATGCAATTCTATTGTTTGCATATTTTTGACTGTAAGAATCAAACATACTTAATTTCATGCAATATTTCATAATTTTTGAGACACTTTAGAAAATATTGTAGCAATTCCAGAGTATGATCCCCCTCTCCCAGAGCTTGCTATTGTTACTCTGTTCGTTTAGTGATTTATTCTCATAAATGTGGTTAAGCTTGTTTTCCCCAGAGTGTGCAACCTCTGATACCGTTGTTCAGGTTTTTACTAAACACACACACACACATACACTTAAGCCTGAGTTCCAAAGTCACTATAACTTAATGGTCAGCCATTCATTTGTCAGAAGTTGTGCTTACGGCCTCTGAGCCAATGAGGCTTTCATCCTTTGCCAATAGATCTGTGTGTGCCTTGAGTGACTTTTAAAGTTCAAGGTGTTTGCAAGTCAGTCCTGCATTCAGCCAAGAACCAATGGCTCACAAGTTTCATTTACTCCTTCATGGAGTAACTTTGTGCCTATACACAGCCTTTCAGGGCACCAGGGAAGAGTCTAATCTTAACGGGACCCTTTGGGTTAGTGCTGTCTGTGGGTCTCCCGGCTAAATTTCTGCTGTTTTGTTTGTTTTTACTGCTATCATGGAGATGTTAGCCTTCACTGGTTGATGGCCTCTGTGATCTCTATTGTTTATGACAAAACTTCTGGGAATAATTGTTTCCATGCTTTGCTGCAAATAAAATCAACCCCTTCAGACAAGGGCACTTAGCTGACTATGCCTCAAAGCCTGCCCTGGCAATGCCTGTAGTGGAACTTTTGCACCCTGGAGCTGAGGGAAATGATGAGAGCTGCAGGTCCTCTTGGGCTGCCCCACTTGTCCAGAATAGAAATTCCGTAACACAGAGCTGGGCAGTGAGGGGGTGGCATCTCCTAATACAAATGTCACAGATTCTCATTTTTCTTTGAGCTTCAGTATATTCTTTTGCATAGCCACTTCCAATTTTTTATATGCCCATTGTTCAAGTCCTAGGACCACAAAATTTGTTTTTATCCATTTTTTCCAGTTTTATCACTATTTTTCTGAAGAGAGGATTTGTCAAGCTCCTCACACAGCCATGCAGCAATTCTGGAATATTTTTTGTTGATTTTAATAAATGTGTACTTAAGGTATATAAAATGGCAGAATAGATTTGGTGACATATTAGTACATTAAATGCATGAGTATGCATGATACTCTAAAGCATAATCCATATGGTAGAATGATATTCACTCCTTAATTTCATGGATTATAACTTCTTTTGCTGATGTCAATATTTTTCTCATTAAATAAAGAGACCATGTAAATTAATTAAATTATTACTGAGTCAGTGGTTTACTTAACTGACCAAAATTTAGTTTTATTTTGAAATCTAAATATATATGAATGTGTTAAAATGTTTATTCTACTCTTCCTGTTTGTTTACTCTAATTTTCCTCTATCAAAACCTTCTACTCTTATTTGATTTCTTTTCATTCTTCTAATGAAACCAGTATCAATCATGCAAATAATCAAATTCAAAGAGTTAAGAAAAAAACTATCAAAATTTTGTGTCTCAAAGGCCAAATGGCAACTTGAAGGTATGCACTTAAGAGCATTTCATTCAAATGATGGCAATCAAAAAGAAAGTTTGTAACAATGTCCTTTTATATACCTCTTTTTGGGTCATTTTCATACTCTCTTCTCATTCCCGAGTATCTTTTTTTAATCTTGGGATTCATCCATACCTATATGTGGATTATGTAATACATCTCTCCTAGTTTTCCATTACTTCCCACCATTGCATGTTGCAAATATGACATAATGTATAAGAGTCTTTATAATATCACTAATTATTTAAAGTATCTACCAAATAATGATGATTTGTAAAGAATTTTAAAGGGCATTCTAAAACAATCAGAAAGGAAATTTCCAGACAAATACTTCGTGAAATTCAGTTTATGGGCAGATAAAACTAAAATATTTCAGTCGAATGTAATTAATAGAGCATATGCTATTCAATACTGAACTCTGCTTGGAGTATTCTGAGTAATGATAATATGGTTAACCTTAAACAAAAACAGAAACAAAACCAAATCCTGCAGCTTATTATTTGGCAGACAGCCAAATGAATATTGGCATAAATAAGTAGTCCCTGAAAAGTATACAAGACATAGAAATTAATTATCCTAAACTAGTTAATTGTTTATTTTCACTCAGGGCATGAACCCATTTTTGCTAACTATTATTAATTTCAAGAGAAAAATCTATATTACAGGTCTCAAGAAATCTTCCTTGAATGCACTGTTTTGGGGAAAAAAGGAAATGTTTCCTCGTATTATAAAACATTCCAGAAGGAGTAGTGCTTACCTGGCTTGCTACCTGAAAATTAAAATGTAAAATACTGACTATATACAGGTTTAAATATATATCTTTAATATATTCTTTTAACTTCACTTATAAGAGATGCCCAGATTCACACTACGAAAGACGTATGTATCATTAGCAATATAGTTAATTTAAACCTAATGTGTAATTATCTAGAAATAATATCCACTGGGGTTCATGAGAACCTCTCCATTAGGGCCTGAAAAACTCTTAGCTTAATGTGGCTAAAAGCATAGCACTTAAAAATATTGAATCTGGATTTCTCTTTTCATTGGTCAGGTTCCCATTTCTCTTTTTATCCTGCACTAGTTTATGCTAGAAAGAGTATTTCCTTATGTCAAGACGCTTGTTACTGATTAAAGACAATTAAGACACTTGGCCTCTTCATCATCTCAAGTGTAAAACTTAAATTTGGTTTTTATTCAAGTGCATTTAAAGGTGGTTGCTACTCTTCAGTGGTCTCCACAAATTACCTACTACTACTTTCAATTCTTTATTGTCTATCCATGCTGAGCTGGGCTGTAGTTCTTCCTCCTGTTAATAGGCACCTCATTTGCCCATCGTTCCATATTCTCTATGAGGTGAAGATTTGGTGTTTTCTAGGATCTGGTCTGGATTTTCCTTTTTTTATATCTGTAAAATTTTTTTTTTATATCTATAAAAAATTTTTGTATAGATAAAAAATTTTATATTTAAAAACATTTATATAGCTATAAAAAGACACAGATATACAGTATATTTATATCTATAAAATATTTGCACAGTAAATTTTTATTTTTTAATTGCATGTTAATCATCCACTGGAAGACTCATAGACTACTGTGACTTTCAACACTTTGCCTACAGAGTAAAGGACTTTAATGTCTCAAATTCCATGCATTAATGTGTGTGCAGCAATTTCTCAAACTCGAATTTATATCTTATTTAATTTTTGTTAAGGAAGAGTCCAAAATTAACTTGAGAATCTGTTTTTTGGGTCAAGAGCCAGGATATTCCTGATGCTGATACAGAATATGTCATTTGTTGAAGTATTTTGTGCTTGTTCTTCTTGAAGTATGTTAGTAATAGGACAGAAAACTAGCTTGATCTGAATAGCTTTCTAATGCCTTCATTTATTTTGCTTATTAAAACCTGTAAAATAATGTCTTTAGTGCTTAGCAGATAATTTAACCTAAAATAGTATTTCACAAATATTTGTGTAGATGCATGCATTTTAAGCTACACTAATACATTCAACTGAACATTTCTTTGGCAGAGAAAAAGTATGAAAGCACATAATAGATAAATTTGAAGGAGAATTCAGGAATGTGGGTGGCCCCAGCTCACAGGAACTTCAGTAAGATTGATGGAACTTCACTGACCGCTGAAATATGAATCTAAATGCCAGGGTTTGATATAAAGTTATAGAATGACCATAATACAGATTATTCCACAGGTGGAACAAGGGGATATTCAAGATCACTTCTACTGTGTAATAAATGATCTGTTTCTGTCATTGAGATCATACCTTCTTTGTCATCCACATTTGAAGTTTGAAATCTTGACCAATTCCTCTTATGCTTATCTTTAGTAGGACACCAAATGCTGTGTGTCACTCTAATTTTTTTCATTCTTATTGCTATCAAATTGAACAAAATATGTTCTCTACAGTAGCCTCTTCAAAAACTATTGTGACTCAAGCCTCATTTCCCTCTAACTCATTGTTTCTGGCATGTCATGGAAATACTGATATGTCTTAAATACTCTTGCTTTCTAAGAAAAAAAACACACACACACACAATACTTTCATGAATTGAAATCAGTATGAATTGCTTTCTGTTTATTAACAAAAATCTAAAACTCTGTGACTGAAAATGATAAGAATGATCTGATCCTCCATGCAACCCATTGAGCCATGTCTGCCTTTCAAAAATTTCTACCCTCATCAGATTATTCTCCTTTCTCTTCCATAAAACACTCTCTTACTTCCATGATTTTACGTTAGTCTTTTTCTTTGCATGAGTACACACATATATTATTTGTACCAGTTCAAAACTTAACATTCAAGTTAAAATACAAAATTTTGAGTTTTCCTTGAAGAACTTATTGATTGTCAGTTTATTAATAAACCTCTACTTTGAAAGCCTGGATGATTTTTAGTATATCATACAATTTAGTTCTTAACTATATGTACTATTTTGCATTGATTCTTTATTATCATGTTTGGTTAGTCCTCGCATCAGTTTGGAGGGCCAGCTAAAATGAATATTTAATTAATTATCAGCAGCTAGTTACTTGACTTAAAATTTACAGTGTCAATGTGGATTTGATTTGTTGAATAGCCATTAAATTTCCTATTCAGAGAGTGAATTTTAAAAGTACTTTCAATTACTTCAGTGTCATAATAGACATATTTAACTGATATCATATTTTGAACTCCTAAGTTGCATTAAGATTTTTATTTCTTACTAGGATAATGAATTTAGTTATTCATTCTAACAAATATAAAAGAGAGTTGTTACCTTTATTCTATTGTTTCAAAGAACGTTTTGTGGACAACTAGGAAAGCCTGAATGAAGAATTATTAAATAGTAATGCTCTCGTTCACACAATACCATCTGAGGAGGAGTCTGAAAGGAAAAAGGAGTGTTAATAGGCAGGGTCACATTGTGTCAGTGTGTTAATGCTATCACATTCTCTCCACCATATGAACATGCTTGACTGACATTTATCTGCTCTTCTCCAATGATGCATGGCTTGTTCATTGTGTTGGGCAAAGTTAGCTGCCAGACATTGCAACTGGGGCATCAAGCTGAGGTTCTTTATCTCTCATTTGCATTTCCTCCTTTCAAAATATTTATTTTTATAAAAAAAAATCAATAATAAATTTAGAATGATGCTAAATGCAAAATTTACACCACATATGCCAGAGATTCTATTCTAATGCCCCTACTCCAAAACAATATAGCAGAATGAAGGTGGATCCTAATTCTCAATTCACCTTTTTAATTATATCTTTAAAAGGGAAAAAAAAATAAGATTTCACTGTGTGAGCTTAATTAAAGTAAATGGAGAGTTTAAAAGATGAAAGAAGCATGTTGTTTTTTAATTGTGTTGTTGACTTAAAACATAACGATCTTTGCAACTCAGCCCATATAACACCATCAGCATTGGTTGCATCTATTTTAATACAGGTTCATTAAGGGAAAAAAAAAATCCTCCTTCACAGTTTATTTCAGAACTAAACCCATAATCTGTGGGTGAAAATCACCTGTGTGCTACTCTTTAGGATTTTATTGGTCTCTAGTTGGAGGCATGTGAGAAGTAAATCAATAAAACCAAACTTTTTTCATTTAACTTGAGGTCATTCTTAGGTTACTTCAATCTTGCTTCAAAACGTAATTTAAGGAAGAATTTATTTTGTAATCAGGCAACTTGATTTACAATTTTTTTCTAATAGTGAACTTTGTATGCTTAATGTTTGAAATGTAAAACAATAACCAGAATGGATAGTACATGGAGGACTGTGACTTGAGACTAAGAACTTGTGCATAGGAAAGATAGAATGCAGTAGAAAAATAACTCTATATTAGGAACAGAAAGAAAAAAATAGAGGCAAAAACACAGGTGGAATTTAATCAAGTGGAACAAATATTCTAAATAAGACTAAATCCCCCCCCCCCCCCCCCGCCCCCCCCAATACTCTGGTTTCAGCATTCACTAAAGCTTCTCTATGCTGTTTTTACTAGACACATTTTAATGAACAAAACTCCATCCAAATGATATGCTGAGAAATCACTGTCAGCGTGAAACCCATTGTTTCAGAAAGCTTTACCTACGGGGAAGGATCATGGTGAAGCTTGAATGCAGTTTGAGAAGAAAACAAAAAGTATCCTCATATGGGGGAAGGGATTGGGCGAGGAATTGAAAGGAAGGTCTAGGTCTACGTGCTCTATAGTGTATTGGGCAAGAATCTGTCTCTCCTTTCTCCCTATGTAGTAGAGAAAAGCTAAATATTCCACAAATCCACATTGGGAAAGCAAAAGCAAAATCATAAGAGAGATCTCTAAAAGTGTCAATGTCACTAAGAAAGCCCTAGAAAAATGTACCAACTATGAGAAAATCAGGTATTTATTCACCAACTATTAATATTTGTCTTCTTATATCAGTCACTGTGATAATCTGTTAGACCAAGTAAACTAGTTATGCCAATGCATGGTATTCCTTCCTTGATATATATAGACAGAGAGCGAGGGATGCATACACACACACACACACACACACATACGTGCATGCATGCACACTCTTACAGGGTACTGAGAGAAGCAGAGAAGGATATTTCTGTCAAAAAGAAGATAAAAGGAAGAAATACTTGCATGAGCTGATTTCTGACAAATAGGCAGAACATTATCATTTCATCACTTTTACTTGAGCAATACCAACTCTAAATTGGACTTTTTGCCTTAAAGTTTATCTTCAGGTCGGGTGCAGTGGCTCACACCTGTAATCCCAGCACTTTCGGAGGCCAAGGTAGGCGGATCATTTGGGATCAGGAGTATAAGACCAGCCTGGCCAACATGGCAAAACCCTGTCCCTACTAAAAATACAAAAGTTAACTGGGCGTGGTGGCACACACCTGTAGTTCCAGCTACTCCAGAGACTGAGATGGGAGAATCGCTTGAACTAAGGGGGCAGAGGTTGCAGTGAGCCAGAATCCGCCATTGCACTGCAGCCTGGGCAACAAAGCAAGACTCTTTCCAAAAAAAAAAAAAAAAGCCATCTTCAGTTTTGCTTGAATCACCACTTTTATACTAATGGACACATTATTGTATCTGTAGAAAATTTATGTTCTATGTGAAGGAAATTGTGGTGAAAATAAATGGTAGTGGACATCCTGTCCTGGTTTTAGAGGTTATTTTAATGTTCATGAAACTTCATTAAGACATTATAAAGAACAGTAAGATATACAACATTATTTTTCTATTCTCTGCTATTTTGTGGAAATTTATTTGAATGACCAAATTTTATAGATTTAAGATTATTCTGGGATATGAGTTGCTTACCGAAAAATCGTTTTTTTAAATGAATTTAAATTGCCCATATTAACATTAAACATTCCAATAAACTAATGTGATAATCAGAGTCATTTTATAATTATTTCTAGGAAAGAGTAATTTTGAGTAGTAACTGTTTTTCATAATATTGAAAATGCAGTCAATTTTTAGAATACAAAAGGCTCATCCACTTGGAGGATGAAACGCTTTAGCATGGGTACTGAAACTGTTCATTTCCCCCTCCCAACACAATGCTGGTCTAAAATAAACTAAATTCTTCATATAAGGCAGAACATATGCACAAATAAATTATTGCTTCAAAAGTTACAAAGCCTTAAATCTATTTCCCAAGATGTGATTCCAAAGTGCAGCAAGAGGACTGTTGTTTTGGAATATGAAAGGGCGATGTAACTGATGGTTCTGATTAAAGATCATTTTGAATTCTCTCTTTTTTAATGGAGATGAAGAAAGCACATTTTGTATGGAGTTTTGTTTTGACTCAGCCTGCCATGAAGCTGTTTAAATCAAGTCTTATGCCCACATTATTCTGATTGCCAAAAACATCAAAACATCAACAAAGGAAATGCTAACCTTGAATTTTCAGCTTGTATTTCAGCCCTTGTAAACAAGTTACCATGGAGATGATACCCAAGTGAGCTACAGGCTTGACTCAAAACAGCCCCTGTGTGTGGACTGACAGAACAATATAATATGGCATCAGTGCTATTCATGACAAAACCTGCATACATCCTGTGGTACCTAAGAGGAGTTCTGCAAAATGCGATGTGAAAGCTTAATATTTGCCAAACCTGCCATGAATTTGGTTGAAGGGCAGAAAAATCAGGAAGGACAAGCTAAGAATTATAGTTTTGAGTATTAGAACTTTGGTAACACTTTTGTGAAGGTAATGATGTAAGCTAGTGTTCTCTGAGCCCTTTTAGGAATATGTAAATCTAGAAGATATCTAGATTGTAGCTGTAAATTATTCTCTTGGAGCAAACCCAAGAGAATTTTCAAGAAGGCTAAATTATGTCTGACACAAGGTGGGGGATTGGGGGGGAAGCAAAGAAAGTCCTGTCATTATGGAACACCATTCATGTCTTCCACTATTTGTATAGGCTGCAATTGAATGGACAACCCTAGTAAAAGTAAAGATTTAATTGGTTTAGGTATCACTTTGAAAAAATTACACCACCACAAAAATGGCATTCCTGTACCCAGGAAATACTTTTTTTTTTTTTTTTTGGAAACAGAGTCTCACTCTGTCACCCAGGCTGGAGTGCAGCAATGGCTCAATCTTGGCTCACTGCAACCTCCACTTCCCAGGTTCAAGCGATTCTCCTCATTCAGCCTCCCGAGTAGCTGGGATAACAGGTGCCCACTGCCATACCCAGCTGATTTTTTATTTTTAGTAGAGACAGGGTTTTTCCATGTTGGCCAGGCTGGTCTTGAACTCCTGACCTCAGGTGATCTGCCTGCCTCGGCCTCCCAAAATGTTTGGATTACAGGCGTGAGCCAACACGCCTAGCTGAAATACTTGAGTATGTTTTCCTTCTGTAGATTTTTTTTTTCTATTCTAGTTCCCATGTGAAAGTGCACATAAATTTTGGATTATTAGCTTAGAAGATATTTAACAATTGCATAATATTTTGATTTGAAAGACTCAATTATTTTCTTTAGTATTTGCAATTTTCATGTTTATCTTAAAACATACAGTTGATGTCTACCTATTTTTCTTTCGTAACATCAACATATATAACAATGTATTTATTTTTAAAAAGTAGCATCTATTAGAAAAAAGGCATAGTCAGTCTATGGATTACAATGTAGTAATTAAAAATAAGCTGAACAGTTCAATATACAGTATTATGTTCCAAGAGATAATAAATGGAATTATATAACTATATGTAATTATAAGATGTAATTTTGAAGAAAGTGAGTTACAGAATAATACATACACAGTTATAACAACTAAAACATTAATTTACAAATAAATAATGTATAGGTGCATATGAATGTACATAAATGCATAGAAAAAGATATGGAAGAACATACACCGAATTGGTAAAAATTATATTTATTTCTGAGTGGGGCAGAGGAAAGGGATATGCCAGTAGAGCTGGAGAGGAAGGACTGGCTGTGAGACATATTCAGTTATCAAAAGGGGTCCTTGGCCTTATTTGTACTCTTTTTCAATAATTAGAATTTACTCAGATATTGCTTCAACAAGTAATTTTTAAATTAAAATGAATCTATGAGAATTATTTGAGAGAACCTTAATCTGTGCCATAAAATTGTCATATAAATTTTACATTATATATACGTAATTTGTCCTTTATATATAACATACATACATAAATTTTTATATGTGTGATTTTAAATGATGTTATAATTTTCAAAAGGACAAATCCAGTGCCTTGTCACTTGAGGTATGGTCCTCAGTCCTGTACAATCAGTAATATTCGATGACTTAGAAATGCAGTATCTCTGTCCCCAACTTTAGACAGGCTGACTCACAATCTACATTTTATTAGAAATTCCAGGTGATTTGTAGGCATATGAAGTTTAAGTAGCACCATTCTAGGGAACTCTCTGGCATGAGATTGACCTGCTGATACACAACCCCAAATGACCACCTTCTCTCAACCTCTTGTCATGTCATTTAGTCCTGAAAGTGAAGTTAAGTATTGTATTGATCATCTTGATACATCAACATCAGGGACCTTCTGAAACACCACTTGTTCCTTCTGTTTGTAGTCTTTCCACTTGAAAAGATATATTCTCTCATCTATACTTGCTTATTCTGAGATACGATCGGTGAAACCAACTTGAATTCAGGATTAGGAGCACCCAGAGCTCTGCATATGTCTCCACCAACCAATGATCAGTGATTGTGCTCCTCAGAGTACTCTGTAAGGCGCTCGATAATTCATGTAAAATGTGATTGGAGTCAGTGCAAGGCTATTGATAATTTTGCCTGACTTAAGGTTTAAATGGGCATCTGGGCAAAGTAAAGTGCTTTCAAATCAAACATCAATCAGACAACTGGTCCACTTTAGCATTCTTAAAGAAATCGTTAATGGCATAGACCAAGGCTTCTCCAGCTTGGCACTATTGACATTTTGGGTCAGATAACTCTATGCTGTAGAGACTGTCCTGTGTGTTGTAGGATGTTTAGCAGTGTTCCTGGCCTCTGTTCAGCAGATGCCAGTAGCACTCTCCTCCAGCTGTGAAAGCCAAAAATGCTCCCTGGAAACCCCAGTTGAAAACAGCTGCCATAGGTAAATAAGATTTCATCTTTTGTCATCATATTGATATCACCAGGCTTTACATCTATAACTCAGAAACGACCTTCCCATTTTAGATACAAAGAACCTGAAATAGGCATTTTAAGCAGTATGTATTAAAAATGCCTTCTAAGTTCCACTGACTAGCCAATTTGATATATTACATGTTGCTTCTAAAATACCGTTATTCCATATTGATTCATTAACTATTTTCTACTTTCCTGCATAATCTCCCCTCCATTTTAGTTTTTCCATTTACCTTTTTCCCCTCATTACATTTTCTCCTCTTTCTGTTCTCTTCTTAGTCCATACCCATTTATCTTTTCTAATAGTCATATTTAATAAATTTTTACTAATATCATTGTAGGTCTCACATTTTACTCTTTAAATTGGCATTTTTGGAACCACTAATATTTGCCTCTGCTTACTAACCAAACAAAGAATGAGAGCCCAGTAACACAGGAGATGACAGCAGGACAAGCTGGCACAAACTGAACTCCCCTAGAATACAATGAAATCAGCATATCTGAAAAGGATTAAAAATAATAAGTTTCAGGACAATTTCAAATACTGTTTCACACTTTTGAATTAAAGATAATGGAGTGAGAAATGGAATATCTACTCAAGGAGGTACCAAATTCCTTTGTTAGGCTTGTCACATTTTCTTCTGCAAAATAAGGTGTATAAAGTAAGCATTTCTTATAGGTTATCGGTAGCTTTAATGTGAAAAGTACAAGCTTTATTGCTAACCATTTGAGTTGCAAGCAAGCTCTCTCTGCCACAGAAATTGGATGACCATGTGGGCTGACAGCTCCCTTGTGTTATAAAATAATGCAAACAATATTTTTTCACCCCAAACAAAATTGGTTAAAATTACATTTTTCCCAAGTCATATGGAAATGCACTAATTTGTAACTTTCTAAAGCCAACACATTTATGCTTCAGAGATACATAATTTAGTAACAAACAGCAGACTGAATTTTGATCAGGTTTTAAAAATGGGTACAATAGCCTTCTCAGACTTCAAATGAGCTTAGAAAACTCTCTTGGTATTCTCTCCCTCATGAAATTGTAAGGGTAACATTCCCTTGAAGTTTCTTAGCAATACTCAGTGAGAAAAAGTGAAAAGGTCTTGCATATTTGTATAATACATAAAGGCTCCAATGATTAAAACAGCCTTCAGATTTAATAGCAAGCATTTTACTTTAAAGGCAATCATTCCCCAAGAACCTAGAGAAACACCAAATTATCGTGCTTTTCTTTTTGGAATTGATGGCTACATTATATAAGGAAGGTAATGTAAAGCATGATAACAAGCAGTTCTGATAGAAAAAAACAGTAATGAGAGTTTTTTCTTCCTCATTTTTTTTAAAGAAGCAAAAGATCATCTGGAATCTCATTATTATAAAATTGGAAGACCACCACATAATGTGCTGGTCTTCCAACTAACAGCAAAACATACCCATAGACTTGTAAAGAAAAGGCAGCCTTCATAGAAAATGTACTATCTTCTTTCTAAATGATTTCATAGGGTTATAAACAGATTGACAAGGCAAGGATCAACTATGATGCAATGTATTATTATTAACGTGATTCAAACAACCTATAGTCATAAACCAATTGAAAGTATTCCAATGAGTACTAGGCACCTGTTTTTCTATTTCTCTTCCTTATCATTACGGTTTATTTTTCAGTGCACTTATTATTGAAGGATGATACCGGATTTGGACATAATTCATAATTTTTTTGTTGCCAGTTAATATTTTAAAAATTATAGACATTCTTGTCTATTGCTGAGGGGGGGTTAACCTATTGGTCAAAAAAGAGTAAATTTATACTGTATGCACCTATATATTTTCTATTTAGCAGACTTTGTAAGTCCTGGAGGTTTATTTCCTTAAGTAAGTTGAAAAAAATACCAAACTGAGCAAATCTTATGAAATATTTTTTTTTCATTACTGCTCATGAGACTTCAGCAGGATTTGTCCTTTTCATTTAATTATTAGCAGGTGAGGAGCAATAGCAGGGATCCCATGTGAATTGTCTTCCAAGCTTCCTCACCGATTCTCATTTTAAATGTGTAAACCTATTTAATGACAGGATTGTGATATTGGTTAACTGTGATTTTGATTCAGTAATTGTGTAGAAAATCTTATTTGCATATTTTTTCTAAAAGCCAGTTTGAAGTTCTGAAATGCTGACTGGAGTCAACCGGATTGTAGGCAGGAAAAAAAAAAAAAAAAAAGCCATATATGTGGGATGATAGGCTTCAGAATATCTATGCATTTCCCATTTGTGATATCCCTAAAGGAGCATAATTACTAGGAGTAAACATACTTTGTAGTGACTGCCAAAGGACAAATTGGAAATTTCTTATTTTACTTTAATCATCAGATAAAAACAAAATTAAAAAGTGTATGTTTTCCTGCATATAGCATAGACATAGAAATACATCTTTAAAAGCATTCAGAATGTAAATTATCGCATTTATTGTTAGTGATTTAGAAAGCTTTCTGATTGACATCATTTGCTTTCATAATAAGTCTATTAATAAGGTTTCATTTAGTTAGAAGTGACATCAATCACCTCAAATATGGCCTAAGGGAAATAAAAAACAATTTACTGATTCACTAAAAAAACTCAAGGTTAGTGACAGTTTTGGGTTTCGCTGTACTCACATCTTCAAATGTCATCAGAAATCTATTCCTCTCTACCACTCACTGTTTTGTTTCGTGTCTTACATTGGTTATATTCTAAGAAGAACTTCCTCCAAGTTCATCAGGAGCAAACTCTAAGCTTGAATCCAGTAGACTAAAGAGCACTTCGTTCCAGGAAGTCCTGGCATGGGTTCTAATTGGTCCTGAACAAGTTCTAATTGGTCCTGAACAAGCCACATGCCAACTCATGACACTGGAAGAATGGTTCTCAAAGTGTGGGGCAACAGAGATGGTGGAGGGGAGGGCAATTTTGGCAATGTCTGGAGACATTTTCTGTTGCTACAACAAGGAAGCAGATTTCTGCAGGAATTTAGTGGGTGGAGGCCAGAGATGCTGCTAAACATCCTACAATGCACAGAACCATCCTACAACCCCACAACACAGAAGTATCAAGTCCACAATATCAATATCAATAGGATGAGGTTGAGAAATTCTGTAGTCGATGTAGCTCAGTTCTTGCTGATCCATAATGAGCTGTAGAGGACAGCAGTAATGTAGATGTAGCAAAGGACACTATGATGCTGTCATCAGAAGAAAGGGCAGCAAATGCTGAACAGGCAGCAATTCATGTCAGTAAGAGGGAGTATATTTTGCTTCTAATCCATGAGTAGGGAAATTTTAAAAAACAACCAGGAATCAAAATTTTGACAATGAATTTTTATCTCAAGTATAATTGGCAAAGATGATTTTTCTGTTTATATTTAAACTCATAGTTTGCTCTTATTTCAGTTCCTGGTGTTAAATAATTTGCATTTTGTTAAGTTGACTTTAGTCAGAAATTCTGCACTATTAAGAAGTTAGCTCATAACCTGACATTCATATTTTAAAATTATTTACAGCTATTTTATTAGGTCAAATATTTTGGCAGAAAATAATTTTATAATCAGAAAGGGGGAAATCTACTTAAGTGGCAAATTCTAGTTGTCTTCTTCCACATTTTTGTTTTTATTTTTTGGTAACTCAAAGATGGTATGCTAATTTATTTTGATCTTATTAGATTAAATTGAACATTACTCATAAAATAGGTTATTGTTGTCAATAAGAAATGATTATAGCACTTTAGATTTATTTATTTAAATATTTTTAGGTAGTTTATTTTGCAATTGCTTTATGTTGACTTGAAATATCCTCATTCAAATATTTCAAAAACAAATGTTATTTTTTTCTCTTCTCCAGATTCATTAAGGAAAGAGAAAAAAATTACTTAAGAAAAAAAAATACTGATGTTGAAGATTGTTGACACGGTTGTGTGTGTGTGTGTGTGTGTGAGTATGTGTGCGTTTAAGAAGCTCATCATGCAGTTCTATGCAGCAAGAAAGGTTTAATCCCTCAAACCAGGAACAAGAGCAGAGGAAACTCACCCCTGCTAAATTACCATGTGTTTTACGGTCAGATGTGAGCACATATATGTGCGCTCACATCTGACCATCAATCAGACCCTCAAGCTCGCCTCCAGGAAAGTTGAAAGAGTGCATCTCACAGGAGAGGAAAATGCATTTAAAATTGCTGCAGCCATAAAATAAACTGACATAACCCAAAGCAACAAATAATGGAAGAAAAAAATCCTTCTGGGGCTCTGTCTTTCCTTCAGCAAATATTTTTGACTTTCTGTTTTTATTTCTTGTCAGTGATCCTGGGTGTGTTTAAACGACATAAAATACATTCATTATGCCCCCAGATTCTAACTGCTTTAGACTTTCTTGTACATCCCTCAAGAAAATGCAGACTTCTGGAATAGAGAGCAGATGTAGAAGCAAAATGACAACCCTTGTAGGACACTTAGTGCCTTAGAAAAAAAATCCGAGCAATTTTCTCTATTGCATCATGCCTGAAAAGTAACTTAATTCCTCTGTTATGATTAAAGTTGATTGATTGAATTGATCTGCAATGCATCCTGTTTCCCTAGTTTACAAAGATGCTCAGGAAAAGTAAGGAAGCTGTCTGAACAGGATCCAAGTGCTTAATATATGCTGAGGTCCCACTTAACATTTATTATCTGTTATCGAAGGTAGGAGAAAAGCATGTAAATTATATGGATGTCTCTGATTCAAGGAAAGGGAAAGATAAATACTTATGCAGACGCTCAGTCATTTTCATCAACCATTTTCTAAAACATACCCCATCTTTTTTTAGACTTATCAGAAACTTTGTAAGAAGCTCTTTCCATTGCTTGTAAGTTAACCTATTTTTACTTTACCATTGCTCACATTAGCAAAGAAATCCAAAAAACTTAAAATGTGACTCTCAAGGTTGTTGTGCAATAGATGTAATTTGCAGAAAAAATTAGAACCTTAAGAAATCTGAAGGACTTTAAAATGATTCTCTGCATGAGTATTTTTTCCCAAACAGATGTAAAAGAATAAAAGAAAGAAGAGAATCATTAGCAAATATACCATAAGATTTTGGATGGGTATAAAAGTGAAGCAATAATTTTCTGTGTCTACTGAACAAGTATGTCTTTGAGGTATAGAATTTACAAAGAATCTACCACTAAGTACACAAACTTTTTATAAGTACACAATGTTTAGTATTTAGGGGAAAATGTGTTAGAATAAAGCAAACTATTGAGTGACAAATTATAGCTTAATTTGCTTATACAAAACACCTTGCCCTTAACCAATATAGAGATCTAGTGCCAATTTTTTGACTGACTTACTTGTATTTATGATATTATTAACCATATGGGGCCTAACATAAAAGTTGAATTTGAAATAATCTTATAGAAGACAAATTTTTAAAATTTTCTGTAGTACTGGAATACTCTTTAGGGTGCTGTCTTTGGAGAGTCAGATATCTGCATAATTGCTTTTCCATGTTCTCACAGAATAGAATATCTTTATTTAAAAAATCCAAATCTGCAGGTTTTAGTCTCTGTCACAGCATCCCTATAAACCTGATATAGGTGTCATATAGTAATAATACTAAGTAAAATAATTATAACAATTACAAAAAGAGAATATCAATACAACAGTTGACAACTGTGAGCTGTTCACGTGGTAATCATTGTCTTAAGTGCATTGTAATGACTATCTTATTTAACCTCTAATAGCATCAACACTTCATTTTATAAACTAGAAGAGTAAGGCTCAAAGAAGTATAATTCCGGCACTTGGGGAGGCTGATGGGAGGCTGAGGCAGGCAAATCAGTAGAGGTCAGGAGTTCAAGACCAGCCCGGCCAACATGGTGAAACCCTGTCTCTACTAAAAGTACAAAAATTAGTCAGTTGTGGTGACCAATGCTTGGAATCCCAGCTACTTGGGCGGTTGAGGCAGGAGAATCGCTTGAACCCAGGAGGCAGAGGTTCCAGTGAACTGAGATTGCACCACTGCACTATAGCCTGGGTAATAGATCGAGAATTTGCCTTAAAAAATAAAAAATAAAAAAAAATAAGTACTTTCCTCACTTTCCTGGAGTTTGCTTCCTCTCTTTCTGACCCCAAGCTACTTTTCAATTGGAGCATTGCTTGACTTCCACAGCATGTGGGCTATCATGCAGCAAAACAAACAACAAACAAAAACAACTGGAGATTTTAGTTTTTATTTTACATTGCCTCAGGGCCACAATAAAGAAATACATACTGAAAAGATAAAACTATTTTCGAAAGTTTAGACCTTTCCAACAACTTCCTTTCCATTTCGTCCTTTCTATCTCAAATTCAAAAGTTTCAAATTCAGAATTCAAATACTCTTTGAATATATGTGGTCACTTCTTCTGAAATCTGGCAATAATATTTTAAGTAAAAGCTATGCACTTAGAGTTGCCAGATATCATACAGTGCATTCAGTTAAACTTGAATTTTAGGGAAAGTTTAATATAAGTATTTCCCATGCAATATTTTGGACATACTTATACTACTAAATTATTTTCTGTTCATCTGAAATTCAAATGTAACTGGTCATCCTACATTTTTAATTTCTGCTAAATTGTGTTTTAAATGCTAACTCTGGCAACAAGATTTAATAGCATTATAAGTTTCTCTTTCAGAGTTGTAGATTTTCATTATCAATATACTCAATCTGACATTAAAACTGCATTTCTTTACATTAACCTTCTAGAATTCTATTACTTAAATATGATAGATATCTTTATTCCATCGAATACATGAGCTCTTCATTGCCATGCTGGATAATTATATCTGCCTGCCTGCCTTTATTTCTTCCTTCCCTCCTAAATTTACTACTTTCTTCTGTTCTTCACAATATAATTTTGCATTTCATCTAAGTGTAAGTTTATTTTGAGGTTAAACATTCCCAAGCTGCCCCCTGCCTCAGCAAAGTAAAAATGATGTTGTATATTTTCTTTTCATGACAATTATCTTAAAATTTCTCAGGTTTTTAAAGTATGACATTGTATTTATCATGCAGCTAACTGATAATGACATGCCCAAGACTGGGAAGAAAAAGAGGTTTAATTGAACTTACAGTTCCACATGGCTGGGGAGGCCTCAGAATCATGGTGGGAGGTGAAAGGCACTTCTTACATGATGATGGCAAGAGAAAATGAAAAAGCCAAAGCAGAAACCCCTGATAAACCCATCAGATCTCGTGAGGCTTAATTCACTACCAGGAGAATAGCACAGGAAAGACAGGCCCCCATGATTCAGTTACCTTCCCCTGGGTCCCTACCACAACATGTGGGAATTCTGGGAGATACAATTCTAGTTGAGATTTGGGTGGGGACAGAGCCAAACCATTTAATTCTGCCCTTGACCCCTCCATATCTCATGTCCTCAAATTTCAAAAACAATCATGCCCTCCCAACAGTCCCCCAAAGTCCTAACTCATTTCAGCATTAATCCAGAAGTCCAGAGTCCAAAATCTTATCTGGGAAAAGGCAAGTCTCTTCTGCTTACGAGCCTGTAAAATCAAAAGCAAGCTAGTTACTTCCTGGATACAATGGTAGTACAGGTATTGGGTAAATATAGCCATTTCAAATGGGATTAATTGGCCAAAACAAAGGGGCTACAAGTCCCATGCAAGTCCAAAATCCAGCAGGGCAGTCAACTCTTAAAGCTGCAAAATGATCTCTCTTGACTCCATGTCTCATATCCAAGGCACGCTGATGCAAGGGGTGGATTCCCATGGTCTTGGGCAGCTCCGTCCCTGTGGCTTTGCAGGGTACAACCTCCTTCCCAGCTGCTTTTGTGGGCTAGTATTGAGTGTCTGTGGCTTTTCCAGGTGCACGGTGCAAGCTGTGGGTGGATCTATTCCAGGATCTGGGGGACAGTAGCCCTCTTCTCACAGTTCCACCAGGCAGTACTCCAGTAGGACTCTGTGTGGAAGTTCTGACCCCACATTTCCCTTCTGTACTGCCCTAGCAGAGGTTCTCCATGAGGGCCCCACCCCTGCAGTAAACTTTTGCCTGGGCTTCCATACATCTTCTGAAATCTAGGAGGAGGTTCCCAAACCTCAATTCTTGACTTCTGTGTACCTGCAGGCTCAACACTGCGTGGAAGCTGCCGAGGATTGGGGCTTGCACCCTCTGAAGCCACAGACCAAGCTCTATTGGCTCCTTTCAGCCATAACTGCTGCAGCTGGGACACAGGGCACCAATTCCCTAGGCTGCACACAGCATGGGGACCCTGAGCCTGGCCTGCAAAACCACTTTTTCCTCCTGTGCCTCTGGGCCTGTGATAGGAGGGGTTTCCATGAAGGCCTCTGACACGGCCTGGAGACATTTTCCCCATGGTCTTGGGGATTAACATTAGGCTTCTTGCTACTTATGCAAATTTCTGCAGCTGGCTTGAATTTCTCCTCAAAAAATGGTTTTTTCTTTTCTACTGCATCATCAGGCTGCAAATTTTCTGAGCTTTTATGCTGTTACCCTTTTAAAATTGAATGGTTTTAACAGCACCCAAGTCACCTTCTGAATGCTTTGCTGCTTAGACATTTCTTCCACTAGATACCTTAAACCATCTTAAGTTCAAAGTTCCACAAAATCTGTAGGGCAGGGGCAAAATGCTGCCAGTCTCTTTGCTAAAACATAACAAGATTCGCATTTGCTCTAGTTCCCAAGAGGTTCCTCATCTCCATCTGAGACCACCTCAGCCTGGATATTATTGTTCACATCACTATCTGCATTTTTGTCAAAGCCATTCAACAAGTCTCTAGGAGGCTTCAAACTTCCCCACATTTTTCTGTCTTCTTCTGAGCCCTCTAAACTGTCCCAGTCTCTGCTTGATACCCAGTTCCAAAGTTGCATCCACATTTTGGGTATCTTTTCATCAATGCCCCACTATATTGGTACCAATGTACTGTAGTAGTCTGTTTTCATGATGCTGACAAAGACATACCGAGACTGGGAAGAAAAAGAAGTTTAACTGGACTTGTAGTTCCACGTGGTTGGGGAGGCCTCAGAATCATGGTGAGAGGCAAAAGGCCCTTCTTACATGGTGGCAGCAAGAGAAAATGTGGAAGAAGCAAAAGGAGAAACCCCTGATAAGCCAATCAGATCTCACGAGGCTTAATTCACTATCACGAGAATAGCATGGGAAAGACCAGCCCCCATGATGTAGTTACCTCCCCATAGGTCCCTCCCACAACATGTGCTAATTCTGGAAGATACAATTCAAGTTGACATTTGGGTGGAGACATAGCCAAAACATATCAGACATAGTACTAAGTATTTCAGTAATTTCTCCCTCTTTATTGTGGTAAGAACATTTGACATGAGGTCTACCCTTTTAACAAATTTTTAAGTGCACAATACAGTATTGTTAACTATAGGTTCAATGTTGTACAGTAAAACTCTAGACCTTATTCATTTTGCATAACGAACTTTATGCCCATTGTACAGCAACTCCTCCTCCCTCTCTCACCCCTCAGCCTCTAGCAATGACCATTCTACACTCTGTTTCTACGAGTTTGAATATTTTAGCTACCTCATATAAGTGAAATCATGCAGTACATATCCTTTTGTGACAGGCTTATTTCCAGGGTCATCCAAGCAGTTGCATATGGCAGGATTTTCTTCTTTTTCAAGGCTGAATAATATTTCATTGTATGTATATGCCACATTTTGTTTATCCATTCATCTGTCACTGGACATTTAGGTTGTTTCTATAATTTGGCTATTATGAATAATGCTGCAGTGAGCGTAAGAGGAGATTAAGAAGATTTCACTGTTTTCTTTTTAGTTCATTGCTGGAATATTTTGTCCATTAATGAATAGCCATTACTTTCACCCTAGAAACATGCTCTGCCAGCATTTATATCAACATTTTACAGACAAACCAGCCTTTTTTTTTTTTTTAAGTAGGGGCTACAGGCCTGACACAAGTCCAAAATCCAGCTTTAAGATTTAAGTCAAATTTTAAAGCTCAAAAATGATCTTGTTTGATTCCATGTTTCACATCCAGGTCACACTGTCCAAGTAGTGGGTTCCCATGGTCTTGGGCACCTCCACCCCTTTGGCTTTGCAGGGTACAGCCCCCCTCCTAGCTGCTTTCCCAGGCTGGCATTGAGTGCCTGCAGCTTTTCCAGGCACATGGTGTAAGCTGTTAGTAGATCTAACATTTTAGCATCTGAAAGATGCCTGCCCTCTTCTCACAGCTCTAATAGGTAGTGCCCCAGTGGAAATTCTTTGTGGGGGCTCTGACACCACATTTCCCTCCTGCACTACCCTAGCCAGAGATTTTGCATGAGGGCCTCACCCCTGCAGCAAACTTCTGCCTGGACATCCAGACATTTTCATACATCTTCTGAAATCTAGGTGGAGGTTCTCAAACCTCAATTCTTGACTTCTTTGCACCTGCAGGCTCAAAACCATGTGGAAGCTGCCAAGGCTTGGAGCTTGTACTCTGAAGCCATGGCCTGAGCTGTACCTTGGCCCATTTTACCTATGACTGGAGTGGCTGGGATGTAAGGCACCAAGTCCCTAGGTTTTACATAGCATTAGGGACCCTGTGCTCAGCCTACAAAATGATGTTGTTCTCCTAGGCCTCTAGTCCTATGATGGGAGGGGCTGCTCTGACATGCCCTGGAAACATTTTCTCCATTGTCTTAGTGACTAATATTTGGCTCCTCGTTACTTATGCAAATTTCTGCTGCCAACTTGAATTTCTCCCGAGAAAATGAGATTTTCTTTTTTATTCCATTGTCATCCTAAAATTGTTCTAAATGTATGCATTGCTTCCTCTTGAACATTTTGCTGCTTAGAAATTTTTTCTACCAGATACCCTAAATCACCCCTTCAAGTTCAAAGTTCCATATATATCTAGGGCGGGGCTAAAATGCCACCATTGTCTTTGCATAGCAAGAGTGACCTTCACTCCAGTTACCAACAAGTTCCTCATCTCCATCTGAAACCACCTCAGCCTGGACTTCATTGTCCATATCACTATGAGCATTTTGGTCAAAGCCATTCAAAAAGTCTCTAGGAATCTTTCCCACATCTTCCTGTCTTCTGAGACCTCCAAGTATCTAGGAAGTTCCAGACTTTTCCCACGTTTTCCTGTATTCTTCTGAGCCCTCCAAACTGTTCCAACCTCTGCTTGTTACCCAGTTCCAAAGTCACTTCTACATTTTTGGGTATCTTTACAGCAGCACCCCACACCTGGTACCAATTTACTGTATTAGTCTGTTCTCATCCTGCTAATAAAGACATACCCAAGACTGGGTAATTTATAAAGGAAAGAGGTTTAATTGACTCACAATTTCACACGACTGGGGAGATCTAATAATCGTGGCAGAAGGTGAATGAAGAGCAAAGTCATATCTTACATGGTGGCAGGCAATAGAGCATGTGTAGGGGAATTCCCCTTCATAAAACCATCAGATCTCATGAGATGTATCCAGTATCATGAGAACAGCACAAGAGGGACCACCCCCATGATTCAATTGACTGCCACCAGGTTCCTCCTATGGCACGTGGGAATTATGGAAGTTACAATGCAAGATGAGATTTGGGTGGGGACACAGCCAAACCCTATTATCTATCAATTGGAGCATTGACCAAGCAGATGATTGTGAACTTTTGTGCCCTCACAAAGAAATTCAAGGAAGTGTAAGAATGCTTTTGGCTATAAATAGAAGAAAATCCAGATTCAGTGGACTTAAGCAAGGAAAAAATGTGTATGTAATAAGAAATTGAGGATTGGTGAATACCGTAGCTTCATTATATCACCAATATTTTTTTCTCTCTCATATTCAAACTTCCAGTTTGTGCAGCTTTGATTCCACACCAGCAATCCTCCTGGTTTTAAGATGGCTATTTCACTTTTAGGCATCACATACAGATGCAACAGTTCCCAGTAGAGAAAGAGTATTATCTTTTTTGAGATTGAGTCTCACTCTGTCGCCCAGACTCGAGTGCAGTGGTGTGATCTTGGCTCACTGCAAGCTCCACCTCCCAGGTTCACACCATTCTACTGCCACAGCCTCCTGAGTAGCTGGGACTACAGGCGCCCGCCACCACACCTGGCTAATTTTTTGTATTTTTAGTGGAAACGGGGTTTCACAATGTTAGTCAGGATGGTCTCGATCTCTTGACCTCATGATCCGCCCGCCTTGGCCTCTGAAAGTGCTGGGATTACAGGTGTGAGCCACCGCACCCAGCCAATTATCTCTTATTTTTAATACCTTTTCTTTATTTAATTGGTTAATTTATAAGAAAAAGTTGTATATATTTGTAGTGTACAATATGATGTTTTGATATATGTATACATTGTGAATGGCTATATGAAGCCATTTAACATATGCATTACCTCAGATACTTATTTTCTGTGGTGAGAACACACAGTTTCCTCTTAGCAAGTTTCAAGTACAGAATATAATGTTTCACTTTCTTTTCAAAATGGGAATATATTTCTCAGCAATATCCTGGCAGACATACCTTTTCTGTTACTGATCAGAAATGTGCATTGTTCTTGCTTACATCAAACATTTGAAGGGAATGGATTAGGTTTACTGTTTTGCATCAACCAGGACATGAAAGGCAACCATATCTGTGCTGACTATTTAGGGGAGTTACCTGGACAAATTGCCATTTTCTCCTCAGGAGAAAAGTGGGTATGCAATCACTAGAGTTACTGTAGATAATGCTGGAGGATAAAGAAAACAATGGTCGGTTTTATAGAAAAGATGCTGGTAATGGTGAAACTATCATAATAATTGCTTGGTCTTCATATTGTTTACCTATAGCACCATGAGAAAAACTTCCTCTGGCTTAACTGTAAACAAAATAGAATTTCTAACTAATCTTTTTATTTCTCTCCATTTCTTAAAAAGCACAGGAATGACAGCCGTTCTGTGAGTTTTTGCTTCTAGCCAGAGTAAACTATCATATGGTCAGTGAGTGCCCCATTTAAGTATTCTCCAGAAAGTAAATTCATTGTCCAGGAGGCCTAAGGGCTTTGGATTAAATTCTGGCACTCCTGTTTTGCAGAAACTTAAACCCTGACTTGGCTACTATTCTCAGTCAGAAATTTGGTTGTTGTTGTTGTTCCCAAATCAGTGGCAGATTTTATTGGCATCAATTAGGAACTATTGCGAGGCTTTAAGATATGAAGTACTGAAACCATTAGGTACTACTGCACCGTCAAAAGTATTTCCCTTAAAACTGATAGAGCAAGGGGCCATTGGTAATTTAAAATTATTTTTAATAAAAGAATTAAACCAATCTTATATATTTCACTTTTGTTATAGCCCCCCTGCCTCAGTGTTCCAGGGGTATATAGAAATTAGATTTCTACTCTCTATTTTTAAAATGTAATTCTTCACTATACCCCTGTCTTTCGTAAAACGTGGGAAATGCTTTGCCTGAATCCCTTCATAATTATTGTTGTATTGTCATTCCTTTTATATGTTGGTGGGATGGGATGATTTCTAAGGTGAATTTCAAGGTGGCAAATTTGAAGCTCATGTGGAATCTATATTGTAATATTTAATTTAATGACTCCATTTAATTCTATGTCATCTTTCCTTTTTATGTTACAATATTTAAGATTGAGCATATTGTAAATAAAAAGATTTGACTTTTTGAGGGGAAGCAGCTTTATTGAGACATAATTCGCATACTATACAGTTCATTCATTTAAAGTGCACAGATAGATATTTTTCGTATATTCATAGAGTTGCACAATCTAAATCACAATAAATTATAGAACATTTTTATCACTTGCCACCCAAATCCTACATGATACCCATTAGAAATCACTTCCATTTGCCCCCAACACCCCCAGTCCTAGGCAACCAATAGTCCACTATTTATCTCCATAAATTGGCTTGTTCTGCACAATTTGTAACAGTGGAATCATACAATATGTGGTCTCTTGTTACCAACTCCTTTCATTGAGCATTTTTTCAAGATTCTTTCATGGTGTGCCATGCATCACCACTTTTTCTCTTATTATTGTCAAATAATATTCCCTTGCATAGATACAATATGGCTCTTTTTAATACATGCCTTCTCAAAGTGATTTAAATATACTGTAATATTAGGATAACAAAATTCAATTTTAAAATAAAGTTTGAACATTAGGAAACAATTTGTGCAATCTAGATCGACATCCTCCTGCCCTATATAACTCATCTTATTTAATAAAATGGGACTGGAAAAGATATGCTGGAAATTGGGGACATCTGGATGTCACAAAATTATTATGTACTTTATTTTGTTGAAATTATTAATATTGGCCATTTTTTCTCCATTACTTGCTGTCTGCTCATAAGTGACACTTAGCACAGGCATTTCTAACAGAATATATTTTACTTTCCAACACTGTAAATTCCCATTCTTACACAAAACAGTTTATCAGTCTGTTTGTCTCTTCTAGCCTATCCGGACTATGTCCATAGGGCCTTGTCCTTATAACAAATATACTTATTAAAGGTATATTCACAAACAATGGCATCTCTGTTGTTGAGAAAAATTATGTAAATATTCAAGAAATTTCTTATCACTATCATGTATATTAGGGTAATGTGTGTAAGTGTCTACCTATTTGTCATCTCTCTCTGAAAAAAATATATATATATGAAAATATGATTGAGTTGGAAAGTATCTAAGTTTTCATTTCCTCTTTAAATGAAAGACTAATAACCCACTCAATAAACTAAAAAATATGGCAGGAGTAAGACAGAAAGTAAAGATTGAGACACGTAATTTTTGGCAAAGTTACAAACTCTACTGTTTCAGAAAATATTTATTTTTAAAACAAGCAGAATAGAAGAAAAGTCATAAGAAAAGATGTAAAATGTCTGCGCTGTAAAGTATGAGGTAATCCAGAGAAGCTTCAAGAAATGGATAGATAGACAGACAGATATAGAAACCATAGCACAGTAAGTGCCTAGAATTGAGAGGAATGGATTATTAGATAAAAATGTACTTCAACAGTCCAGCCAAGAAAAATACAAATAAGTGCCTGTCTTGATGTTTTATAGTAAATGCTGTTAAGCTACATTTCATATAATAGTAAATTACGTAGAGAAAATGAACTAGATATACATATAACAATATATTTAAATTCCATAAAAAGATGCCAAATACACAAAAGGTTGCCTAGTGATACTACAGCATGAAAATATTTACAAAAAGTTTAAGAGCACAAAAAACGTAACATGTGTTTCTTGTTAAAGTATAAAAAGAAGGCATCAGGAATATAAACAAGTTATTGGCAATGGTTATTTCTGGGGAGAAATCAAGAATAACAGTATTAGAGAGGAGAGGACTTTATCTGTAATCCTTTTATTCTTTAAAAGTATTGGCAAACTATAAAAATACTTAAAATCTGGGTTGCATATGGAAAGTTTCTTTATTATGTTTGAAAATTTCATTATGAGCAAAATTCTAAAAAAAAAAAAAAAAATGCACAGAGATTGGAGTGTTGCTTACAAATTGTGGCATTTTAGCCCACTACTTTAACCTTTCTGTGGCCCAAGTTTCTAGTTTGTAAAATAATGTTAATTGAACATACATAAAAAAGTGAGGGTTATTGTATCATGACACATAGTACCATGCACTTCATAAATATTAGTCAACATTATTTTTTACAGACAATACAATATAAAGCATTATGTATATAGCATTGTGAGAAGCAAAACCGACCAATCAACCAAGAAGGAAGCAATGCTTTACCCAAAAAGCATATAAGGCATAGGTTGACTAAGGCAAGAATTATTTGCATTTTATAGTTCAATAAAAAAAGACAATAAACAATAATTGCCAAATCTTGTGTGATTTTGGTACCCCATGTAAACAAAACAGATCTCTCCTGTTTCCTTATTTAAAACGAAGCAAAATAAAACGTTTAAGTGTTCTTCTGTGGATCGAGTGTATATATTATTTTATCTGAATGACACGTGGAATGTAAAGGGAAAAGATAGAGAATGCCTATCACAACGATTTTATTGATTGGATATGTCATTTATTCTTCATCTCATTGAGTAATTTTTCTCCCACCTTGGGACTGGTATTTCACAAATGTAGCTTAGAATGAAATCCTACAGCATTTGTTCATAATGAACAAATGCCTACTTTATGAACAAATGCCTACTTACGAATTCTTGTCTCAGAAGTTAATTTAATTGGTGTATTCCAACTACTATTGCTTATTTCACACTTCAGTAGGTAAAGATGCATTAATAATCGAAGTTTCAAACTGTAATTAACATTAGCTTTAGGCTCCTGACAATGAAATGATTACATTTTAATATATGGGTTGATAAACAAAGTTAATCTAACATATGAATAAACAGCGAAAATAACTTACATTTACTCTTTCTCTGCAAATTGATACATGCATTTTTGTGTTATCTAAACCGTGGGGAATAAGGGAATGTCAAAGAAAAAGTGAATAAATGGCTACCAATACAACACCTAAACCTAATCAATTCAATGCACTAAACTAAATTTGAGACATTCCAACAAAAACATTATTTTCTAGTAAAACTTAAGCAATGCTTTTAGCCTTGCTTGTCTTTCACATTTTTCTGTATAATTGAATTATGTCTTTTATCTTAATTCCCTCTGTACCTAATTGAACTGATGACTTTATAAAGATCCCTGAATGATGAATGTTTATGTTAATATCTTGTTTTTAAGCAGAACATACCATATTGTCCAAATGTATTTGCTGGGTATTATTACATTCATGTTGATAAAGATTGTGTTTATGACATAACTTTAAGTGAAGAAAAATGAATTCTTGACTCTATCCTTCCTTCAGTGATATGGTCTGGACTTTTTAATTTTTAAGTGACAGCATTCAGAATGGTGCAAATCTAAATAACTGAGGTTGCTAATTGTGGTACTTTAATATCCCTAAACACTTTGTGTGTTCAGGTTCATAAGAATAGAAAAGCAACATAGCTTCTTTTTCATCTGGGATTGATGGCTCAGAACTCCAAAAAAAATAACCAATACTTTATGGTTATTAAAGACTGGGATGGCCTTTGAAACAAACTCACAGATATAGAATGAGGTAACCAAAATATGGATTAAAATACCTAATCCGATCTCAAATTTCAGACTACAGAACTAAGAAATAAAATGTATTTCTCAGATAGTATTTTAACCATTATGAGAATAAGTACAAAGTCGTTTTTAGTTTCTAATATTTGTGTTCCTTGTCCACTGGAGATGGTTGGAATACTATATCCAAATTGGGACTTGAAAAAACTAATCGGGCCCCACTATTTGTGAGAAACTCTATGGAGACTTTAACAAAAGCAAATTTATTTAATCTTAATAACAATCTTATATAATAAATAATAATCACCTTGTTTTCCCATCAAGAAAAGAAAAAATAACCTAAGTTTCAAAAGAGTGATTTGCTCCATATCAATATCACAGAGCCACTATCTAAAGCTATTTTCTGATTGTGAATCAAGTGTTAATTTATAGGATACACGACAGGTTTTCAATTGCTAAAATAAGTTATATAGAGAATATAAAAATTTATATACATATGCCTACCACTCTTCTGAATGCTTTGTGTGAATAATCATATTTTTCAATGAGGACCTGGGTCCAGAGAAGGTTACAACTTACCCAGGTCTCACAGCTAGCAAAGAGTAGTTTTAGATTGAAAACTTGAGTATTTGGCTCCAGACATATGTTGTTACTCATATTTTATTAACTTCTTTCAATGAAGCATTTGGAACAGGTATACATCTCACTTGTATTTAAATATACTTAAATATAATACTATAGCGATGACTTAAATCATGGTGGAGGGCATAATGAGTCTCCTTTCTTCATTCCAAGATAATACTAAATGTGCTCTAGAGTTTACTGAAATGATTTTTTCCTCTTATTCTTTTTTTTTATATTATTCTAGATATGATTGTATAATTTCAGTATTATACATTTTCAGATTTATTTGTGAAATGTCAATCTCTTCTGTTAACTTTTAAGATAATCTGACCAGATGGCATTAAGAATACATTAATTAAATTAGAAGTATAATAAAAATATACTCTCTTTGATATCCAGGAAGGCTTAACATTTCTTTCTTTCTTCTGTTTGTCTTCAGTAATCCCAAATGTCATGAATAATTACATATCATTATTAAAATAAAGAAAAAAAAACAACTCTGTTGAGATAGAAATTCTACCAGATGCTATTATAATTATTATTTCTTGCAGTTTAAAGTATAGGCAATTGTTTGGAGACACATTAAAAGAAAATGGACATTTGTTTTATTGAAGCTACTTGTTATATGCTATATTTGTGTTCAGATGTCTAATATTATGGGCCAACTGTTTTTCTTCAATCTTCATACATGCTAACTAGCAATAATTTTAAACAATAAATCTTGGTTGTTAGTCTTAATGACTAACCAGAAACATTTGATTTGTCTGTGGTGTAAAAAAATACTATGTCTGTAATAGTAAAAATATTCTTTAACAGCCAAAATAATATACTAATTTTAAATAGAATAACTCATCACATGACATTTCTACCTTAATGTCTAGGCTTTGAAATTGCCATAATAATGACTGAACAGCTAAGTGCTGATTCTACAGTCTTATTCCAGTGATTCTTACACTTTATAACAGTTTGAACGTACCTGCAGATAGTGTTTCTTTTGTTTGGTATTGTTTTGTTTGTTTTGTTTTTAAGAGGTTCTCAGGCCTCACTCTCAAAAATGCTGAATTAGTAGGACCAAAGTAGGTCCCAGGATCTGTATTTTCAACAAGCACCTGCTCAACCTGCCTTGGTGCTTTTTCTAATGCAAGTTGTCTGAAAATGCTCATTTTGAGAGAGACTGCCAAGGATTTGGGGGATAGCTGTCCTTCAGAATTACACAAGGAGTGATTTGAGCATTCACATGCCAGAGCACATGGATACCTTCATAGCATTCTATGTCAGGTTTCTGCAGCACATCCCTGAATAAGAACAGCTGGTCCATACAATTGAGGTCACTTATGATCCTCACCAGAGAGACAAACCCTCTTTTTAAGCCCCTGCCCTTCCTTCCTTTCTTTCCTTTTTCTGTGTGTGTGTGTTTTGAGATAGAGTCTCACTCTGTTGTTTAGGGTGCAGTGCAGTGGCATGATTTTGGCTCACTTCAACCTCTCCCTCCTGGGTTCAAGTGATTCTCCTGCCTCAGCCAATAGTAGCTGGGATTACAGGTGTATACTGCCACACCTGGCTAATTTTTATGTTTTCACTGGAGATGGGGTTTCACCATTTTGGTCACGCTGGCCTTGAACTCCTGGCCTCAAGTGATCCTGCTTCTGCCTCTGCCTCCGCCTCCCAAAGTGCTGGGATTACAGATGCGAGCCACCACACCTGGCCTCCTTTTTCTTTTTTAAAGATACAGGCCTCATTCCTGCTGTGTTTTGTTTTCCTTTTGGTTTTGGTTTTGTTTTTGTTTGAAACAAAAACACACCAGCATCCCCATGTTTGTATACACCGATAAACAATGATTGATGGTGGAATTGAAAGAATCTTGAATGCTGCTTTTTGGATTTGGCACAGTATTTATAGAAGACAAGTGGCCTTTTGTGTGTCATTAATTCAAAGAACAGTCAGTACAGTATTAATATTCAGGATAGTTGATTCATGGAATAAATTTTCGGGCAGCAAAGATTATAACAAAATTTGAATCCAATCTCTAACACCTACCCTCCCCACCAGTGAAAGTACAATATGAATGGAAAAGGGCAGCTCTTCTCATTATGATCTTTAGACTGTCATCATTGAGGCTAATTCTAATGTCACACTATAGATGATGAGTAGTTGAAATCCAATTTGAATGCATAATACTACATTTAATTTACACTACCACCTGTCAATAGGAGATTGAGGCATATCTTCCAAGATATCCATAGGGAATATTCAATTATAATTAACCTTCCTATTTTTGTAAAATCTTTGTCCTGAAATGGATTGTTTGTGCCATTTCTTATTCTTGCAACAATCTGTCACTAAAAGGAATTTGAATTTTAACCTAATATTCTCTGAGATGTACAATAGAGAATGTTTCTTTTAATCTCCCCAGTATTACTATTGGTTATCAATTTTATTTCTTTTCCATAGGTTATGGCTGAGGTTTAATTTTAGTGCAGGTGAAGGATAATTTGGCAGACTGTGGAAAATGATTTTAAATCTATATTGAATATAATATATAGCAAATAGGAAATATTTTTAGCCCAATATTAGAGACAAAATAACTTTAGCTCAAATGATGCAGTTGATAGCATATGAACTCACACTAACATGTAGATAACTTTGTAAAACTACTTTTAAGCAATAATTAGCTGCTACATATGACCTAAAAACTGTAAAAATATAATTTAGATGTTATCTCTAAACATTGTAATGAAGAGAAAATACCTTTTACAGAAAATCAGGCCCTCTATTTAAGAAGGTATCTTCTATTGAATCCATTTATTGGCAACTAAAAATGTTACCCGTTTTCCTTTACTCTCTTTTTCCACTACAATTTGTAAAATTAATGAGTCTATGGCACTTCTCTAGCCTACACATTTTTAGCAGCATATAAATGTGTATTATGACTCTCCATATATGAGGAAAATAGGACTGAACAGAGGCTTTGCTTACGTCATAAGAAGGTCTCTCTTTATAGGTCCATTGAGTTTGGGTCAATTCTCAAATTTGTACAGGCAGCGTAAGAATCAACCATCAAAAACCAGTTGGTGCTATTTATGTATCCCAAACCAAAATGAGTTAATACACAAAAACCACTTGAACAATGCCTAGCATATTGTATGCAACCAACAAATATTAGTTCAATATAATTTTTAAATTTTAAATTTTTTTGATAAGGTGGGTGTTTTAAATGTAAATTTAACTCTGTTTAGGGAGAAATATTCTCAGCTATAAATAAGAAAGCAACTGGATTCTCTGTCGCCCAGGCTGGAGTGCAGCGGCACAATCTTGGCTCGCTGCAAGCCCCGCCTCCCAGGTTCCCGCTATTCTCCTGCCTCAGCCTCCCAAGTAGCTGGGACTACAGGCGCCCGCCACCACGCCCGGCTAATTTTTTGTATTTTTAGTAGAGACAGGGTTTTATCGTGTTAGCCAGGATGGCCTCGATCTCCTGACCTCGTGATCCACCCGCCTCGGCCTCCTAAAGTTCTGGGATTACAGGCGTGAGTCACCATGCCGGGCTGTTTTCTTATCCCAAGTAAAGGGAGTATTGTCAGGCTTTTATAGTTTTTCACTTTGAATGTCTACTTAAGGAAAAATTTGAATGGTGCAGTACTTTTATAGAAATAAATAAGCGACATTTGATACTCAAGTGATAAAATCTTTGAAGTAAAAGTTGAAATTTTGTAATATCTAAAAGAGGACAGTAGCAGAATATAAGGTTTAAGTGTGTGCTGGGAGCCAGCCAGCTTCTCTGTGCCTTAATTTCCTAACCTGCAAAATGTGGGGGGGAGGGGGGGAAGCATTTCTTTATAAATATATTTGTTATTAAGATTTAATGACTTCGTATTTGTAAAGCACTTACAAGCAGTGATGGGCATATCATAAACGCCACAATGACCGTATTATAAGCACTGTGTTGTTAACTGATATAGTTTGGCTGTGTCCCCACCCATATCTGACCTTGAATTGTAATAGTCCACACATGTCAAGGGTGTGGCCAGGTGGTAATAACTGAATCATGAGGGCAGTTTTCCCGCACTGTTCTCCTGTTACTGAATAAGTCTCAGGAGAACTGATGTCTTATAAACGGGAGTTCCTCTGAACAAGCTCTCTTGCCTGTTACCACATAAGACTTGACTTTACTCCTCATTCACCTTATACCATGATTGTGAGGGCTCGTCAGCCATGTGGAACTGTGAGTCAATTAAACCTCTTTCCTTTATAAATTACCCAGTCTTCGGTAGGTCTATTACCAGTGTGAGAACATATTAATACATTAACTATTAAATAAAATAAAATACAGTTAACCCTTGAGTAGCACAGTTTGAACTGAATGGCTCCAATTATATGCAGATTTTTAAAATAAGTATATTGGAAAATGTTTTGGAGATTTGCGAGAATTTGAAAACACCCACAGATGAGCTCCATAGCCTATCAATATCAAAAAATAATCAAAGGTGATGTCATGAATGTATACAACATGTAGGTTTTAGTCTATCTTATTTACTATGGAGTATACACAAATTTATTATAAAAAGTTAAACTTTTCTAAACTTACCCTCAGATTACAGAGCTTAAATGGTGCCATTTGCAGCTGAGGGAAATGTAAAGATGCAGTATTAAATCATAACTGCACAAAATTAACTGTAGTACATACTACACTACTGTAATAATTTTATAGCCACCTCCTGTCGCTATTGCAGGGAGCTCAAGTGTGGAGAGTATCTACTTAAAACACCATGTGATGCTCATAATCTCCACGTGAGCAGTTCGTCTCTCCACTAAATTGGGCGTCATGGTAAAAAGTGATCTCATGGTTCTCGCATGTCTCATCATGCTTAGTGCAATATCATGAACCTCGAATAACACCATGAGACTCATACAGACTGCCACTAGTAATGTTGGAAGTGCTCTCAAGAAGCAGAGAAAAGTCAGGATGTTACAAGAACAAGTTGAATTGCTTGACATGTACCATAGTTTGAAGTCTGCAGCTGCAGTTGCCCACCATTTCAAGATAAATGAATCCAGTGTAAGATTAATTGTATAAAAACAAAAAAGACATTTACAAGGCTGTCACTGTAGCTATGCCAGCAGACGCAAAAACCTTGCATGAGATACATACATTGAAAATGGAGCTTTTATGTGGATGCAGGATTGCTATAAGAAAGGTACACCTATAGACTAATATGATTTGAGAAAAAAAGTCATTATATGGCATCTTAAAGCAAAAGGAAGATGAAGGATTTAAAGCTGAAGAATTTAATACTAGCAAAGGATGGTTTGATAATTTTAGAAAGAGGTTTGGCTTTAAAAACATTGAGATAACAGGAGAAGCAGCTTCTGCTAACTAAGGCAGAAGACAAGTTTCCAGCTGCCATTAAGAAAATCATTGAGGAGGCCAGGTGCAGTGGCTTATGCCTATAATTCCAGCATTTTGGGAGGCCAAGGTGGGAGGATTGTTCGAATCCAGGGGTTGAAGACCAGCCTGGGCAGCATTGTGAAACCCCATCTCTACTAAAAAAATAAAATAAAATATAAAAATTAGCCAGGCGTGATGGCACATGCCTGTAGTTCTAGCTACTCAGGAAGCTGAGTTGAGAGGGATCACCTGATCCCAGGAGGCAGAGGTTGCAGTGAGCTGAGATTGTGCCACTGCACTCCAGTGTGGGTGTCAGAGCGAGACCCTGTCTCAAAACAAACAAACAAAAATCATTGAAGAGAAAGGATATCTGCCTGAACAGGTTTTTAATGCAGATGAAAGTGCCATATTCTGGAAAACAGTGTCACAAAGGACATTTATTAGAAAGAGTGTCACAAAGGACTTTAATTAGTAAGGATTTAAGGCAGGAAAGGATAGGCTAACAACTCTTCTGTGTTGTGAAAATGCCACCATGTTTGTGATCAGGACTCCTCTTATCTATAAAACTGCTAACTACAAAGAGAAAAGATAAACACCAGTTGAAGATCTTTTGTATAACAAGAAGCACGGAGCAAGGAGAACAGCTTTTCTGAATTGGTTCAACTGATGTTTTGGCCGTGAAATCAGGAGTACGCTTCTAGGAAGAAACTGCCTTTTAAGTTATTTTTATATTGAACAATGACCCTGGCCACCCAGAATGCCATGAGTTCAACAACAAATGCTTCAAAGTGGTCTACTTTCTCCCAAACACAACATCTCTATTTCAACCTCTTGACCAGGAGGTCATAAAGATCTTTAAGACACATTACACATGGAACTCTATGGATAAGATTTGTCAATGCTATGGAGGAGAACCCTGACAGAGACAGCATCATAAAAATATGGGAAGATTACACCACTGAAAGGGACATCATTGTTACAGTAAAAGCCATGAAAGCCATCGAACCTGAAATGATAAACTGCTAAAAAGAGCCCTGTCCAGAGGTTGTGCATTGCTTCCCAGGATTTATGGCAGAGCCCATCAAGGAATTCATGTAAGGGATTGTTGATATGGCCAAAAAATATAGTAGGAGGTGAAGGGTTTCAGGATACAGATGTTGGAGAAATGCAAACACTTATAGACACTACACCAGAAAAATTCAAAGAAGATGGGTTGATGGAGGTGAGTGCTTCCAAAGCAGTGGCAGATGGTGAGGAAGAAGACATAGAAGAAGCAGTGCTAGAAAACAAGTTGACATTAGAAAATCTAGCAGAAGGGCTTTGATTATCTGAGACTGCTTTTGACTTCTTTTATGACATGGAGGGCACAGAAACTAAAGCAAACCATGAAAGTATTGGTACCATCTAGAAACATTTTTAGAGAAATGAAAAAGCAAAAAAGAAATCATGATATATTTTTGTAAAGTTGTACACAGTGAGTTTTCCCCTCCAACCTCCCCTTCCACCTCCTCCAACTCTTCTGCCTGTGCCACTCCTGAAACACCAATACCAACCCCTCCCTTTCTTCCCCATCCTCAGTCTACTCAAGGTGAAGACAGTGAAATGAAGACCTTTATGATGACCCACTTCCACTGAATGAATAGTAAATATATTTTCTCTTCTTTATGATATTCATAAGAATACTTTTTCTGTGGCTTACTTTATAGTCAGAATATGGAATATAATACTTATAGCATACAGAATATATGTGTTAACTGTTTTTGTTATTGGCAAGGTTTCTAGTCAACCAAAGGCTATTAGTCATAGTCAAGGATGGAAGATCATCACTTGACTCTATTTTAGAAAATAAACATGCACTTAGAACAAGGTATGTAATTTCTCATTTCATCTTTGTAAGAATTCTCTAAGATATGTACTCCTACCCCAATTTATAGATGAGGAATGAGTGACTGATGAGTAAAGCATTTGGTTTTAGACTTTCCCTCAAGGGCTTGTAATCTTAGTCAAACAGGAGAATAGGGAGAGTCAAACATTTTCAGATAATCACCAGTACATTTTCTTTTCTTTTTTTTCCTTTTTTTTTTTTTTTTTTTTTAGATGGAGTTTTGCTCATCTTGCCCAGGCTGGAGTGCAGTGGTACAATCCCGGCTCACTGCAACCTCCACCTGCTGGGTTCAAGCAGTTCTCCTGCCTCAGCCTCTGTGGTAGCTGGGTTTACAGGCATGTACCACCATGGCCGGCTAATTTTGTACTTTTTAGTACAGGGTTTCTCCATGTTGGTCAGCCTGGTCTCAAACTCCCAACCCCAGGTGATCCACCTGCCTTGGCCTCCCAAAGTGCTGGGATTACAGCCATGAGCCACCGTACAAGGCCTGATCACCAGTACATCTTCATTTCGTCATCTGTTCTTTGAAAGGAAGAGACACTATTTCTTGGATGAAATCAAGAAGTCCACTTTCCAACTGAATGTTGATTTTGAGCCAGGTACAGTGGCTCATGACTGTAATCCCAGCACCTTGGGAAGCCAAGGCGGGCAGGTCACTTGAGCCCAGGAGTTTGAGATCAGCTTAGGCAACATGGTGAAACCCTACATGGTGAAAAAATATATAAAAATTAACAGGAGTGATGGTGTGCATCTGTAGTCCCAGCTACTCAGGAGGCTGAGTTGGGAGGATTGACTGAGCCTGAGAGGTGGGGGCTGTAGTAAGCCGATCATGCCACTGTACTCCAGCCTGGGTGACACAGTGAGACCCTGTCAAGGGAAGGAAGGAAAAGAAAAGAAAGAAAGAGAGAGAGAGACAGTTGATTTTATGTGGTTTTGCTTTTTCTCCCAGGGCTGCATTGTTATGATTACAGGTGAACTTCTATGCCAAGCTTTAGTAATCTCGAGGATTGAGTGCCTGAAAGGGAGCTTCAGTTCCCTAGGACATGTTAATTCACCTAATGTATCTCCTATTATGACAAGTGTGACTTTACCCTTTTACCTACAATTGCTATGGTGGCTACACAGGATCTTTCTCAGTGTTCCTATTTCTTGGGAAGCTTGAACTACAATTTTCACAAAACATTCATCTAATAGGTGGGAAATATATATTAAATCAATAAAAAGCACACCTATATCAATTTTCCACTAATAACAATCAAAGGAGATAAGTGTGAAAGATGCCTGGGGTTTCCTGGGATCTTTTCAAGCACTGGTAAGGATTTGAGTGTGAAATGTTTTTTTTGTTTTTTGTTTTTTGTTTTTAATCTAAGGAAGAGGTTTTTTTTTCTTTTTTTCCTTTGCATCCTTATGTATCAAATTTTTGTCACATATCTTCACCTTCCTTCTTCAAACGTAGTTCTTCCTTAAGGTAGCAGGAGATTTTCATTTTGAATAGCTAATTTATTTATCAGTATTACCTGTAGATAACTTATGACAGAGACAAGCTACACATGGAAGGAAGCAGACCTTTCTGTTCCAAAGTGATTTATATTTATTGACGCTAACCTGTTTCTATCTGTATTTACTTTCCTTAAACCTGTCACCAAGCAAAAGACATTCTACTATTTTTTTTTATGACTGGTGGGTATAGCCTCTTAATCAGAAACACATAACAAATATCAAATACTGACAATACGTGTTTCTTGATAAAGTAAGTTAGCAATACAGGAAGATCCAATGCTCTATATGTAGAATGCAAATTTCAGAACAATTCAGTTATTCAGAAACTAGTAAACAAAAATATGTTTTCATATTTATTTCATAGCATGTGACAAGCATTTAAAGAATTACTGATTGATAAAGGACATAACAAATGCGACTCAAACTTCATTAACAGTTATATATATGAGTATTTTTATAAATATTATCAACTTTATTTTTATACATTGGACATTAACTGTATGTGGTACTATTAGATAAATTCAATATTTGTAAATTTAGCATATATTAGCATATTAGTGTGTGTGTATATACTATATGGCATTGGAAACATATATACACATATATATACACATACACACACACACACAGACACACACACACACACACACACATATATATATATATGATATAGTTGGCTGTGTTCCCACCCAAATCTCATCTTGAATTGTAGCTCCCATAATTCACATGTGTTGTGGGAGGGACCCAGTGGGAGGTAATTGAATCATGAGAATGGTTTCCCCAAACTGTTCTTATTGTAGTGAATAAGTTTCATGAAAACTAATGGTTTTATAAGGGGAAATCTCTTTTGCTTGCTTCTCATTCTCTCTTCCCTGCCACCATGTAAGACGTGACTTGCCTTCTGCCATGATTGTGAGGCCTCCTGAGCCACGTGGAACTGTGAGTCCATGAAACCTCTTTTTCTTTATAAATTATCCAGTCTCAGGTATGTCTTTATCTGCAGCATGAAAACAGAATAATATGGTATCCAAATAAACAAATCTTGATATTTTATATAAAAAGATTACCTTTTTGAGAATTATGCATTTTATCTCTTACCTGCTATTAAAGAGGTTCTCCCATTGTGTTACTTTTCACGTAGTGTGTCTTGGCCTGTGAACATAGCTGTGTTAGTCTGTTTTTGTGTCGCTATAAAGGAATTCTGGCGACTGGGTAATTTATAAAGAAAAGAGGTTTAGTTGGATCATGGTTCTGTAGGCTATACAGGAAGCATGGTGCTGGCATCTGCTCAGCTTCTGGTGAGGCCTCAGGAAGCTTTCAATCATGGCAGAAGGCCAGAGGAGGAGCTACAGAGGGGAGGAGCTGCCCAACTCTTAATCAACCAGGTCCTACATGAACTCAGAGAGAGAACTCACTCCTTAACAGGCGATACCACTAAGCTATTCATGAGAGACATGCCCCATGATCCAATCACCTTTCAGCAGGCCCCTCCTCCAACTTTGAGGATTACATTTCAACATGAGATTTGGAGCTGAAAAACATCCAAATTATATCAATAGTTAAAATATTTAATTAGCTCTTAACTCTTTAATAATTTTAAGCAAGTATATCTATATTAGGGAAGTTTTTCTTTTTTTTCTTTTATTTATTTTTCATTATACTTTAAGTTCTAGGGTACATGTGCACAATGTGCAGGTTTGTTACATATCTATACATGTGCCATGTTGTTGTGCTGCACCCATCAACTCGTCAGCACCCATCAACTCGTCATTTACATCAGGTATAACTCCCAATGCCATTCCTTCCCCCTCCCTCCTCCCCACAATAGGCCCCGGTGTGTGATGTTCCCCTTGCCGTGTCCAAGTGATCTTGTTCAATTCCCACCTGTGAGTAAGAACATGCGGTGTTTCGTTTTCTGTTCTTGTGATAGTTTGCTGAGAATGATGGTTTCCAGCTGTATCCATGTCCCTACAAAGGACACAAACTCATCCTTTCTTATGGCTGCATAGTATTCTATGGTGTATATGTGCCACATTTTCTTAATCCAGTCTGTCACTGATGGACATTTAGGTTGATTCCAAGTCTTTGCTATTGTGAATAGTGCCGCAATAAACATACATGTGCATGTGTCTTTATAGCAGCATGATTTATAATCCTTTGGGTATATACCCAGTAATGGGATGGCTGGGTCATATGGTATTTCTAGTTCTAGATCCTTGAGGCATTGCCATACTATTTTCCACAATGGCTGAACTGGAAGTTTTTCATAGAACTTCTTTGTCTTAAGTACTTAAAAATTATTTTGGGATCTTTTCCTGTAATTCAATGAAGGTTCTAAAGGAACATTTAATATATCCAGCATAATTTTGCCAGGTTCTATAACTGGAAAATTAAAAGGAAAAATTTCAGAAGTATTGTCTAGTGATTATCGGAGAAAATTACTCTCACTAGTATAAAATTCAATAACTTCCTAGCCCCCTCTTCAGACTGCTTCAGGGTAAATGTTGACCACAGGCAGTACCAGAGCCTGTGTTGACAAATATGTTTTCTTAAAAATATAATCCATTGGCTGGGCATGGTGGCTCATGCCTACAATCTCAGCACTTTGGGAGGCTGAGGCGGGTGGATCATAAGGTCAGGAGTTCGAGACCAGCCTGACCAACATGGTGAAACCCTGTCTGTACTAAAAATACAAAAATTAGCTGGACATGGCAGCACATGCCTCTAATCCCAGCTACTCAGGAGTCTGAGGCAGGAGAATCACTTGAACTCAGGAGGTGGATGTTGCAGTGAGCTGAGATTGTGCCACCGTACTCCTGCCTGGGTGACAAAGCAAGACTCCTTCTCAAAAATAAATAAATAAAGAAATATATATATTTAAATATATATATAAATATATATATTTTAATATATATATTTAAATATATATAAATATATATATTTTAATATATATAAATATATATAAATATATATATTTTTTTTTTTCCATAAGTCACTGTACCTAAATTAGAAACAATAGAGGGACACTTCTGGGGGTTTTATACATGGTCTTAATAACACTTTCAACCTAATATGATATTCTGTATACAAAACAGAATGTGAATTCTCAGCCACAGTTTAAGTCTATGTTCTCCCAGATTTTTCTTTTTAGAAAATGGTATCACCATTTGCTCAGTTGAAAAAATACAGGTCATGATTCATTACTTTCACCATCATACTATCTGTATGCTCCTGAGATGTTTCTTTAAAATATGCTAGATCTTACCATTTCTCACTGTATCTGTATCCATAGATGCTACTTCAACCCACCATCATCTGTTTCAGGGAATACTGCAGTAATATCCAAACACATCTCCCTACTTTTAATCTCTAACACCTATGTTCCACAGAGCATCTAGAATTAATCCTTAACAATAATTTAAACAAATCACATTTCTTTCCTATATATAAGACCTGCCCAATAGCTCCCTATTATAATTAGAATAAAATCTACAATCCTTGTTATGACTTACAAGAACCTATATTATACAGCCTTTCCTGGTGCTCTGGATAGTTCTTACCTTACTTTTTACACTACACTTACTTTTTAAGTTCATTTCTATCTTGGGACCTCTGCACATGCAGTTCCACCCAGCCTGGAATGCCCTTCCATGTCATCCTTGCATGGTCGACTTCTTTAGTACATTCAAGTCTCTCTTTGTGAATAACTCCTTAACAACTATTTCCAAAGCTGTGCTAGTAAACTGGCTTTCTGAGAAAAAGAAGAAACACTGATTTATAGCTTTTGTCAGTTTCTGTGGTATATAACTTCCACCACAATTTCAAGTACACAGTGGCTTAAAAAACTTGCTTATGAAATTTCTGAATATTTTATGATCAGCTCTCTCAAGAATGTACATACTGGCTCCAACATAACATTGATTCTGGAAGATTCACTGCCACTGCCCCCCACCCCCATTTCTCTTCTTTCCTCTGTTATCTACCTACTTCATTTTTATTTTCTTTGCACTGCCTGAAAATATCTATGTGTTTATCCATTGTGTTTCTTCTCAAAAATAGATATGCCATTAGAGCAGGGGCTTGGGCTAATAGTCTACTGTATCCTCGATATCCAGAACAATCCCTGGAAAATGATATTCTGGAATCATGTACTCGATAAATGAATAAATGAGTGAGTTAATGTTACATGCTCTCCTCAGTCCCCTCAGGAACACCAGATGTGGTGGTGCACGCCTGTAATCCCAGCTACTTGGGAGGCTGGGGCAGGAGAATCCCTTGAACACAGGAGGTGGGGATTGCAGTGGCCTGAGATCGTGCCATTGCACTCCAGCCTGGGCGACACAGCGAGACTCCGTCTCAAAAAAAAAAAAGAAGAACGCCAGAGGACGGAGCTCATGCCTTTTAATTCTCCATGACAATGTCTCCTTTTTGTCCACCTCAAATGAGAGAAAATTTGGGAAAAAGTTTTCCTGTATTTGAAGGGAACAGGTGAGGAAAGTTCTAATCCTTCATCTAGATTTTAAGTTATTTCACCTGAACGTTTTTTGTTGTTATACAGATAAAATCATCCCAATTTACTTAAAAAAATTTTTGCATACGGTTGAAATGCTGCTGAGATGTCTTAGTATTTTGATTTTTATCATCTAACCTGACTTTTCATTACTTAAAATCTACCAATAGTTCACATTTGCTCAATTAAGTCTGATGATGATTAGCTTATTACTTCCATAATTATCCTCTCTATAATAGCTACATAGAAAGAGAATCTTCTTAACAAAATAAAGCACAATTTGAAATCATTTTCTGCAGAGCCAACCCCGGTTTGACAATAAGTTTTATTGCCTTTGAATACCTTCTCCTGTAATAAAGCCAAATGGATTTTCCATTATTGCAAACTACTCACATAATACCAGCAGGATAAAATTATGATTTTGAAGAAAGAGTAAATAATCAGTGACTCAATGTCCCCATTTAAGTTGAGAAGTAAAACAGTTATGTTTTCCTGCCTCCCTCCTGTGGCCAGCGAATGATCTCTTTGATACGTTTGGAATTACTTGTAGGTAAGGAAAAAAATCCTCCGAGTATCTGAGATATCCAACGTTGTTTCATTAAACACCTCCGGTTTGAGAGAGTGTTTTGGCCATTTACTCTACTTTCATGATTGCCAACTTTGAGACCTGGAGAATTCTGTTCTGAAACATGCTCTTTCATGGCATAAAAATATCCAGGTGTATGGTATGTGCTCATCCTGCTTCAAGACAGTGACCCTTCCAGGGGTATTTGGAATTTGGCTAGTTCTCTGCTATGCTGGATATTTTGAAATTGGCAAGGACGTTCAACTGTTAACTAGATTTCACCCCTCATTTGTATAAACAATAAATTTAACACAAAGTTTTATTCTGAAGAAAATGATCCAACAGTGTTTCCTTGGTTCTAATTTGCTGCTGCATTAATAGCATTATCATTAAAATAATTTCCTCCTTGTTCTAGAAATATGTAAATCCTTTTTTTAACCATCAAAACTGTGGATTGTTAAGAAGCACTGTTATCCAAAGCATTATTTCATGAGAAACAACTGATTTGTGTTTCAATTTGCACATTTTAGAAACAGGCATGTCCATCCTGTACCCCAATTGTTCTTTGACATATTAGGAGCCATGTTCTGGAGCCTATAATGATTCACAGAGAAGAGTCAAAAGATAAAGCTCTCCATATTTATATCTGCCAAAAAGAGAATTCTGTTTATAAGAACTCATCATGGAAACTCAGGGTAAATCCAGCTTCAAGCAGAGGATAAGGTTTGCTTCACTACAGGGATTCAGAAGCTGCTACTTCCACATTTACACAAAATAAACTACAGGCAAGTCAGAATTGCAATCCAAGCAGTGACCTCTATCTGAGCCCCTATAAACCAGATAATTCACCTCTGCCCCAAGCAGACTACAGGCTTGGGAGATACATGATGCTGACTGCATGCAGATCTTCTTAGAAAATCTACTCGTAGCTTTGACTGTCCTCTCCAGAGAGAAAAAGACTGTAGAAATATCAACAAACTCATCTCTGATATGCTGAAAGATCTGTTTGTTTCATAGAATTATATGTTCATATGACAGTTTTAAAATGTTGGTGCTCAAATTAAGGTTTCTTGGTTAGAGGTGGAAAGCTGACGATATTTGTATCTAGTCTGAAGGCATTATGGCAATTTTCTTCCTCCTAACAAGTTTAAAACAAGATTTTACTGTGTCAAAATCTTTCTAATTAGTAAATACTATTTTAATTGTATGATATACTAACAAAGATAATTGCTTCCAAGCCATAAATGGATGATTCAGTAGTAGACTTATTCACAGGACGATGGTCTTTGAATCTATGTAAATAAGTAGACATACTCCTTCCTTGCATATGCCTACTCTAGATACCCAGAAGTGGTTGTATTTTGGCATTGTACCAGCAATTCTCTTTCATGAAAAGTTACCTTATTTCTGGTAAGCTGTCTATTTTGCCAGATTCATTGTTCTTCTTTTATACATAAACGTAGAGATGGTTCCCTTTTTTTTTTTTTTTTAAAAGGAAAGTCATTTATATTCATAGTCTTTAGGCAGACATGATATCACTCGACTTACATATAAAGGGGAGATTAGCTAGACTTTAACTCCTTCAAGGGGAGTAACCCTGTCTCCTTTATAACATATGTGAAATATCTTCCTCTCGGCTCTTCTATCCACTGAGTGCAATGTATAAGCAAAGCACTATATATGCAATGAATTTTTAATAGATGAATGGATGGTTGTTATTTATTGTGGTCTGCATCTGAGATTTGATCAGCCTTGTAAGTTTGGATTCCATTTCCATGTGATGGGGCTAGAAAGATCTTGCCAATTCAGAAGTCAAATAAAATGAATAAATATCACTTGATAAAGTGGACAAATCCTTCACAAATTAAAGTGAGACTGTTACTGAAGCCAGATGAGCAAACATTGGATACACATGTGTATAGCAAAAGCCAACTGGAACTTGAAGTTGAATGTCTTACAACAAGCTTGGCCAGGGTGGTTAAAACAAACCGTCATCCAAAATGACCTGTGCCAGATCCAGTTAGCTTTAAATAGATTATGCCTGCCCATAATGTGAAAAAAATTTCACTGGTCAGTTTAAGTCTACCTGAATATTATCTGTTTGGTCCATCAGATTGGAAGATTGGTTAGAAGGATATAAATATCATTGTGTAAATAAAATGATGAATGTTATTTTTCTAATGACAACATTCACTTGGTACTTATTAAACCACAACACTAAGCTGAAATGCCACAGATCTGAATAATTTTAATTCAACATGCGAAATTAAACAGTACAATTCTCTGAACCCAAATGTTAGAAACATATTATGAAATAAGTCTTTGTCCAACAGTAAAATACTTAAGACACTCCTGTGACAGGGCTTAGGTGGCTTATGGGAAATGAGTCTGTATTTGTGAGGGGGGAAAAAATAATATTCAGTAGATACCTTAAGTTCAAAAAACTTTCAGAATTCTTGACAATGAGTACACCAACATTTCTGTAAGTTTACTTAACTATCTAAAACTGGAAACAAGCTTATTTTGTACATTTTAGGCTAATGGATAACTCTAGAGTTTGTGATTCTGTCGGTAACATGTAATCTTGAGAGATTAATACGCTTTTTTTTTAAACAAAACAAAGTGAAAAATCAGAGTAATTATACAGATCAGTAGTTGAAGGAGAAAGATGAAACTGGAGGAGGGAGAGATAAATTAGTAACAGAATCACCTATAGAGCTTTTCCAAATGATTTATATCCTTGGGCTTTTCCTCTTCTGATTTTGATTCAAAAAATTTTGGATAGGCTTAATGAGAGATATTTTGAGAAAATAATTCTGACATTTTGCTTCCTCCTTCAATTTAAGTAATAACCACTGATCCAGATGATGATAATGATGATGATAATAGTGACAGTAATAGTAATAAAATAAAATCTGATTGATATAAATAATGCTTCTGCCCTTATTTATTCAGATGAATTTTCAATAACACTTTTCAAGTTAGCATAAAATAATATCCCAAGGGATGTAAATATGACTACCTCAAAAATAAATAGATATGGAGATAAAGTATCATATTTAAAGCAATTTTTTGTAATATACATTAAATTAGGCAATTTCTTTTTAGTACTAATTCTCAGAGCTTTTAATATGCCAATGTGTATTGTGATTCTAACAGAGAAATAATAATATACACCAATATTAATTGACCAGAACATATATTTTATTTTCCCTTACCCCCACCAGTATTTTCTTTCAAAATAATGTACATTGCGATAGCTTGGAGATATACTTAACACTGTATATAACTTATATTGATTCAGCACATGTATGCCTATATAAGTAATACAATGGTTCCTCAGTATCTGAGGGGGATTGGTTTCAGGGCCTCTACAGATACCAAAATCCACAGGTGTTCCAGTCCTTTGTATAAAATAGCCTATTATTTGAACATAACCTATGCACACATCCTCCTGTATACTTGATATTATTTCTAGATTACTTATAATAATATATTTCTAGATTATTTATAATTCTAGAATACTTATAATTAATTACTTTTAATACTTATAATAATACTTATAATTTAAATGCCATGTAAATAGTTACTATAGTATTAGTATTTTGTGTTATTTTTTACTGTCATATTGCTACTTTTTATTTTTTTTTTTAAATATTTTTAATCCATGGATGCAGAAGTCATGGCTACAGAGGGCTGACTGTACTTGTATAAGAGCACTATACTTATTAGTATGGAAAACTTATACAAGCATATACTTATATTGAGTTATGCAGTATCTTGCTTTCCAGAATTTGAAAATAAGGCCACTATATTACACCTTTCTAGTGTGGACAGTTTTGTAAGCCTTCAATGGTAGTTGACTTGTGTTTCAGGGAACGGTTCTAATGTTTGAATGGAAAAAACAAGAGTAGTTTTAGAAATTATTATCTTTTAACTAGTTTGGACAATATGAGGAAAGAGAGTGGTAAGAAAGAAAGTGATAATTGTAACAGAAACAAGCAATTACTAAATGATTGCAAAGTATTGATCATCCTTTGCAAAGAGTTGGTTTCTCTGACATGTGTAGACAAATTACGTAGCCCATAATTACCTTGTGGCCAGACTTGGTCACAAGGTATATAAGACTTTATATTATATATTTGGTTTACTAATTTACTCCAGCTTTATCTGAATGGCTGTACATTTCTCTGAATAATTTCATATTTGTAACTGAGATAGAGGAACTTAAACAGAAGAGATGGAGAAGACGGTGCTTGTAATTTAGGTGTAAAGCTAACTGAGAAGCTGAGAGAGGAGGAAGAATGAAAAAAACCACCATTTAATATGAGACATGGAGACAGGGATCGCCAGTGACTTTGACCGGGCCACCCCAGTCATTGTGTAGGACAAAAGTCAGATTGGAATGTAATGAGGCAGTGGAAACGTCAATATGACAACTCTGTTCTCTTGTTTCTAAAATTCTCTTTTAATTACCTCTGTCAGTGAACATGTTTCAGTAAAAGCAATTAGGTGGGGATTTTGGAGGAAGGGGGCAACAAAATGTTAGGACCACCACAATGTGGAGGACAAGCACTCAGCATTCTGGCTTACTCCGAGGACTGTTTAAAAGTACAAAATGATTGGACTTGGTGGTGCACACCTGCAGTCTCAACTACTCTGGAGACAGGTGGGAGGATTGCTTGGGCACCGGAGTGTGCTTCCAGCCTGGACAACATAGTGAGACACTGTCTCCAAAAAAATAATACAACTTTTTTAAAGAACAAAATAGACTATATTTTCAGGCAACATTCCATAAGTATTATTTCATTCATTAGAAAACATACGTATGCCAGCCGGGTGCAGTGGCTCACGCCTGTAATCCCAGCACTTTGGAGGCCAAGGCGGGCAGATCACAAGGTCAAGGAGATCGAGACCATCCTGGCTAACACAGTGAAACCCTGTCTCTACTAAAAAATACAAAAAATTAGTCTGGTGTGGTGGCGGGTGCCTGTAGTCCCAGCTGCTGGGGAGGCTGAGGCAGGAGAATGGAATGAACCCAGGAGGCGGAGCTTGCAGTGAGACAAGATTGTGCCACTGCACTCCAGCCTGGGCGACAGAGCAAGGACTCTGCCTCAAAATAATAAAATAAAATAAAAGTATGCCAAAATGTTATGCTCCAAAATGCATTTATTACCTTGTCGAAATACTTATTTTACTTTTATGAAGATAGTGGCTCTCACTGATAGTATTAACAGTGAACCAAGATTAAAGCAGAACAGAGTGACGAGGGAAGAGATAGAACATCAAAGAGGCAGCTTTGGAGAGAGCGTTGTGTGAACCGGAGGGTTGATTGGGCCAGGAAGACCCTCTCTATCATTCAGTTACTTCATCTATAAAATGCAGATTATAACAGTACTGAGTTTGTAAGATTATTGTAAAGAGTCAAAGTATTAATACCTTTAAAATACGTGGAATAGTTCCTGGCTTGCTCAATAAATGTTAGTTGCTTTTTATGTTGTTGTCGTTATAACTTCTGGTATGGGTGAGAGATAAGCTCATAAACAAATATATGAATAACCTAATTTTATAAAGGGACAATGCCACACACACACACAAATAAGCTAATGGGACAGAAAGTGAAGGATGGTGGTGCTAATTTAGCAAAAGTGATGTGGTCAGGGAAGTCTGTGTGCATGGATGACATGTGCATGAAGATCTCAATGATGTGCGGGAGCTAGCTTTGTGACGATGAGGGAAGAGCATTTCACAGATGGAGCGGTACGTACAAAGACTAGCGAAGCAAAAGGGTACAGAATGTTCCTTAGAAAGAATGGCCAAAATGCAAAGGTGAGAATAAAGATATGATCGAGAAAATGTGTATCTTTATATTGACACCCAAAATCTCAAATGATGTAGGCAGAATTATTTTAATATGCATGATATTGAAACTTGCCAAATATTAACACTTCTCAATACATATTTATGTACCCATGGAGTGAAATATAAATGGAATAAAGAATATAGCTCTTCCTCTCAATGTGTTTACTGTTTTTATATTTAAGTGGTGTTCTAATGTGCTGTTGCATAATAGTTGGTGAAGATATTGAATAGTAATCTCAACAGGAAATAAAATATGGAAGAGTTTAAAATTTTATGTTAGCTACCCACGAGAAAGGGTAAAATTAATTGTACTGTAATCTTGATAAAAAGGGAACAATGAAGTTAGCTAAGCTATGCAGGATTAAATCATCTGGGTTACTAGTCACTCATAAGTCCATGTAAGGAGCTCATACTTTTGTGACATCATTAGGTACAAATGAATAAGGTACTTACTAGTGCACAGTCTACCATGTTCTAGACAGATTCTACCTAAATTTGTGCTTATGCAGCATAAAGTTCAGTTGAGTTCCCCGCACTCAGATATATGGGGGCCAAGTATACAGCAATAAAATACGCTGTTTTTTAAAAATAGATTTGAGGTTTGAATCTACTGGATTTGTTTTCTGTGCTCATCAAATTAACTGTTTTACAACACATAAATATAACTGAGTTAGATTCATACTGAATAGTCCATAAATAATAAATAAACCATGATTTTTAGAAATATTTTAGAAAGGAAACATGACAATAATGAACATACTCATCTGTAGGGTAGTTTAAGAAATCTATTTTACAAGGAGCAGGTTTGTAATTACTTAGAAATACAAATGTTAAGTCGGAATAAAAATGTCTCAGCATTTTAATTTGGAAATGGCGTATGTGTGAGTTCTTTCTTGTTTTTATAAATAACTAGCTATTATGATGGTTTCAAGATACAGTTGTGTAATAATTGCATGTCTATTATGATTGAAAGCATGAGTAAAATAAAATGTATGTAATAGCACTCCCCCCAAAATAATTGCACACTCTGTCATGTCTGATTGCTTGAGTAGCACAAAAGGCAAGAACAAAAATAGACTCCACAAATCACTCATACTAAAAAACAATCTGAAATTAAATAAAAGTAAATACTGTTGTAATACTCTCATATTTTTCATGAATTAGAACATTTTATGTATGCTTGCTTTACCTATTAGCTGGTGTATGATTAACATCTTACCAAATCTTTAAGTTACCGATCAATAAATCTCGAGTATTACCCTTTAAGTCTGAGCAACAAAGAATTTGAGGAAATAATTCTTGACTTCAAGAAGTTTATTAAAAATACAATTTTAGTTTTCAGTATTACACGAATGCTTTTTAAATAAGCAGAGTGTGACATTGGGCTAATTAAAAAATAATTATCATTACTGAGTGCTTAGAAACTATAGCAACAAGTGATTTAGAATTGGAAGGAAAAGTGTTCATACACAATACATGCATGGACATAAACTTACATTATCAGAACATTACTGATATTTATATCTGAAGTCGTAAGTCATAAAATATGGGTATTTAGACACTGTTAAAAATATCTCCCTTCTATTTTGATGATGAAAGAAATGCAGCCATAAATCTTTAGTTTTTAAAGGCATATAAAGAAAAGAAATGCATGTAATAATGTCACCCAAATAAGTTCAATTCTATGAAACAACACTGGTGTTTTCTAACAAGGAAAATTCTACCCATTATGTTTTTGGAATCAGAAAAAAAAAATTTTGATGAATTTCCTTTTTTATAAACTTGCCATGTGGTAAATGTTCTAACTTTATATTGCAGAAGTGAAACCTTCATGACTTTACAAAAAGAAATGTGCAATATTGAGTGAATTACAATAAACCGAAAATTTCCCTGTGCTTTTTCCTTTATCCTTGGGTAGAATGAAATCTACCATCTAACAGTGGATTCCTGCTATGACATTTATATTGGTATGGAGCCTATTCTTAGTATATACCTTGTCAAGATGAAGTAATGGTTCTAAAACCTAATAGAAGACTCAATTCCTGATTTAAAAGAATTTATAATGTATAAATATGAAAAAAAGAGTATTCACTCAAAACCAGGACTCCCACATACAGTCAAAAGTGGAAATGTACTCTAATTACAATGGGGCTGAGAGAGAGGAGGAAGTACAAGAATGGAACTGAGTAAGTCTTTGGATAAACTTCCTGAAATGTATGGATTTTAGCTGCTTTTTAAAAAAAAAGGAAGCTACTCAAGTGCATGCGAGATTGAGATTCACTACAGCCTGGGCCAAGAAAAACCTTCAAAGGTATGGATGTAGCAGTGGGGCAAGCGTTTTGCATAAAGAATAGCAAACTGATGAGAATTGCTGCTATGAGGCATTGTAGAGGAGATAAATAGAAATTAATTTGGAGATCTCTCTAAGAGTGTGACTATTTGTAACAATAGCAAAGGTTTAGTTCTTCGACATGTGGAGCATGTTCATATGCATCGTCTGATTTGATACACACAAAACCTTCAGAGACAGAAGTATGACTACCATTACATTGTAGAGATGAAAGCACTAACATGCTTCCCTCTTCCGCAAAATGAAAATAATATAGTACCTATCTCCCTGAGCTGCTGTAGAAATTCGATTATGCATGTAAACAACTTATCAGAGTGCTTGGCACATTTCAGGTGTTCAACGAATACTTCTGATACTAAAAAGAAAAACAAAGTTAAAGATACCATTCTATGAATACATAGCTATAAAGTAACAAGACTGAGACTGTGTTAAAGCTTCCGGACTCCACATTGACTTTTTCTTATATACTGTATAGCGGGTTTTGTTGTTGTTGTTGTTGTTGTTGTTTTGTTTTTTTGTTTTGAGACGGAATCTGGCTCTGTCGCCCTGGCTGCAGTGCAGTGGTGCGATCTCGGCTCACTGCAACCTCCGCCACCCGGGTTCAAGTGATTCTCCTGCCTCAGCCTCCCAAGTAGCTGGGACTACAGGTGTGTGCCACAACACCCGGCTAATTTTTGTATTTTTAGTAGAGACGGGGTTTCACCATGTTGACCAGGATGGTCTCCATCTCTTGACCTCGTGATCTGCCCGCCTTGGCCTCCCAAAGTGCTGGGATTACAGGCGTGAGCCACTGCGCCCAGCCATAGCTATTTTTTGTATGAAAGATGCTGGGCTTAGAAAATGAGTTTCAATTATAGCTAACATAAATTTCTCAATAAATTAGGTTAGAAGAAAAGAGTACCCTCTTATTACATTATCTCAGGTTAATCTCTATTACAAGATCCTCTAAAGAGGAAAAGCATCATCTTTGTGAACTCGGGAGAAATCCAGTCAATTCAGTCTTCTCAGGCAAGATAGAAGCCCTTCCTCTTCTTCTCCATTCAGTGGAGTCTCAGATCCGCAAGTATGATCTACTGCCATGGTATCTGTGGAAAAGAGGTGCTGGGTCCTTGGTGGTCATAGTCTGCGCTGATTCCTCTGCACTATCTGCATCCCTGTCTAATGCAGTGGTGGCCTTTCCGTCTCCAGTTACTGATCAAGGGGCCTCTGCAGACCTATAGGCTCTTCCTCAGCGGCTGCCAAGCTCCTCCTAGGGAAGCAGGGGAACTTCCAAATGCCCCAGTATACCCTGCTGGAGGCACAGGAATGCTCTTGGAAGCTGTCTGTGTCTGGACATGCTTTAATACCATCCATTTCTACTGTTGCCACACGGATCTGCTACTGGTCACCACTGTAAATCTTTCTGCTGTTTTTTATAACCACAAAGTAGAACACGATTTCTGTCTGCTCTCATGCACCTAAAACTATTGTGGTTTTTGCCTTTCCTCCTCTCATTAGCTAAGACAGAGTTGATAAAGTCACAGGGCCCTTCTAAAGAAACAAAATGTTGTCTGTCTTCTGTCTGCATTGAAACAGAACATAAAGTCCAAAAATGAACATGTAATTAAATAATTATTTTTTTTGACAAAGATACCAACACAATTTAATATAGGGAAATAGCAGTGTTCTCAATAAATCATGTGAAACTAGATACTAATTCACTCCATAAACAAGGGTTAATTTGAGATGTATCATAGGTCTGAACATAAAAGTTTCTAGGAGAAAATATCGGAGACTTTTTCAGGCTGTGGGAGGAGCAAATATTTCTTACACTGAACACAAAAAGCACTAACCCCCCAAAAATACACAAATTGTTTTAATCAAAATTAAAATAATTTGCTCATAAACACCAGTGAGACAATGAAAAAGCAAGCTGCATGCTGCTAAAAAAAATTGATAGGACGTGTATTGATAAAATGTGTCCATCAAATATAATAAAGTTACAACTGAATAATAAAAAGGAAAACAACCCCATACACCTGAAAATAATTTTGAAGAGACAATTCACACAAGACGAAATGCACAAATAACAGGAATTCTCTATAGCCTTACTCATCAGTGAAATGCAAATTAAAATCACAATAAGACACTGCTACATATACAGCAGAGTACGTAAAATTATAGAGACTGATAGTGCCAAATGTTTCTATGGATGTGAAACAGTGGGGATTCTCATACAATACTGGTATGTGCATAACAGAAATAACTTCTCTGGAAAATATTTTCTGGGTTTCTTAGATAGTAAATCGTACATCTTTACTGTGACTCAGCAATTTCTATTCCTAGGAACGTATCCATGATCAATGAAAATAAATATTCACAAATATTCTTATACAAAAACGTTACAGGCATTTTATTCTTGTAGTCAAAATCTGCAGTAAAGTAAATGTTAGTAAACAGACGAATGGATAAGAAAAATGTGATACATGCAGAAATACAAACTACCATCGGAGACTACTATAAACACCTCTACACAAACTAGAAAATCTATGAGAAATGGATACGTTCCTGGACACATATACCCTCCCAAGACTAAAACAGGAAGAAGTTGAATTCCTGAATAGACCAACAACAGGCTCTGAAATTGAAGCAATAATTAATAGCCTGCTAACCAAAAATGTCCAGGACCAGATGGATTCACAGTCGAATTCTATCAGAGATACAAAGAGGAGCTGGTACCATTCCTTGCAAAGCTATTCCAATAAATAGAAAAAGAGGGAATCTTCCCTAACTCATTTTATGAGACCAGCATCATCCTGATACCAATGCCTGGCAGAGACACAACAACAAAAAAAGAATTTTAGACCAATATCCCTGAAAAACATTGATATAAAAATCCTCAATAAAATACTGGCAAACCAAATCCAGCAGCACATCACAAAGCTTATCCACCATGATCAAGCTGGCTTCATCCCTGGGATGCAAGGCTGGTTCAACATATGCAAATCAATAAACGTAATCCATCACATAAACAGAACCAAAGACAAAAACCACATGATTATCTCAATAAATGCAGAAAAGGCCTTTGACAAAATTCAACAGCCCTTCATGCTGAAAACTCTCAATAAACTAGGTATTGATGGAACGTATCTCAAAATAAGCTATTTATGACAAACCTACAACCAATATACTGAATGGGCAAAAACTGGAAGCATTCTCTTTGAAAATTGGCACAAGACAGGGATGCCCTCTCTCACCACTTCTATTCAACATAGTGTTGGAAGATCTGGCCAGGGCAATCAGGCGGGAGAAAGAAATAAAGGGTATTCATATTATAGGAAAAGAGGAAGTCAAATTGTCCTTGTTTGCAGATGACATGATTGTATATTTAGAAAACCCCATCATCTCACCCCAAATCTCCTTAAGCTGATAAGCAATTTCAGCAAAGACTCAGGATACAAAATCAGTGTGCAAAAATCACAAGCATTTCTATACACCAATAACAAACAGCCAAATCATGAGTGAACTCCCATTCACAATTGCTTCAAAGAGAATAAAATACCTAAGAATCCAACTTACAAGGGATATGAAGGACCTCTTCAAGGAGAACTACAAACCACTGCTCAACGAAATAAAAGAGGACATAAACAAATGGAAGAACATTCCATGTTCATGGATAGGAAAATTTAATATCGTGAAAATGGCCATACTGCCCAAGGTAATTTATAGATTCAATGCCATCCCCCTTAAGGTACCAATGACTTTCTCCACAGAATTGAAAAAAACTAAAGTTTATATGGAACCAAAAAAGAGCCCTCATTGTCAAGCAATCCTAAGCCAAAAGAACAAAACTGGAGGCATCATACTACCTGACTTCAAACTATACTACAAGGCTACAGTAAGCAAAACAGCATGGTACTGGTACCAAAACAGAGATACAGACTAATGGAACAGAACAGAGCCCTCAGAAATTATACCACACATCTACAACCATCTGATCTTTGACAAACCTGACAAAAACAAGAAATGGGGAAAGGATTCCCTATTTAATAAATGGTGCTGGGAAAACTGGCTAGCCATATGTAGAAAGCTGAAACTGGATCCCTTCCTTACAACTTATACAAAAATTAATTCAAGATGGATTAAAGACTTAAATGTTAGACCTAAAACATAAAATCCCTAGAAGAAAACCTAGGCAGTACCATTCAGGCCATAAGCATGGGCAAGGACTTCATGACTAAAACACCAAAAGCAATGATAACAAAAGCCAAAATTGACAAATGAGATATAATTAAACTAAAGAGCTTCTGCACAGCAAAAGAAACTACCATCAGAGTGAACAGGCAACCTTCAGAATGGGAGAAAATTTTGCAATCTACTCATCTGATAAAGGGCTAATATCCAGAATCTACAAAGAACTTAAACAAATTTACAAGAAAAAATCAACCCATCAAAAAGTGGGTGAAAGATATGAACAAACACTTCTCAAAAGACATCTCTGCAGCCAACAGACACAGGAAAAAATGCTCATCATTACTGGCCATTAGAGAAATGCATATCAAAACCACAATGAAATACCATCTCACACCAGTTAGAATGGCAATCATTAAAAAGTCAGGAAACAACAGGTGCTGGAGGGGATGTGGAGAAATAGGGACACTTTTACACTGTTGGTGGGAGTGTAAACTAGTTCAACCATTGTGGAAGACAGTGTGGCAATTCCTTAAGGATCTAGAACTAGAAATACCATTTGACCCAGCCATCCCATTACTGGACATGTACCCAAAGGATTATAAATCATGCTGCTATAAAGACACATGCACACGTATGTTTATTGAGGCACTCTTCACAATAGCAAAGACTTGGAACCAACCCAGTGTCCATCAGTGACAGACTGGATTAAGAAAATGTGGCACATATACATCATGGCACATATACATCATACTATGCAGCCATAAAAAAGGATGAGTTCATGTCCTTTGTAGGCACATGGATGAAGCTAGAAACCGTCATTCTGAGCAAACTATCGCAAGGACAGAGAACCAAACACCACATGTTCTGACTCATAGTTGGGAATTGAACAATGAGAACACTTGGACACAGGGTGAGGAACATCACACACTGGGGTCTGTGGTGGGGTTGGGGGAGGGAGGAGGGATAGCATTAGGAGAGATACCTAATGTAAATGATGAGTTAATGAGTGCAGCACACCATCATGGCACATGTACACCTACGTAACCTGCACATTGTGCACACGTACCCTACAACTTCAAGTATAATAAAACAAAAACAAAGTGATACATGTATACAATGGAGTATTACTTAGCAATAAATTATTAATACATGCAGCAACATGGATGGATCACACAAAAAATTATGCTGAGTAGACAAAGTCAGATTCTACATATTGTAGTATGATTCCATTATAGGAAATTGAAGAATAGGAAAACTAATCTCTATGTTGACAATAAGGAGAACAGTGTTCTCTGAGTGTCAAAACCTTGTTTGTAAAAGGCACAAAGTAACCGTCTAGAAGAATAGGAATGTTTGCTATCTTTATTGGCCATAGGACAAAATTGTGTATACTTGTCAAAGCTGTTCAGGCTCTACATTTGATATTTGTGCATTTCACTACATATTTATTATATTTCAATAAAATGTAGAATTTTCTTGAATTGGAAAAAAAATTGGCTAGCCATAAATTAGATGTCTATTGAGTAAACTTGGGTGATATTCAGTGATTTATTTAGTTGCCAAATTTTTAATTGAAAGAGTATTATGAAATTTTCTTGACATTTATGCCCCAAAGTTGATTTATGATTTTTGAAGTTTATTTATGTAAAAGGGGACTTAGACCTTTTGTATATAAACACATTTATAGATAAGAATAAATAATTGGAAGTGATACAGTGATTGGAGAAAAGCAATTATATTAATTCAAAAAACAGTATTTAGAACTAAACCTTTATTTATTTATTATTTGATCTTCAAGGTTCTCTTCTCCTAGAAGGGCTATATCTGAAGGTGGGCACTTATTTTTCAAAAATGCCCTTGAGAACATTCTCATAGTACACAAAACATGTAGATAAATAAAATTTTTTAAACACCTGGAAATATATACTGCTTAGGTATGTAAAGACCATTTGGATATAGTTGTATGTATTGAAAACCAAGCAATTTTTTTTTCTCAATATCATTGGGTGACCAGTCATGAGATAGAAGTTCAAGAATACGTAATAACCATGATATTGAGATAGAATGTAAGTTCAGTTTATTAATAACAATTGAATTTGTTGAGATTATTCAATTGCAACAACTTAAGTAGCCTACAAAATAAAACATTTTGGTTAGTGCAACTGTAAGTTCAAGGTCAGAGAAGTTTCAGGAAATTTGTAAACTTAAATGATACTATTGACCTGAAGTCAGTCCTCTCTCCCGTTTCCCTTTTTCCCTCCCATCTCCTAGCGCAATTCATCTTACTCATGCTTTATTTTTGGTTTGGATTTTATGTTTTAATCAGATTTTACTTCCAGAGGCCAGGCACAGTGGCTTATGCCTGTAATCCCAGCACTTTGGGAGGCTGAGGCAGGTGAATCATCTGAGGTCAGGAGTTCTACACCAGCCTGGCCAACATGGTTGAAACCCCATCTCTGCTAAAAAAAAAAAAAAAAAAATACAAAAATTAGCTGGGTGTAGTGGTGGGCACCTGTAATCCAAGCTACTCAGGAGGCTGAAGCAGAGACTCGCTTTAACTCGGGATGTGGAGGTTGCAGTGAGCCAAGCTCAGGCCACTGCACTCAAGCCTGGGTGACAGAGCAAGACTCCATTTCTTAAAAAAAAAAAAAAAAAAGTTACTTCTAGAGACATGAGAGGAAAAAGAAGGGAGTTTCACATTTTTAGGTTTGATAATCTAGAAAGAGAAAACTTCTCTCTCCTTCTTTATGCAGAGATCCTATAGGCGGATTGTAATTTTCCTGAATTGAGTCGTGTGACCATCTCAGAATTAATAAATTTGGCCAAATAGGTGAAGTCATGTAGTTGATAGAGCCTATGTCACATGTTGAGCACATGAAGGAGAGACAGACTTGGGAGGAGAAAGTGGAGTGGGAGTTAGGCACTTGAGTAGTGATTGGTAGCTGCTCCAGGACCACATATAATGAAGAGAAGTCAGTTAACCTAGGTCATAAAGGAAATATTATCAGAATAATTGAACTAGGGATGCTAGCTAGATCGGAATAGCAGATATATGCAACAAAATACTATTGTACATAATAAGTATTCTGTGTCAGAGTCCAGCAAGTTGACAAAAACTCTGCCAGTAATATGAAGGGGGAATTTAATAGAAAATACTCTTTTAATAGAAAAAAAACTAGTAGTAGGGATTGTATTCTAAGAGGGCCATAGTCTACAGAATGCAAGAGTAGTAGATGTAAAGAACAATTATTACCTCTAGTGTTGAGGTAGAGCATCTAAAGGAACCAAGTTGGAAAAGGACACTGCTTCTGAAAGCTGAGATTCAGAGTTCATTGCAAAGGGTGTGACTGTGGCTGGCCCTCTAGATGGTGGAAATGTTTATTGAGGTGTTTAGGCTAGGAATGGCAGTAAGAAATTCCACACTAGTATACCTGAGATACTTTTGGCCTATTGGGGACATTCATGAAGCTTACCACTGTGCTGCTGGTGTAATTTACTAGGACTCATCCTCCTGGGCAATTGGCACAACTCACTGGGAAGCTTCTAAGCAGGATGCTAGAAAAACTTAGCTGTACACCACCAAGTCTCCTGCACACCTCCACACACTGGCAAGAGTGTAGCACCTCAGGTGTAAGAAAGCAAGTACCAGACCAGGGAGAGAAACCCCTTCATTCTGCAGTGTCCCTCCATAAATACTCTTACTGGTTTAACATTGTGACAACTGATAGAGAAGAAATGTTTACAAGGTCCAGCTTCAGCTGCACAAAAGTGAACAAACGAGCAGATTTGGAGCTAAGAGACAATGAGTTGATAACTGACACATGCCATTTTTACCTGATCAATCTATATTTTTCTGGTCAAGCAATACAGAAAGATGAATCATGCCTGAAAAGCAATTTATTGATTTGCCCTAACACCTCACTTGCATAGACCAAGAAATACTCAAATTTCATGAAATACTGCCACCATTACCATACTTCTAATAATTATAACAGCTACCATTTTTAATATATGCCAATTCTTGTGCCAGATGCTTTACATTCACTACCTCATTTAATATTGAAAACAGCTTTATGAGCTGGTACATGTATGAACCCCATGTTAGTAAACTCAGATATGAAGGGCTTAAGGTTGGAAGAGTGTGCAGTCTCATTGATGACCACACTAGAAAATACAACCATATCATCCTGATTTTTCAGGAAAAGTAAAAAAAAAAATAGAATGTTTACATGAAATCTCCTATTTAAACATAGTATTGTCAATGAATTAAAATATTTTAAAAGACACTGTGACAACCAAAAAATACCTGCCAGCAGTGCCGTGTGGCTAACCAGTTTGATATCTCTGTCCTGTAGTTATCTCAGAATAGACACCTCTTGTCACTTGGACAAATCGAAGATGTCCTGCCCTCTTGATAATGATTGGATGGACACTGCCAAGGTTTACTTCTGTGATTACTACTCTTAAATCCAATCTACCTACACTGCCATGTTCTTTTGATCTGATAATATATCCCATCAGGAAATAGAGAACTCAGGCAGGCCTGGAAAGTATTTAGCCTTGTAGTGATTTTTCAAAACTTTGGACTATTTCATTATATATTATTATTTAAGCTAAGCTTCACTATTTTATTATTAAAAACTTTATAAACTATTAAAAACCAGATGAACATCTATCAACATTTTAAAAAATTTTGTAACTTTATGTATCATCTTTCCTTGTTTTACTAAAGTGTTTTAAACTAAATTCTGGACATTGTGGCATTTAGATCTCCCAATATTTCAGCGTATATCTCTAAAAAATAAAAATAAAAAAAATTAAGATCAAACTTACTGCCCCAGTGCCATTAGCCAATCTATCAAAGTTAACGATATTTCATTCATCCCAGAATGTTTCATATTCTGTTTTTTTTTTCCCTCTCTCTCTCTCTCTGCTTCCTTGTGGTGGTATTTACTGCATTTCCTTTCCCTCATATTTCTTGTTAATGGATATTAGCTCTAGAAACTTTCATGGGTTCATGTTTTAGTAAGAATACTTCATGGAGGCACTAGGTGCAGTTTAGCTTTTTGAAATCAGTCCTCTTGCTCTCATCTCCTGGTTTGCAGCACTGCAGTTCAGGGTACTCCCCCAATTACCAACAACCATTTTAGTTTCTTCCAATTCTGAGAGTATCTTCTTTGAAATCACAAGTAGATAAAGAAAACTCACAGTAGGCTATTTGTCTTTGATCTTTCCTTTATTCTTGCTGTGACCATCAGTCATCCATTGTTTTTTCAGAGTCTCCGTCTAGGACCTACTCTCATCCTCCCTTCTGAAAGTTTTCAAAAATTATCTTTCTCCATGCCCAAACAACAGTGCCTTCAGAGCAGACGTAACACAGATACACATCAAGAAGGGAATCGAATTTGAAAAAACTGCATCCCTTAAAACAAATCACCATGGGTCCATCTGCTTTATCTACAGTCACTTCTGTTTTGGCATTTGCCAGTATGCAGGGAAACACTGGGCTGGGGTCTTTTGTTCTTCCTTCATCCAAATGCCCTTTGAGAGAATAGTCTGGGAGATTGATGTGTTTTAACAGCTGGGTTGATATCAGTAGATAAATGCTCATTGATATTCAGTAGTTTACAATGAGAGTAACTACTGATATCAGTTACCATGGAGAATGGTAGTTCCAACTATTTCTTCTGAGACCACCTTATTTCTCTTTTATTAGGTCAAGAAAACATTCTTCTTGCCTTGCCTTAAGTTACATTACAATAATGTTCTGCCATTAGCTGTCAAAGAAGGGAACCATGTATTTTTTTGTTCCCTTTAATTCTTAGGAGTGCCCCTAGGTGGGCTTAGTCTTAATCTACCCCTTCAAGTTTATTGTTCAGAGAAAACCAAGAAACAAACATCAGATTATGTTCAACTTGAGAATTAGCATTCAACTGCTTTGGAGAATGAGATGTTTAGACCATTACCACAAATAGATAAGTATATGTCATTTTTCACCTAATCTCAATTACACATCTTTTGATTCCTGAATTGCTAGTTTGAACACCATTCTAAACCCTATGTTTAATAAAAGTCTTCATTCTTTCTCTATTGTCTTCCCTTGGAATATTGTCTTTTCTGCTAATCTATGTGCATAGCCTGAGGAACATACAGAAACTGTGGAAGGAATATTGAGAAAAATATGACACTCGATAGTAGTCAGAATGACTACCATAACAAAATAACACAGACTTGGTGGCTGCACAAACCAAAAAATCTGTCTGTCAGTTCTGGAATCTGGAAGTCTGGAGGCTGGAAGATCAACGTGTTGGCAGGTTTGGTTTCTCCCAAGTCCTCTCTCCTTGGCTTGCAGACAGCCAACTTCTCACTGTAGCCTCACATGGTCTTTCTGTGCTCAAATTACTCTGGTGTATCTCTTCTTATAAGGACATTAGTGATATTGGGTTAGAGCCCTACCTTTATTAACTCATATATACTTGTTGAACTCTTCAAAGGTTGTATCTTCAAGCAGTCACCTTGGGGGTTAGAGCATCAACATATTAATTTGGGGGAACACAATTCAATTCATAACATGCCTTGAGTACTTTTTCTCATCTATAAATGTGTATACAAAATAAACCATCTAACCATCTATACCATATTAGCTCCACATTTTGAGTAGGCGTGACAAAATTTGAGTGTCTGTTTTTCAGGAGACTTGGATAGGAACCCGTCTTATTATTTGTAACTTAATAATATTTATGTTTGATTATTGCTAACTAGGTGGAAATACGTCAGGGATTTATCCTGAAACATATAATGTATCTTTGTTATCTTTGTGTGTGTGTGTGTGTATTTTCTTTCTGGTTTTGATGGCTCAGTAAAGTTATCTACTCTCCTACCCTGACTTCCTCACAAAGAATGAACAATATGGATATTATTTAAAGACCTGTCTTCATGTCTGAAAATCTGTTCTTTTCATTCTTTCAGGTTATTAAAAACACACTACTCTGAAGGATAGAGCATTTTTAGTCACTTGCCTCTGTGTATAAATTTTAAATCCTTTCCTTAGTGCATATATGATGAGTTAGAAAAAGTGATTAGTCATCATCACAGTTCCTTGAGATTCCGTAAAAGGGGAGGGTTTGGATATAACCAAGAAATTAAATCAGAGAGAGAGGGCGAGGGGATTGGTAATAACAGTAATAAAATTGGACAATGTCTGGCATATAAAAGTCTGAATGAAAAATTAGTGACTCATTGATTGAATTTTATAAAAATTATGTCCATTCTCTAAGTAATTCCTAATTTAAGAAGGGGGCTACAAGACTATTTTTGAAAATAACTTTTTTAGATATGTTAATATTAATACAGACTATGTATAATTCAATTTTTTTCTCTTTCAATACTAGCTCTATAAAAATCAATATATTGTGTAGGGTTAAATTTGTATGTTTTTTAAAAAAAATCTCTCTTCTTAAAAAGGAAGGCTCATATTCCTAAGTTCTGGTGATTGGCTCTAAATTCTCAACCTAAGGCAAACTTAATCTTAAACTGTTTTCTGTCTACCACGAGTTAAGACAATTAGCAACCATTTAGAGTAATGAAATTAGACAGTACTCAGGATAAATGGATGTCTTTGGCTTGCATGACAAGCTGTGACTTAGTGATGAGCGTGAAAGTTTACGTGCCAGACAGAGGGGATTGTCACCTTGATTTTTTTTTTTTTCTTTTTTGAAGTCTGTCCCAGGCCAGTTCAACTGTTAAATTTCAATTAAACTAAATTTGGTCAGGAAAAAAAAAAAAGAAAGATTGGAAATGTAAGTATATTTCTTTTATCTAGCTTGAGCTGTTGGCAAAGCAAACTGGCTTTTCCATACTTGGCATTTATTAATAATATTTTGAATACCATTGCGCTTTTTAAGCTGAGTGTGGTGGAATTCTCTTGTGGGATTATTAAATGAGTCGATTTGCATTCTAATGAGAACAAATGTTTGGGATTGCATTGTTAAAATGCTAAAACGGTGTGTGTATAATTATTTTGCAGCTTATATTCGCAGAACTCATTTCCCCAAACTCCTTTTTTTAAATAACTAAAGAGTCAGAGCCTACTGACGGCTGGAGGGGAGGTGATTAGGGTAATTTAAACTGTTCACAAATGACTTTGCCACAGAATGAAAGCATTTCTTTGGCTTTGCTCAGCTCCTTTCATTATCTTTAAGCGGCTGCAGTGTTGAGTCCCATAAGAAGTCTCACCAAGCTCTCTTTCCTTGTACAGTTTCTCATTTGTATTGATTAATCATTTTGTAATTCCATTCTAGGTTGACTTGCTCATCTTTAAGGCATTTGCTGCTTTTTCTTTGCTTGTCTATCCTGTAACCGTTATGTTGTCTGTTCTAATACCTTAGCTTTATCACTGCAAGTCAAGCTTTAAAACATTAATCCTTTCATGCTTTAATTTCATATTCTATTACCAGAATGAATGCAAATACTGTTTCCTTTTTCTCCTTTTTAATCATCTTTACTACAGCTTTTGCATATGGGCCAATAGTAAAGTAAGCTTTTATTATTTAGAGTGTAACTTTGTTTTTTAAAATAGTTTTACAACTCTTTTCTTCATAAATTCTGTTGACAACATACAAATGTTTACTGAAAGTATCTGTAGTCTTAAGACTTAATTTGTTGTTGCTAATTTTTAATAAAGTACATATATATTCTAAGTAGAGATTATTATGGGACTAGTGTTAACAGTAGAAATGTTTCACTATTTATAATTTCAAGTATTTGGATTGTTGGCCTTAGCCTGAAGAGTTGACTGTGATGGCAAAGTTTTGGAAAGACAAGATTATTTTAGATTTCTTGCACATAGAGCTTGAAATTGGAAAGAGAAACTAGAGGATTATGGTCTATCCTACTCTTTTTTTGTAGAAAATGACTGTGAATTGTCGAAAAATTAAGTGATTTTTCCCTATGGACAGCAAATAATTCTTTCATGTATGTTTATTTCAAAAAAGTGAATTAAAACAGAATTGTGTTTGTATTTTGATGGCCAATGCTTTATTAGGCTAAATGATGCTTTATGTTTATTCCATAAGGTAAATATTTACATACATATTATATGTAATATAAATATAGTTGTTTTGAAATATGAAAGCAGACATTGCTTTGAAAAATGCAGAAGTGTGAAGATTATGCAGTAAAAGGGAATTTTATGATAGTCACTAATACAATGGAAGCAGGTGGCTTCAGTTAAAATGAATGTTAAAATTTGATAATATTCAAATATAAGGAAAATTCCAACTAATTAATGTGCTGATGGTTATTCCCTGCTTGAGACATTAATTAAAAGCTCATGACAATTGGTGTCAAGACTTTTTGTAATTTAAAAATTGGTACTTTTGTTCCAAGTCCAGTTTTGATGGTTTCAAGAACTTAAAAGTTTTACAAATATGGCATATTTAAAAATACTAGTATAGTTACAAAAATAGAAAAGCTTAAATTCTCTTATAACCTTAATTTCCTTCTTCATAGAGCTTCATACTGAGAGATCAGTTAGGATTCATTTGGTTGCAGCTGGTAACTGGAAACATGACTCAGACCAGTGTAAGCAGGGAAGTGGAATTTTTTTTTTTTTTTTTTTTTTTTTTTTTTTGCACAAATAGATAAAAGCTTGGAGGTGGGACCAGTTTCAAATATGCACATCTAGGTCAGTGATCCCATCCCAAGGCAGCTTCCTTGGATCACGTGGAAAGAAAAATCAGTAAGTATTGGGAAAAAATCAGGGAAATGCATGCTTGCAAAGAAGTCTAACTATATGGAATTATCAGTATAAGTTTTCAGCTTGTAATATGCTACCCAAATTATCATAATAAACATGGAGACAAAAATACGGGGCTTGCTCATTTTATTTCTTACTCTCATATTTCCCCGTGTGCTCTCATTATGGGATTCATAGGATGAATTGATAAAGGAAAGAAGGCCTGATAAAATGAATTCAAATGAAATAAATTATTCCATAATCATTTTATTTTCAGCCTTGAGATTCATGGCAGATATAAGTATCACAAACAATATCTCCTCTTGTGTACAGAAAAATTACCAACTTTGTTCTCTACAACTTTGAATCCTTTAATCTTCCTGTGGATGAACAGCTCCCGCCTCCTGCCCCCTAAAGCCTTAGTCTGTCATGACCTTTCATACCTGTTTTGTCTTTAGAAACAGCTTTGTAAATGTCACAAGCTTAGGATTCTTTTTAGAGGCTTTGAGTCTCAGCTCTATAACCACCGAGTAATCAAATTCGGGTTGGTTGTGGTTCATGATATTTATTGACCGCTAGTTTGGCTTTAGGACCCTAATGCCATAGGTTGAAGTGCCATATTGTCCTATCATCAAGGAAAAATCGGAGACTATGCGTCTTGTTATTTTCTCGCTCTCTGTATATATGTGTGTTTTAATTCCGTGAATTACCTATAATCTTAACAGTTTTAACTTTGTAAATTTTTTCTGTTACTGTGGAAGAAAACTAAATAAACATAGGCTTTGTCCAGCTTGCACCAGGATAATATCATCAAAAGACTGAACTCAGAAATGATCAAAACTAGTTCTTCAAATAAAATTGAGAGGAGGGGAAAAATAGATTGCATGTATGCAGGTGCTAGAAAGCTCTCTTAACTTGCAGAGATCATAAAGAAAAAACTAAAAATGGAAGGACTATTGACTGCAGAAGTACAATATTAAGGATGATAATGACATTTCAGAGTGGCTTAGAAAAATTGTTATTCCTGAGAATATTAACTTAAGTTTCAAAATATAATAAGTTAAGATTAAATATTTAATAGTACTGATAAATCAGGTGGTTGCATAAAATGTACAAAAGGTTTCATGGTGAGAAATTTTACAGAAGTGTGAGAATCTGTCCATACCAGGCAAAAGCAAAGATTGTACTGGAGTAAACACTATTGAAGTTGATTAAGCGGCTCAGCCATTGCATGAATGCAGAGAAATGTACTGCCCTGAATCTTTCTAATTGAGCAGGTGTGGTGTTCAAAAGGTTGTTCATTAGGTGGATTTTATTTTGTGTGTGTGTGTGTGTGTGTGTGTGTGTTTGAATACATATTTTAGGATTGCCAAATGGCTCTTGATATTTTTGTGTTTAAAAATAAACATAAATTTCCTGGCAAACATGAAAATGCTGGGGTATTTAGATGGGAATCTACATTTCTGTTACTTTTGCATCTAAGGGGAAAAATAGAGGAGCAATTTTGTTTTAAAAAATTCACATTATTATTTTTCCTTGGCTTCAGGGCTTTACAAAAATTGAAATTTTGCCAAAGCAGTGCTAATCAATTTACCAAAATATTAAAGTGAATTCAGAACTCTGATAAGATTGACTTGCAATGGGTGTTAATCTTGACAAAAGCTTATTTCTCTAGTTGTAATAAATGTAATTATTCACAAATATATTCATTGTGCTTTTCTATTTTAAAAAATTTCTCTTTGCTTCTCTCTCCTCAAGATTAAAATGCTTGGTAACATTATAACGGTGTTTAGCTAGTTCAGGAATCTACTACCCTTCTGTAAGACATGGAAAAATAAAGCTTCAGTGTAAACAAGTAAATTAATACAGTTAGGAAAAACTAATCCCAAGTGGTTTTATAAGTTACTGGGCTCAAAATTACAAACTGTGAATTACAAGGGGATTTTAAAAGCCATTGTGAACCACTGGCACAATGTTCTACTTCAGGCAAAAGCCAAAAAATATAGGCAGCATATTGAAAGCAAAACAGAAAAATCAAAACTATATATTTTTCCATTGCTTTTATGCTTTAAAATTTTGGGAATGCTTTGACATATATTCTTTTAATATGATCACAAAATTTTCCTGTGGTGAAAATTTATAAATGCTTGTCATTTTACAGATTAAGAAACAAAGGTATAATGATGATAAGTTACTCTGCGAAACCACATAGATTATCACAGGTTGATCCAACACTTGAACACGTGTTTCTGTGCCATTTCTGTTGTACTGAACTATTTCCCAGATTGTTATAATCCTGGCAGATCAGATTAAAGGCACAATCAATCTAAAGAAAGCATAGAAAATAGAACAAAAAGATCTGGGAATAGACAAGGGATATTGTAAAAGTCTAACATCATGTATTAATCAATTAGTAAATGTGTATCAAATCCTAAATTAGGTACATGATGTAAATAAATGAATAAATAAGTAAGGACATAGGGTTTCCCCTCATATAACTCATGAATAATTAGGGAGAAAAACCATGTGTAACAGAAAAACAATTCAAGAGATTTGACTGTAAGAGTTTTGAGAGTAGGACCTTGGGAGAGATAAAATGATTTACAGCATAGTTGTGCTGTCCATTATGGTAATCATTAGTCAAATGTGACTATTGAACACTTGAAATGTGGCTAATGTAAATATAGATGTGTTGTGAGTATTAAATGCACAGTGAATTTTAAAAACAGTATGGAAAAGTCATCTAATATCTTATTTATTTCATATGGCGGAATGTTAAAATATTAATATTTTGGATATATCAAGTTAAATAAAATATACCATTAAAATTATTTTTGCCTCTTTTAAAACTTTTTCTTAAAACATAACTAGTAGAAAATTTAAAATGGTATAGGTGGTTCACATTTTAACCTTATTGGGCAGAGGCTGAAATAGAATACTAAACTCCCAGAGCTGCTGGAAAGTTATGAGGCGAGAAGCAGATCTTAGATGAGGAGAAACGTGAGGAGTGGAGTCAATAGAGTATTAGAAGACTCTTCCATGATATCCCTCATAGCTCTAAATCTTCAGTTCAGACTACTAACCACAAAACTTTTTTATGTAAAAAGAAAAAACAGTACTTCCACCTAGGGGCATGATACAACTTTATGAAGAAGATGACACCGTAACTTGTTCTTAAAGAAGTGTTTGAGTATACCATCCAAATTCCTTCTCAGTATGTTATGCAAGTTATCATTCATAATCTTTCACAGCAACTTCATTATTTCCACATAAAGATGATATGAGGACTCAGAAATGGTCTTTCACAAATTTTTGAAAGAATGTATTCTACACATCATTGACAAAGTTTACTCAGAGGAGAAGGCTTAGGTAGAAGGAATAGTTCAAGTTATTAGAGTGAAGAGATTATAAATTAGTGTTCAATATGGAAAAATAAATTTGATACAGATTTCAGAAAGTCTACAATAGTAATGAGTTTAGATGAGGGATATAGGATAGTATGGCAGCAATGTTAAAATAATAACAATAATGGTCTGGTTGTATGTTTAGTAAAAAGTTAACAATGTGGACCTGTTTCGTGATTTCTAGACAAATTTAATAGAAGTAAAACAATAACAAAATAGCAACAATAACAAGGAGTTTACTCTTCTGATGTCTCATCTATCTTTAGGAAATTCTGAAAGGATAACCTTTGCAATGAATAGGGCATTCTTTAGTGGTTTCTCAGATTTCCTAGTTCTTCTTAGTTGGCCCTAACCAACACAAACAACTTTTCTTCACTTCTGTACTCTGTTGAAACACCACATCACAAAACCTGACGTCTGACTTCCTAAGCAGCTACTGGAGAACTAGATGAAACCAGCTGGATATAGAAGGCAAATGAGAACCAGGAGACTAAAGATCTCCATGCAGATTAATTTTCCTTCCTTTCACCCCTCCGTGTCCAGCTTCCAGATATGATTCTCCCTGCAGTGAGCCCAGTGAAGTCCCACATGCAGAGCAAACGCAGGGGCTGTGCACCCTTCACTCTCTCTGAGGCCCCTTGGGAAGCAGCAGGCATCTCAGAAACAGACTCATGCTTTTCCTCCCCTCACCCTCTCCACCCTGGGCTTACACCTTCCAAAGAGATTACAACACTTTAATTTTTGATTCACTGTGTTAATTTTTGCTCTTTTTAGAGGACTCTAGCTAAGAAAGACAGGGATATTGAAAAATGTGATTAGGTCAAAAGGAGGGCAGAAACAGTCACTCATATTTTGTCAGTGCTCTCTTTGTTTCAGAAATTCTTTTAAAGAATTTTATGCAAATTATCTTTGGTAATCTTTCAGAGCAACTCCACTATTTCCATATACACATAAAGATTTAAGAACTCAGAAATGATATATGTCTTATTCAAGATTAAACAGATAGTATGGGAGAGAGGGAAGGCTTCAAGAGTTTCACCTTACATTGATTAAGGTTGTAGAAGTGGCAGAAGAAATAAAGGGTCAGAGAGATAAAATTACCACTTTGATCCAAACAAATGTAAATAGGAGCAGAAAAGGATTTCAAAGCTGGACAAGACCAACTCCAAAGACTGAGGTCTCAACTGATTTGTCTACCCCTGCTTCCAGTATAAAGATGGAAGATTAGGAAATCTTTAAAAGGGATTAAGATGATTAAAATAAATATATGCCTAGCAGTGGGATTGTATACATGTATAAAAATATCAAATGTACCCCATAAATGTATACAATTATTATGAATGAATAAAAAAAAATTTTAAGGCAATTGGGATGCCTAAATAGGAGAAAGGATAACTTCAAGAGACAAAAGAGTTTAAAAATATTTGAAGCTGTTTGTAATGGGAAAAGGCACCTTAGACCTATACAACTCCAATGAAACAGAGAAAAAGCAAAAAGACATATTTTGGTTCACTATAAGGAAAACCTTTCTGAAAATTAGAACTAGTTAAAAATGTCAAAGGCTTGTAATTTTTCCATGATTGTTAGGGGAATGGGAGGGATCAAATTGGATCTGGAAAATTTTAGATAGACCATGCTATGGAGAAAATATTGGCATCAGTTATCTTTATGGTAATTTTTTTCTAACACAGATTACATGATTTTATGTTTTTTCATTTGACTAATATTTGAATGCACTAAATTTTAAAAGCAAGACATTATAAACAGTTACTATGAATAGATACCATGACCATTTGCCCCCAGATTTCGGCTAGGGAAGGAGTTCCTTTTAATCATGCAAACGACTACTAGAAAATAAGCATCTCATTCACAGTGTCAGGAGTTTTTAACCTTAAACTAATACAGTTCCCACATCATTGTATGACTATTTTGGAAAACATTAATTCTTCATTTGAAAAAATAATTGTTTAAAGGTCAAGGCAAGGTTTTCATGCTTGACAAAGAATGTGTTTTGGTCAACTTTAACCCAATAGTTGGCCTCTGTTATCAAGAGTATTATTTATAAAACTTCAGTGAGAAGCGGAACATATGTTAGTCTCTGAATAGGTGGTAAAAATACCCAGGGAGCAAATGTAGCTTTTACTGTAAATACAATCTTCAAAGGTAGAGTGTTAATCTATTTTATTATGAAATATATCTCATAGTTCTCATGACAAAGAAATTATAATTGTCGGTCTCAACAAATCTTCTGTATACCCCCCAAATATGTTAAGGTCTGTTCAATAATAATTACTTTCCATGTCACATAAAAAGTTGAGATTTTGTCAGGTTGACTATTCTCAGAGAGGCAGAATCCTTTCAAAAGAGATGTCCCAAGACGCTCATCCGGTAGGAGAAAAAAATTCAGGATTGGAAATAGCTTCACACACACACACACATTCAGTTTAATTTTAAATTTCAGTTTAATTATCTTTCTTAAATGTTTCTGGAAGAGCAATAAAAACAATCGTAGCCTCATCCTACAAGTTGTAGCCATCTCCTCTGTTTTTTAATCCAAATGATTCAAATACATAATGAAAAGGCCATATTTTTCCCACAAAGGGATTACTTGTTTCTATTAAATAAATCTTCTAATTTTTTTTGTTTTTGTTTTTGTTTTTTTGCAACCTCTCCCTGAAGAGCATCTGTTATTACTGCTTGCTGAAACTGGGATGCTTTTCTTCCAATCCTCACTTTCAGTTGATAGTGCACCATAGTCTGCCACCTACATTCCCTTTCCCATGGATGTGAAAGCCAGAGTGAAATGAACAGGAAATCCTGTCTTGGGAATTTCCCTCTAGTTTCTCCATGCTCGTGGTTGCAGTAACTGTTATATTATCTACCTGCCATACCAACATAATTCTGGTTGGTTGGTCTTGCTTGGAATATGGCAAGATTGCCATGCAAGCCAGGTTATTGTCAGTTGCTAAAGGCAGTATTTGAGTTGTTTTTACTGTCTCATGGAGATCTCTTTGTGCAGAGATTTCTTTCTTTCCTTCCTTCTCTCCTCCTTTCCTTCCTCCCTTCCTTCCTCCCTCCCTCCCTCCCTCCCTCCCTCCCTTCCTCCCTCCCCCCCCCCTTCCTTCCCTTCCTTTCTTCCTTCCTTCTTTCCTTCTTTTTTGAGACAGTTTCACTCTTGTTGCCCAGGCTGGAATGCAATGGCGTGATCTCGGGTCACCATAACCTCCGCCTCCTGGGTTCAAGGGATTCTCCTGCCTCAGCCTCGTGAGTAGCTGGGATTACAGGTGTGCACCACCATGCCCGGCTAATTTTGTATTTTTAATACAGATGGGGTTTCTCCATGTTGGTCAGGCTGGTCTCAAACTCCCAACCTCAAGTGATCCACCCGCCTTGGCCTCCCAAAGTACTGGGATTACAGGTGTGAGCCACCATGCCCACCTTGTGCAGAAATTTTTATAGCTAAGAAAATATAATAGAGATAGCCACAGGCTGATGAATAGATTTCTGTGTTATCTTGATTGTGAATCAAGTTTTATAAAATATATGGACTTTCAAGTAAATATTTTCATAGTGTAAGGTGCTATTTTTAACAGAATGTGGATCACAGAGCAATTCTCTCATCATGATTTTTGCTCAAGAAATTAATATGAAAGATATGGTGCTTTCCCATAATGTCTTCACAGTCTGTTTGAAATATATTTAAAATTCTATTATTCAAAGACAATGAGAGTGGGTGCTCACATTTTGTTCCAGAGCACATGTGTGGTATTCTAGTAGAGGATAAAAGTTGAAAGGAAATGAGTTTGTTGAACTAGGTGACCTGAGTGTAGTATAATCCTGATCAAATTAAATTTTGGAAACTCATTCGGAAAATAACATTTATTTTACCTAGCTTATAAAAATTAGAGTGCTTCTTTTTGCATAACCATGTTATGAAGAAAGTAATAGTAACTTAAAGATAAGAACATAATACTCTCTATGGTAGGCAGCATTTTGGTTTCTATGATCTCCCCCACTTGCCCCCTGCTTTGGTTTGGATTTATGTCCCTACCCAAATCTCACGTAAAATTGTAATCCTCAGTGTTGGAGGAGGGGCCTGGTGGGAGGTGATTGGATCATGGGGGTGGATTTCCCCCTTGCTGTTCTCCTGATAGTAAGTTCTCACAAGATCTGGTTCTTTTCCTCCTACTCTGGCCATGTAAGACATGCCTGCTTCCCCTTTGCTTTCCATCCAACACGACTGTAAGTTTCCTGAGGCCATGCTTCCTGTACAGCCTGTGAAACTGTGAACCAATGAAACCTCTTTTCTTTATACATTACCCAGCCTGAGGTAGTTCTTTATAGCAATGTGGGAACAGACTGATATACCACCACTATTCCACTCGGCATTATGCCTATGCCTGTTACCTTCTGTGGCAAAAGGGAGTTGGCAGATGGAATGAATATTAGGCACCCTGGTATAGGAAGATAATCCTGGATTATTCAGGTGGGACAGTGTAATTACATGGGCCTATAAAGGCATAGCAAAGTGCAAGAAGAACCAGAGGCAGAAAAGTCAAACAGTGTGTGTGTGCGCGCGCGTGCGCACACACTTGTGCATGCATGCATGGATGGGTGTGTTAGAGAAATGTAGCATGAGGAGGACTCAACTTGCTGTTATTGGCTTTGGAGATGGAGAAAGGAGGCCATGAGCCAAAAGATGCAGGAGCCCTCTAAAGCTGAGAAAGACCCTCGGTTGACAGCCCACAAAGAACTGGGACCTCAGTACTACAGCTACATGGAACTGAATTCTGCCAGCAAATTGAATGGACAAGTAAATGGATTCTTCACTAGAACCTCCAGAAAGAAACATGGACCTGCCAACACCTTGATTTCTGCCTTCTGAGACTTGAAGCAGAGACCTTGCTGAACCGGCTGGGCTTCTGACCTGTGGAAACTGTGAGATAATTAATGGAGTTTGCTTTAAGATGCTAAATTTGTGGTGATTTGTTAAGGCAATGATAAAACTCTAATGTACTCACCTACAATTTTAGGCAGTTACTTCACCACTCCTATACTTAAACCATGTGACTTTTGGGTATATATTGGAATTTCAGTAAATTCAGACATTGTGGTGCTGATTTCTTGAGTGTGTTCCTGGGATTGGAGGGAGAATTTCTATGACTTCTTTTATAATTTGGATTGCAATTGGAAATCTCTTGTCCTATTTGAAGCATTTTGTTAGACTATTTTGAAGATGGAGAAAACCAGTCATGTGATCTTCACTGTATCCTGATTTCATAGGTCATGATCCTTTAAAATTTAAGCAGATGCACATAAAATGCCAACATTTGATTTCATATCAAACAGGGTAATAGCAAAGAAAATACACGAAAATAATGTTCTTAATTTGTTTTATTCAGACTTATTGCATACACATTTATGAAGATATTACTTTTAGGATGTTGGATATATTGTCATAAAATTATTAGCCACACATAAATATTTATAGATCTTATTAGAATTCACTAATCTTCTCACTATTAGCCAGCAACTTCAGCTGAAAATTTCCATAACAATGAGTATTGTTAATGCAAAGTGCTGTGCCTATTTTTGCCGAAGCGGGTGTCTTTTACATGAATTTGCCACCATTTTAGATGTCTTTGTATCTAAAATGAAATGAGGAAAACCATATCTGTTATTAAACTGTGCCTGTCTTTGTTTAGAGCTACTGCTATGAGCCAGAAATCTTATGAATATGTTTTTCTGATTATCTTCAGCATGTTTCTGAAGAGTTTCTTACTACCCTGAAGACAGATAGTTCTTCCTCACCTACTGGGGGACTCTGGGAGTCAGTCTTAAGAAGGTCTTATTGTGTGCGTAGCCTGATGCCCCTGTCCACATTGATAACTCACCAAGGGGCTGAGATTTTATAATTCAGCCTGATTAGGCTGTTATCCATCACATCATTACGCAAACCCCTAATATAATGATACACATTCAACTAAAGCACCACCACAATCAAGATTTAAAGAATGAGTTAAGTAAAACAAAAAAAAAAAATGGGAAAAAAATAACACTTTTACCCCTATACTCTGTAAACAGCATTTTGGTTCAGACATGTACCGCATTAGTAAACTACCTGAAAACAATAGGCTATAATGAGATCAGTCAGCAGCTTCATATTACAACATAGCTTGGGGGGTCCTGTTCTTTTGGTAAAGGAGTGTATTTTTTACAGAAAAAAAGTACGTGTATCAAGTTAGTATCTCAGTGACAAACCAGTGCTAACTAGCACATGTCTGCATGTCACCAGAGGTGGCTTTGCCTGACATTTCCTGGAGGACAGCCTATAGTTAAGTAGTATTGAAAGGCACCACAGGCATTATAGCAAATGTATAGGGGACAATGAGCAACAATGGGGCAAAATCAAGCTATTCGAGCTAATGGCTGATGCTGCGTTCACTGTATTATACTTGTGCCATTCATATCACTATGGCTAAGGTTGTGTCTGTTTTCATAATAGAGCTACTATTTTAGAGGTTTATAACCTGGCAATAAAAATTGGCTTCCGGCAAGAACTTGACATACAAGACAAGACCTCACCAAGAAAGTGATTTTTGAGAAATCAGATTTTGTTGGGGGGGAGCAGGTATGGAATATGTTTTGTTGTTTTAGACATTCATTTGAGTTTCTGAAACTCAAAATACAGCTCAGATTTGGAAAATGGCATTTTGTAAGTTATTAGACTGCAAAAAAAATCAAACTTGTGAAAGGCTGGGTCAAACAATGCTTATTTTTAAGGGCTTAGCTCAGAACATTTTTATCTTTCAAAATGTTCTTTCTAGACTTTTCAAAGTGGGAGCATTTTTAATGATTCACAGTTCTTTATTTTGATATATAGAAAGGCACAGTTGTGTGAAGATCAAGGAGTTAAAAGGAGTTTATTTTTAAAAGGTAATATATTATGGTATGTTGCTTTTTTTGAGTTAAACTCCTTAATAACACCTATTTATTAATACTCTTATTAAATGTAATAGATTCATTGCATCTAAACATTGGAAGAAATCCAAATTCCACAAAGAACCGAAGGCGTATCACTCCTACTACAACTATCATCACCTTCAGCTGTTTATTTAATTTTTACTTTTTGCCTAGCAGTGCACCAGAATCTTGCATGCACTAACTTAACATCCATTAGTTGACCTCAATACTCTTTAATGCTTGTGTTGTCATAGATAGACACATACACAAATAAGAAATAAAGTAAAAAGGAACAAAATTTCCAAATATATATTCCATTGCACACACAAAAAATTAATAATTATTTAGGCTTGACCTTTTAGAACCTTTATTTTAAACATTTACAGTAGTCATTTGGGTCATCCAGTTACAGCAAGAATTGAGTTGCAGAGTAGGAGAGAAGAGAAAATGGTTGAGAAATTTTGAAAAAGAAAAGGGGGGTGGGATAAAGCCAAAAGGGAAGAGAGGTAAGGATATTAGCAAAGTAGCAATTCTCAAATGTAGATGGTGATTTTTATGATATTGTTAATAATTATTAACATATTAGTAATGAATATTATTTACTGATGACCAATTTGTACTAGATATTGAGCTGCTTTATAGGCAGGACAAGACAGCTGTTGATAAATAATTGCTCTTTGCTTACAAGCAATACAATTGCATATTTTTCCATAAGCAATGGCTGTCTAGATTCAAATTAGAGTATAGAATAGCAACAGATATATCAAGTTAAAATTGGATACCTATACTGTTTAAATACCTATGCATTTCTCAAAGGGAATGAGGGAACTAGAGTAGGCTTCAGGAAGCCAGACCCCTGAGTTTTTCAGTCAGATGAATGAAAGTTGTCTTACAGCCTTCAAAGAGCACATAGTCTCTGTTGTATGAAAAGGTGGCAGTGTTGTCACGTTGACTCAACTGGGTTTAAATAACAAATATCTGTCATTCCAGCTCATGTTAATATAAAATGTTTTTAAAATAATACAATCTTTCAAAAGCAGAATTGAAGAACTGTGATGGAAGTAAAAAAAATTAAATTTCCTTTCATATTTATCTGGAGTTGTAACAAAGTCTTGACTAAATTAGAGAAAGCACATTTGTAAATTATTTTCATAAAAGGTAGAATTATCACTAAGGCTACAAAACTTTTTTTTTTTTTTTTTTTTCCATTAACAAGTGTCATATCTTACCTTACTTTAAACTCTTCCACTGTGTAAGTCTTTCAATGTGACTCTTTGTTTAATACTGGATCTCACATCAGAGACTTGACAAGTTGAGAGGTGAGTTATCTGGAGCAAAAAAATTAAGCTTGTCAGAGGCAGTCCTCCCACACAGAATTAAGATAAGATGATCTCAGATTCTTAAGTTCTCAAGGTAATAGTTCTAAAGAGATATTTTTATCCATACCATCAATACTGAGTACATTGTGGAAAAAAATAATTTTTGCCTCTCATGTTTGAAAGTCACTGTTTTTACAGAGATTCTTTAATTTTTTTTTTTTTTTGCTGAACTTTTCTTAGAGCAGTGCACTGCTGGGATGCACAGCTATTAGAAAGTAGGAGGCTATGGAAGATACAATTTTTTTCATTTTTAACCATCAATAGTAGTAGAGAAGTGAATGTATAATAACAGAGAAAAGTGGGAAATTTATTTAAAATGTCTTGAGTTGAATGTAAAAGTACAAAAGCAATAAAAGCTCATCTCCAGGGTTCAGAAATTAGAAAGAAATTTAAACCCATAATAGTGGACTAGATTTGAAGCCAAAAGATGCAGAATCAGTCACTGGCCTAAAATCTGGGTTCTCATTGTCAACATATGTGCAATTATTATGTATCCATTTGAAAAATTTAATAAAAAATGAAAAACCTGTGCAGAAAAAATAGGCACTGTGCATAGCAGAGAACTGGAACAGGGCTCCTTGCATAAAGGCTCACTCAATAGAGGAATTGTCCTTTCTGTTAAACAATCACAAAAAGACTAGCCATGGGACTGGGCACAAAAGCAAGTAACCCATGCTGGGTCTCGGGTAGTGCTAAAGTGGGCTTGTGACTAAAATTGCAGTCCTGCCAGTGTGACCATTACAAATAAAAACTGGTCATGTGCCAGTAAATCCTTTAGTATCCCAACAATGGCAAATACAAACCATCCCAGTAAAGAAGCCTACACAATCCATGGTAGGGGAGAGAAAATGGTAGCCACGGTACACAGAAACCCAGTAACTGTATTGTAGATTTAAAAGTAAACAAAGAAAAAAACCAAAGAAAAAGTTGGGTGCGGTCGCTCATACCTGTAATCCTAGCGCTTTGGGAGGCTGAAGCGGGCGGATCACCTGAGGTCGGGAGTTTCAGACCAGCCTGACCAACATGGTGAAACCCTGTCTCTACTAAAAATACAAAAATTTGCCAGGCGTGGTGGTGGGTGCTTGTAGTCCCTACTGCTCGGGAGACTGAGGCGGGAGAATGGCATGAACCCAGGAGGCGGAGCTTGCAGTGAGCCTGGGCGACAGGGCTAGACTCTGTCTCTAAAAAAGAAAAAGACACCCAGATTAGAAAGGAAGAATCAATTGTCTTTTATTGAAGATGGCTTGGTCATCTATGCTAGTAAATTCTACAGAATATAATAAGAAAAACTACCTATCACAAGTTTGGTAAAATCGTTGTATATAAGATAGTGATACATAAATTAATGAAATGTATATGTACTGGACACAAACAATTGGAAATTAAAATTTAAAATAGCATTTAAAATAGAATCAAATATATCAAATAGGGATGAATTGAAAGAAAAAAGATGGGGAAAACCTGTACATTAAAAACTCAAAGATGAAAAATTAAAAGTGAGATGCACCATAATCATGCATTGGAAGACTCACTATTGTTAAGATATCAACCATCTCCAAATTCATCTATAGATGAACTTCCAATCAAGATCACAGTAGTTATTGTTTTTTTTTTTTTGTTGTTGTTGTTTTAATAAATTGACAAGATGATTCTAAAATTTTCAGGGAAACACAAAGGACTTACCCAGAAGGAATCTGAAGAGAAAAAAAAGTCTTATTATAAATCTATAGTAACCAAGATAGTGTGTTATTGGCATAAAGGTAGACAAATAAATGTCTGCAACAGAATAAAGAGCGCAAAAATAAAACTTGCACCTATATGATCAACTGAATTTCAGCAGAAGTGTCAAAGCAATTTAAGGGGAAAGAATAATCTTTTCAATAAATCATGCTGAAACAACTTGCTTTCTATATGTAAAACCAAAAGGAAGAACAAAAATACATAATACTCTCAAAGCTTATCTCATATACCATATGCAGATTTAACTCCAAATGGCTCAAAGATGTAAGCGTAAAACCCCAAATTAATATATACCTAAATGTACAACAAAAACAAAAAATATAAAGCATCTATGTAACAAGAAATAAAAAATGATCAGGAAAATGACAAATGATGAAATGTGAATTGTTCATAAACTACAAACAGATTTTTGATAATCTTTTAATAGTTTAAGATAAAATGCAATGCTATCAGTAGACTAATGAGAAAAGGCATCATTCTGGACAAAATAAATTATGAATGACTAATAAGACAATAAAAACAACTTCAATCTCTTTTTTGTCAATATCTCACCTCTAGGTATCTATTTGTAAGAATAAGCAGATATGTGCATAAGGATTCATGTGAAAAGTTAGATAAAAACTAAATATCTTAACTGATGAAATTAGTTAAATTGTATAGCATCTATGCAATGGAATAGGATAATAAAATAGCAAAAATGTATCCAAAGAGACAGGAAATGCTGGTAACTATATTTAGGTTTTAAAAAATAGAGGACTGTATTTTGGTATTGTTACCAAATGTAGCTTTTCTTTTTCTTTTTTTTTTTTTTTTGAGATGGAGTCTCTCTCTGTCACCCAGGCTTGAGTGCAGTGGTGCAAGCTCAACAACCTCCACTTCCTGAGTTCAAGCAATTCTCCTGTCTCAGCCTCACTAGTAGGTGGGACTACAGGTGCCCACCACCACGCCCAGTTAATTTTTTATTTTTAGTAGAGACGGAGTTTCACCATATTGCTCAGGCTGGTCTCAAACTCCTGACCTCAGGTGATCCACCCACCTCGGCCTCCCAAAGTGCTGGGATTACAGGCATGAGCCACTGCACCCAGCCATGTAGCTTTAAATATACATAGAGATAGGCCAGAAGATTGCATAGCAAAATTTTAATGGTAGTTTTCCCATGGTAATGTGATAAGGGAAATTTTCACTTTCTTCTATTTTTCTGTATTTTTCATACATTTCTACACTGGCCTTGGATTACTTTTTAAATAACAATTGAGATAAAAGTGAACATGAGAAGCAGAAACTGAAAAGACTTTAGAGGTTAACAAGTCCCAGGTTATGATAATTCTTTGATCATTTAAGCAATGGGGAACAATTGTAAGTACCAAAGAGATAATTATTTTTTTCATAACTCCTTGTCTACTGCTAATGTGACCTGTGTGCACATGTATGTGATTTCCTTCAAGGTGTTAATGAGGTCTTTGAGTGTTGGGAACTTCTCACACATCTTTCTACCCACAGAACCATATACATAGTCAATGGTAAATACATTAGACAATCCTTGTGTATAAAATCAAAAACTCTGTAGAAAATTACCATTTATCTAGATTTTGCAAGTACTTCCCAGTCCAATATTTGAAATAATATGTAACTGACATGCCATAAGAGTAAACTTGAAAGAATATTATAAAACTAATGAGATTAAAAATTCCTGATTATATTACATTGAAATGGGTATAATAAACTTTCTAATAAGTCAGGAATCTTCTATTGGCCGTTCAACATGGATATATGATCGTAAAGCATGTAACAAGAAACATGTGTAATACTGGTGTTAATAGAGTGAAAAGTTCAATGAGAAAACAAAACCTAAAAGTGCATGAGACCAAACTGAAAAAAAAGGTGCACCAGATGACATCTAAGAAAATTATGAAATTTTCCATGACACTGAGTGACAAGCTTTGGGATGCATTAAAAGAATGGGAGAAAAAGGAGATAGATATACAATAACTAGGAAAAATAAGACTCTCAGTATTGGCTAGGGAATATAAATTTTTTAAATGACTATTTGTCTTAAGGGAACCAAATATTATAATCCTGGGCTACCAACTAAGCATGTAGTGTTCTTATGATTTATCTCATCACATCATGTGCATTCGGTTTAACATGTACAATCTCAGCAAATAATCAAACTCTCAGCATTCCTGTGTGGTCAGGTGACTAAAGTTAAATGTCAGGGGAGATAGCAAGAAGCTACAGCTTAGCATATTCATCAGTGTCTAATGAGGGTCTTAAGATGAGACAGAAAGTACTCAAGTTAATTCACCAAATTTGTTTGTATTATAGACTTAAAAGGTGGCAAATATGCACTTAGGAAGGGTGACTCATAAAAATTTTAAATGATTTACCCATAAAATAAAAACTAAATAATTATGTATGCCTATGTATTCTTATTCTGTCATTTTTACCCAATTTATATAAATTGGAAATAAGTACCCTTAATGTGAGGATATCACCTGGTATTTCACAATATTGTTGATGGATAGCATTCCCTACTCTTCTATAACTGTTATGTCTGTTCTTTATTCAGCAAATATTTATTATGCACTGATGTCATTCTCAGAATTTTATTAGGTTCTGTGAAAAATGAAAACAGCAGAAAATACAAGATCTGTTTTAAGTCAGGTTTCTTAGAAGCCAAGCCTGACTGTAATTGACTGAGCTAGCGCTCCTTAGGAAAACCCTGTAAGCAGGGGAATAAAGCTGGATGTGATAGGAAAGGGATTCAAGAATTCAGCAATGATGTGGTCTCAGGAAGTGTAGCTTCTGCCTGACCCATAGGTGGGAGTTCTAAAGCATGAACTGCAGTTCAGAGTTGCCCTGGAGGCAAAGGTGCTGACTATGCCCCACATCAGTCATTAGCTATGAGACATCCTTTTCTTGGCTTAATTTCCTGGGTGGGTCAGTTCCACACAGCCTAGGAATACTCTCCAGAGGAGGAGACAGCTAGGCTCCATGAGCAGCTCGGAGACAGCGCACAGCTGTTAGAGGAAATAGACACTTCAGTATGGACCACAGTCTTTTCCTTTTCTTTTTCTTTCCCCTGCCCTTCTACTTCTCAGTCTCCAATCTCCCCCATTTTTAAACCATGTCATCATTTGCAAATTTCTCATCACTCTTTAGTGGTGCTTGGTGAGATCCACTGGTACTTTAAGGCCTTCTTCACCTCCACTGGTGACACTTTCACTTATGAGACGGCTGGTTAGAATCAGCGTAATACAACTAGTTGATCTCCCTGATCAAAATCCTCCAATAATTTCCCAAATTCTTCAGCATGATCTACAAGACTCTAAAGATCTGGTCTTCCAATACTTTTCTGACACTCTTTCCGGTCACCCAGCACTACCCCTAATATAATGATTCGACTCCAGTTGCATTAGCCTCTTTGCTGATTCTCAAACATACTAAGTAGGCAGATTATTGCAGACGCTGGTTACTCTCCCTAAACTTTCTCTTTCCATTCTTGGCATGGTTTGCTCATGTACTTCCTTTAAGTCTGTGATCGGATGCTGTTTCATCCGTCAGGCTTTTCTGACTACATAATCTAAAATAGCTCCCCTCTTAAAACACATTCATCACCACCTATTCTATGTATTGTTGGATGGTTTGATTGATTGGTTGACTGTCTAATCCAGCTAAAATATACACAGACCCATAAGAAGAAGGACACTGTTTATCTGTTTGACACTGGTTTTCCTGCACCAAGAGCAATGTCAAGACTATACTAGCAACTCAATGACTGTTTGGTGAATTAATGAATAGGTGCCACAAAGACCAGAATAAAAAGCAAAACTACTCTGCAATTGTCAGAGAAAGCCATTCTGAAAATGACTTCTGTGCTGAGACTTTACAGGTAAATTGAAGATTTACAGGTAAGAAAGTAGACAAGAACTTTCCAGGCAGAGAAATGAGCCAGTGCCTCTAAAGCAAGGAATTGTAGCATCTGTGCAATTCTTTGATTATGCTCTGCACTTTAAAGGGTACATCAATAATCACAACAGTTTTCTCCATGAGGAGACCTCTCAAATCTATATTCTGCTTGCCATTACAAGGCAGCTTGTTTGATATTTCCATTTACATGGTCTGTTGTCATCTTAAAACTACACTTTTTGGATTTATTCATGTGGCTAAGCTATGACAATGATCAGAGACTGCTCATTATCACTCACCTTCTTATCCCATCAGTTAATAACTTTTATTAATCTGTTCCTTATAATATCCTTTAATCTCCCATACCTGTTGCCACATCCGTATCCTAATTTGTCATGCTATGTTTGCCTATTGACTAGTTTTTTTTTGACTCTAAACTTTCTCTCATTTCATTTCATCCTGCACCATTTTGCCAGATGCACAACTCTAAATTAGACTTTCACATCTCACTCAACAAACTCGTGAGATTATCTACAATGGTTAGTTTCAAAGTTATAGACTCATAGTCAAGGCCATCCAAGACCTGGCACCAACCACCGCCCTCCCCCCCCCAACCCCCCGCACTTTGTCCTATTTCTGTTTCTTTCCATGCAGTTCCAACTTTGCTCACATTAGTTCCACTTGCACTAATCTACAGTTGCACTTTTGCTCATGGTTTCCCACCATCCTGGAAATCCATCTCATTCCCATGCATTTCATGCAGTTCATGCTTTAAAACTCTCACCTATGGGCCGGGCGCGGTGGCTCAAGCCTGTAATCCCAGCACTTTGGGAGGCCGAGACGGGCGGATCACGAGCTCAGGAGATCGAGACCATCCTGGCTAACATGGTGAAACCCCGTCTCTACTAAAAAAAATACAAAAAAAAAAACACCAAAAACTAGCCGGGCGAGGTGGCGGGCGCCTGTAGTCCCAGCTACTCGGGAGGCTGAGGCAGGAGAATGGCGTAAACCCGGGAGGCGGCGCTTGCAGTGAGCTGAGATCTGGCCACTGCACTCCAGCCTGGGCAACAGAGCAAGACTCTGTCTCAAAAAAAAAAAAAAAAAAGAACTCTCACCTATGGATCAGGCCAAAGCTACACTTCCTGAGACCACACCATTGCTGAATTCTTGAATCCCTTCCCTATCACATCCAGCTTTATTCCTCTGCTTACAGGGTTTCCTAAGGAGCACTAGCTCAGTCAGTCACACTCAGGCTTGTCTTCTAAGAAACCTGACTTAACACAGATCTTGTATATTCTGCTGTTTTTATTGAACCTATGCATTTAACTTATCATTTAAAACCTAGCTCAGATTTTCTCTCTACGCACAACTTCCCTGACCAATCTATTTAAAAATAACTTCCAAATATTTTAAAAATAAATTTTATTGTGTATATTTAAGGCATACAATGTAATCATAAAGGTATCTTCTCTCCAATGTTCATTTCAGCATTATTCACAATAGTCAACATATAGAAACAAGCTAAGTGTCCATCAACAAACAAATGAATAAATATTTAGAACTTCTGAAACTTCAGTCTCTATAATTCATTTAGAATGTGGCCATTTATTTCCATGTAATATATTCCCTGTCTTTTACACTGAAACACTATTTAATTATATTATTTTCATTTAACATTTTGTCTTTTAATTTTTTATTTTTGTAAAAGAATTTTAAGTTCTCTTGGGGGCAGGGATAAAATCATGGTGTAGGAACCTACTACCTCCTCTTTTCCTCTCCCAAGTCACCTTGTAAATGAGGTTACTTATTGTCAAAGTAACCTCCCTAATAGGTTCTAAAATCCACAGCAACCCAAGATCATCCATGAGATTAAACTTCAATAAATATTTATACATCATTCTCTCTGCCCAGTTTATTTTATTTTACTTTTTACCTAAAAATTCCCCACTTCAGCTTTAAGATTCACTCAGCCACAAAGTCACTACAATTTAGACTTAGCTTACCTTCCTTGGCAGCTTTTGTTTCTACTTCCTTTTTATCATCCCTTTATGAGGTTCCTTCTATTTTAGCTCTAGTTTTATATACAGGAGGAGATTGTGATTTGTGGGAGTTAAGAATGTAGGCTTCTAAGTCAGATCTGGCGTTGAACTTGACTCTGTCCTCTTACTGCCTCTATTAGGTTCGCAACTGCCATAGCCAACAGTATCAGGCTTTGCATGACCATAGAACAACTAGATGCGATCATATTTCGTGCTCACATCAACTACTACAAATAGCTTTGTGAGTGAATAAACTCAGAATATATTGTTTTTGTTAATCTTACAGACTTGCTACAGTAAAGTAAGTAGATCCACTGTCTTTTTCCTTCTTTTGTCACAAGTTTAAAGAATGGATGTAATCATACATAAACTTTGAGACTAAAATAGAGAGAGTGTTGCAGATTGGGATAGCTATGCTAATTAATTCCTCAGGGAAAACTCTCTCACTTTTCTTTTACATAATTTTATTCTGATTGATTTTCATAGCTGTTCTCTTGTTATGATGCTTGCTTATCTGATACACTGTATGGTCCTTTGCCTTTTGAGAACTCTGGATGATATCTTGTTCCATTACAAATTTTTTTTTAGCACAAAAAGCATAAAAATACATATTTATATTTAATGTTAGAAGCAAACCCGGAATATTATTACTCACCTGGAAGTTGTCTTGCAATTAAACATTATTTTCTTAGACTGCACCAACAGAGATCATGTTATTGCATTTTATTTTATGTCATATGACCTCTTTATTTTTCAAGAAATAAACTGCCAACCTCTGTTATCCTAGGTAATACTCATTTCTTCCAAGCTCTAAAAATATTTAACAATGTAGCAAATATTACCTACCAAATAAGGAACTACTTCTTTCAGCAAAGTTTGTTTCAGATACTTTATTATTTTTGTCAGTTGAAATGTTTCTACCTTCTAGTAACAAAAACCCTAACTCAAAATTAGTTAAACAATAAGGAAAGTGTATTATCTGGTATAACAGGAAGTCTTGAATTATGATGGGTGTCTGAGTTGGTTGATTTATGGGTTCAACAATGTGATCAACTCTCTGCATTCTTTTAATTTCTGTACTTCTGTCATCATCAATATTTGCTTCATTTAAAACGGATACAACATTTCCAGACATCAAATGTAGACAAAGCAAATAGATCATTTCCTCCTTTCTCTCTCTCCTAAGAAATAAAAAACTGTACAGAAGCCACTGAGCAAACTCATCTCTTCCCCACTATGCTTCACTGAGGAAATTTCAGACCCATACAATTTTGGGGACTGATAGGGTTTGGTTGTGTCTCCACCCAAATCTCATCTTGAATTGTAGTACCCATCATCCCCACGTGGCGGGGAAGGGACCTGGTGAGAGGTAATTGAATCAAGGCACACATTCCAAGAGCTGACTTCATGGTGATGCTATCTATGCAATAGCACAGGGTCCTGGACTTAGAAGAGCACCTTTCTTAGTTTAATGCTCTGCTAGCACCATCTTGAAATTCTGAATAATTATTAACAAGAAGCCTGCATTTTTATTTTGTACTGGACCTCACAAAGTTTTGTGGTTGAGTCTACATATTCCCCTGAGATAATTAGCTTTATGGGGCAGGGATGCATATCTAAATAGAATACATAGGTCTACCAAAAAGGAAGATGAGAAGATGGGATTCTGGGTAGTCAACCCACAGATTCTACTGTGTTCATCATTTTTTGAGTTTAGAACTGGTTTGACTCCACTCTAAATCACCAAGAGCAACAACAGTAGTGAAGTAACTGGTTCCATAAATACTAATCAATCAATTCCTCAGGTTAAAGAAGCCACTGAGCATGAACTGGAAATCCATAGTGTAGTGGGGATTTCCAAGGAAAGTGATTAAAAGTTAAAGCATTCCTTCCTACATTATGGCTCTTGATAGTACTGAAAACTCATACATTTGACCTCTCAAACTGATTATCTTCCAACTGATACCTCTCTCCCAAACTTAATATATGATCCTCCCCTCCATGTACATAGACACACACGCAGACCCACACACCCAGACACACACACATACACACACACAGTTCATTATTGTTGATATAAGACAAAAGCAGAATTGTTTCTCATTGGTGTAAGAGAAAAGCAAAAATCTTTCAACCATATTACAAGATCGAGCATGATCTTGTACCTGCCCACCTCCCCCACCTTCTATAGTGCTTCTTGCTACCTCAGTTTCTCAGCTTTGACTCTCTGGGCTGTACCATCTCCTTAGAGCTCCATGTTTTCTGCAACCTAGGAACTTTGGTCATATTATTCTGTCTGCCTCCTTTTCCCTCTCCTCCTTTCCACCATAGTGAACTGACATGCATGCTTACTGTCAAATTTGAAGTCCTTTTCTCGGAAAACCTTTCCTATACCCAATGGCTGGCCCAGTTATTTTGCTGTTGGAGCCTACAACATAACATAGCTTTCCTCCAAAACTGGTATCTCAATTTTTTATGAGCACTTTTATCAGTGTCTGCAATTTGTAGTGTAATGCCAAGAGAGCTTAAGCCTAGGGGATCAAGGATGGCAATCAAATATCAGCTTCATAAAGCTTTTTCAAAATCTGGCTCAAATCCATGATAACCACTAAAGAGTAATATGCAAAGACTGAATTTGCATCACATCACTAACTGGAGATTTTGTTGTGTAGAGGATATGAGTTAGATTAACTAAGCTTCGTAATTATATGTAATTGGTTTGTCTATTATTTCACCAAACACAACTTTTGAGCTTGCATATTTTGTAAATTTTATCTATATAATTTCTTGTTTTAATTTAAGCAGGAAAGCCACAAAAATATTAGGACATCCTGATTCAGTGCCAGATCTATCTGCATAATTTTAGTTGAGTATTTTTTAATGCACTTTGAGGATTCTTTTTTACTGCAAGTTACAGTAGCACTGTAACTTGGCTACTCATTGAGTGATTTTCAGTCATTTCATTGTTTTCCCGAAACTTTTTACATTGCTCATCAAACTCCAATATTGAAATATTTCTGAATCTGATGGGCTTGAGATGCTTTCTAATGAAGTATGGGGGACAGGTTTTTAATTCTTTTTTGGCTTTTTGTCCCTCATTAGAGACAACTTTGTGTTTATATTTTCATTAGGCGTCTTTCCAAGTGTTAACAATATGGTTGGGGATCTGATTGCTAATTAAAGAACTGTAGTTATAATAGAACTGCAGATTTAAAAATGCACTCTATATACGTTTATGTGTGTGTGTGTGTGTGTATCTGCATATCTATGTGTCTACTCGCACACAGATTCACACATACACAGACAATTAGTGCCTACATTGTTTTTTACAACTCAGTGATTGTGCTGAATCCATTCATTTCTGCATTCAATATTTATTGAGTAGCTGCTCTGCTCCAGGAACTCATCTTGACATTAGGGATATAGTAGCAAACCAAAAGGATAAGGTAATTCTGTCACATAACTTACATTGTAGTAATAGAGAGAGAGAATGACAAAAAAAATATGTTCACGTAATAATAAGCACTATGAAGATAATACGTTTGGTTAATGTGATAGTTATGTGGCAGATAGTGATTGAGATGAGAAAGAGTTGCTATTTGATTTAGGAGATCAGGAGAGATTCATAAAAAATGTAATATTTGAGCCTGACCAAAATGATTATAAGAAACAAACAATTTGAATATTTTAGACAAAAAAAATCTAACTAAAAGTAAACTTAATTCAGTCATGAGTCAGGTGGAGAGTCCATCTTTATATAAGTAGAAAGTTTAATTGGTTGGAACAGATTTTGCTTAAAGTTTAGTAAACTTCAATGTTGAACTATTTTCATTTTTCTCCTTTGTGACTGCATGAAAGGGGAATGCTTGATGATTACTCACCTGTGGGACTCTTCATCCTTCCCAACTAAAATTCTTGTCCAGAGTTTGCTTCTCATTGACTACTCCATCTTGGACAAATTACTTAACGTCTTGGACATTTTTTAAAAAATTAAAATAGCAGTAATGCTTGCCCTATTATCTCACCACAGGGTAAAGGGTAAGGTTATAAGATACTTAAGGGAAGATTCAGGAATCTGATTTATAACTCAATATCTGTGAAAGATTGAGGGAAATTATTTGGTATTTCTTAATCTCAGTTTCTGATCTGTAAATTATGGAACAATAGAATCTACTTCAGAGCTGTTGTGAGAAGGATCTGGGACTTAGTAAGGATTCTCAATAAGTTAGGTATTATTATTTTAATCAGAAAAGGTAGTGGTTATGAAAGTTATTTGCAACTGAAAGGAACTCTATAAACAGGATATAAGTATCTGTTTGGTAAGTATGTAGTCAGGCAATAATTATTGGTTAGTAGTTTAAAGCATTTTGCTAATAAATTTTGTTTTTTTCCTTAATTTGTGACATATTTTGAGTAGAGAATTGAGCCATTTTAGAACCACTATATTTTACCACAATCCACTGCTGTTTTTAAAAGTTTTTGTCTAGAAATATCATTTTCACATGGGATAGTAGACACGTAATAAATCAGCATATTTATTATCTCTAGGAAGGTAAGTATTCCTTGTCTTCTTATGGAGGAATGAATGTTTTCATTTGACATTTTAGTCTTAAAGAGACAAAGAAGTATTCCCTTCCTTATGCATTAGGTACAAGGTGAATGAAGATAAATGGAGACAGCTTTAGACACTCAGAGGAATAAGTACAGTCAGAATAAAAGGGTCACTTCCATTTCTAAACTTAAGAAAGCCCACGAGGCCACGATGAATAATTATATACTAAACGAAATGTGCAATTATTAATGGTACTGTATCACTTTTAGCAATTTAATTGTCTACTAGAAGACTATCCAAAGATACTACATTATATTCGCTACTTTTTTACTTCTTTGCCTACTGAAGCTTTTATAATGATTTACATTAGTAATAAGCTTTCTCCAGTTCACTTAATTTAATCATTCTCAATTTATTCTTCCTTTGATGGAAAGCAATTAAAGAGAGTGTAGAGCCCCTCCCTCACTAATATCAGAGTCCTCACTTTCATAGGCACAGGTGTATGGTGGTGTATTTCACAGGTGTATGGTGGTCTGCTTTCTTAGGTGTGCAGCTGCACCAGAGTCCTGTCCATAATGTGGAAGCCATTATAGCCCAACCTTAAGGCCTTTACAATCCTGGATTGCAAGTTTCAAAAAATGAATGACAAGAATGATAGCTAACGTTTCTCAGGCATTCACTATATGCTACAGACTGTGCTCATCTTTCTGTGCGGATTTATTTCCTCATTTATATCCAAACTATGAGGAAGGGATGTGCATCATCCTTATGTTATCAGTGGGAAAAACAAAGCCCAGAAAGGTAAGGTAATTTGCCATGGTCATAGCCAGAATGTGGAGGCACATTAACCCAGGTTCAGGCAGGCTGGCTTTAGAAACTGTGCTTTTAACCACCATTGATCAGTGTAAGTCAAATGATGTCACACTCCCACATACGCTTTCCGAAAGTCTCCTGTCACAATTTACACTTGCAGATTTCAGTGCTCAAAATCTTCTTTCTTCAGCTATTCCTGTATTTTACTCACTTATTTTTGGGGGGTCTCTGCTCAAATGGTACCTCCTTCCAGAGATCTTCCTTGACCGTTCCATTCACAATAGCTACCCCTGACACTCTCTATCACTTAACCTGGCTTCTCTTTCTTCATAGGTCTTAATCATTACTTGACACTACATACTATCTATTCATTCCATTAATATTTCCTCCACCATTCACAGGGAACTTGAAGACAGAGAAGTGTTTTGTTTCATTTTGTGTCCCCAACATTGTAGCAGCCTAATAAATATTTGTTGGAAGGAAGAATGTATTAAAAATTATTAAATAGGAAATAAATGAGTGTCAGTATTAAGTACAGTACCTGGCACAATGAAAGCACTTAATAAAGATTAGTTCATTTATTTTATTATAAAACTAATGATAATTACGATTTTCAAAAGTGATGAGAGAAATATAGTGGAAGGAAAAGAAAAAGTGCTGAATTTTCCTGAAGGGAACTAAAAAGCTTAGGTAGAGTCAATAATCTAGATAATTTTGTTAAAAATATAAAAAGTATTATTAGCCTGAAAGGCAAAAAAAAAAAAAATTCAAGTAGAACTTAAAAAATATATATCAACAATTATCAGTTATGTTGAAGTTTACATGGTAGACTCTAGGCACAAAGTTAATACATATATTTTTCCAAGGAGTGCAATAAAGATGGTTTTTAAAATTTGACATATATTTTAGCCATAGTTAAAAATATATACTATATTTTGAAGTATGTGTATATGAAAGTCATATGGCTAGATGATATAAAAATAACATAAACTAGGATATAAAATGATCTATATGTGTTTGTGATATATTTTCAACAGAGAGCAGAATTGTGCTATATTCTGGAAGAACCAAATTAGTCAACTTGTAATAAACACAGAAACAACTAACTTACTAAATCGCTAGAAGTAATGTTCACATTTTGCAGTTTATGACAACTGCTCTGATTTTTTACTTCATGCATCACTTTTTAAAGATTTTTTTTGCCAAACACAGTGCCAGCTGACTGCCCGGCATAATTTTCCATAATAGAGGAGTCAATACAAAACTAGTACATTTCATGAATCATAGAAATATTATTTCTGTTTCCTCAATTCAGAAATATAGATGCATTATCTAGAAAAAGATGACAAGTCAGTCTCTAATAACACTCTACATTGTGTGGAACAATTATATAATCCACTTCTAGGCTCTTGGGGATGCAGTGGTAGGCAGGGACAATAAGGTCCTTTCTGTTATATTGTGCACATTATTTGTAGTAGCCATGAATGAAGGGTGCCTGGTACACCTCCTCCTTCAATGGGAAGTGGAGAAGTCTCCAGTTGCCAGGTTTCTGCTACATTATCCTTAATTCTTAAGTGGTGCTTTTGAAGATGGATTCCAAGAGTCATTCACTGTAATTACATATATATAATATGTATTAAATTATATATATTTTATAAATACAAGTATTTATTTAATATATTTTAATATATATAATGTATAAATTTTATATATGTAATTACAGTAAATGTAGAAAACTTAAATATCTATATTATATGTGTAAATCTGGAGCTAAGCTAGGGTTGTTCCTCTGTCCTTTCTGATGGTTATAGCTGAGGGATGTGAAGCTTGACAGCTGTTGGCACCCAAATTTCCATGTATATGAATGAAGATGGTCTACAGTGCAAGAAAATAGATCTAAGAACTGAGAAAATGAACCATTGAGGCAATCCAGCCCCACTGAGGCCCTGTGGTCAGTTGAAGCCAGATGCTCCCATGCACTTCTAGTGGATTGGTTATATGAGATACTCTAGCACTTTTAAAACCAATATCTCTTTTCTTGCCTAGGTTAGTTTGAGTTGTATTTCTGTCATTAAAACCAAATAAGTTGTAATTGATATCATTAGACTTATATACCTGCCAAGGTCCAAATGTACAATTGACAATTGTGTACATCATCAAGAAGGATTTTAAAGTAAAAAGAAATAAAACCATCTCTTCTTAAACACAGAAATCTATGTGTAGTCTTGGACAATAGCCATAATGGAAGTTGAAACTGTCAGCTACCAAAATGAATGGTAAAAGTGATGCAGAAATCTGTACATGGAAATGGAAGAAAATGCAAAATACCTTTAAGTAAGAAAAAATAAAGATTGAGATTGGAAATAATTAACATTTAAAGATATTTAAAGGGGAGATATAGATTTGTAATAGCACACTCAGGACATAGAGCGTAAAACCTTAAAACAGGTACACAAAGAAAAAAAAGACTGTATTCATTATGTATTATAACAAGCTCTGTATAGTGGATAAGATATTGTCAAGAAGACATGGATATGCTTAGCTGTTAACAAAGTGAAGACAGTTTTATATAGGTATGGTGGGGTAGAACTGAAGGAATGAGAGGATAATAAAGACAAATTAGAATTAAGTGCAAAAGTACACAGAAATAGGTCAAAGAATTAAACTTGTATGGACTACAGTAATCTGGTGTGACTTAAATAGAGAAAGATGGACTTGAATATGACCTACTGTTTGGAGAGGTGGAGGGCAAAACTTACGTAATTTAGGATAGTAAAAGAATGGTGTGCTTGGGAGATAGTTAAGGAATCAACTGGCTAGTAAGGTTGTTATTGCTAACATGTAATAAGAAAGTGTTTTTCTTTTTCCAGTCAGGTCATTTTTCTTTTCTTTCTTTTTTCTCAGGACAAAATCATCACCATTCACTATCACCACTTTATTGTTACACTACTTTTTCCCTAGCCCCTGCCTCCAAACAAGACACTCTACTAGGCCGGGCGCGGTGGCTCAAGCCTGTAATCCCAACACTTTGGGAGGCCGAGACGGGCGGATCACGAGCTCAGGAGATCGAGACCATCTTGGCTAACATGGTGAAACCCCGTCTCTACTAAAAAATACAAAAAACTAGCCGGGCGAGGTGGCGGGCACCTGTAGCCCCAGCTACTCGGGAGGCTGAGGCAGGAGAATGGCGTGAACCCAGGAGGCGGAGCTTGCAGTGAGCTGAGATCCAGCCACTGCACTCCAGCTTGGGCGACAGAGCGAGACTCCGTCTCCAAAAAAAAAAAAAAAGACACTCTACTAAATTTTATTCTGAGATCACTTGCGACTTTCTAGCTATCAAAACCGCCCTCCTTGACACACATATGATCCTTCTTGACTTTTCTGTTGGTCTATGAAGATGAACAAAAATCATACCCATCGAGGTAGGGCTTTGAAAAGTGTGAAGAAACCTCCTCCAAGGAAATTACAAAGATTCTCTATGTCTGAAGTCTAGTTCTCACACCTTATGTCTCCTTTGAGTCTTCTAAGTATACCTAAATTGACCCACCGTTTGCTTCCTGTTTGCCTAGCTGGGTCTTGCTTGTTTCTCAGTCACTCCTAAGGTATTGATAGGGCCCCTTTTCAGCAATTGATTCTACTGGAAGGGAATGGTGGGTTAAGGAATGGAATGCTTCACATAGGAAAGGAAATTTTCCTTATCCTACCATCCCACTGCAATATTATCAGTCAGTCCTTACTCAAGGCACACCTCAGCCTACGTTCTTAGCCATTGTAGTCAAATTATCTGCTTTTCTCTGTAGTCTTCCTTAGACTGTGAGCTACTGGAGGGCAATGACCAAGTTCATTCATCTTTAAATTCTCAATGGCTAGCAGGCTACCTGCCACATTGTAGATGCTCAGTAAATTTTGGTTAAACTGAACAAAATTGCATCATTACTATTGTAGCATTCTGGACAACTCTATTATAATGTACAATATACTGTATTCTAATTTATTTTCTGCGTATTTTTCAAGACAAAGTTCCCCCATTTTATTTTTGTTCTTGCATAGTACATATTAAAAATATTGTTGCATGTGTGAATTAAGTAGACAAATTAGTGAATGTTAATATGGTAAAGTGAAGTCAAAATGATTATTGAGGTTTAGGAAATGGGGAATTGAAAATGATTGGCGATTGGCTGAAGATACATATCTTGTTGGAAAATATTCAGTTAGTGATGCAATGGGAAGTCCAAATGGACAGAAAATCTAGCCCCAAATCATTTGTAGTCTATCCATCATTCTGACTGTACCCCTGTTCTATCCCTTGTGGTTCAGTCACATCATAAAAGTGTGTCTCTATGTCTTTACTTGTGTGATTCATCCACCTGGAATAACCCTACTTTTTGTCTCTATTTTTGTCAAAGTTCTATTTGCCCTTCCAGAACCTATTTACATCTCACATCCTCCCAAATTTACTCCCAGTTCTTCCCAATAGCATGGATCTTTACTATGCATCTCTCTCATCTGTACTATTTTATATTTCAGATAGGTCTCCATAATAGCACTTACTACTACTAACTTGCATTATGTTTGTTTTTACGTATTATGTTTATTTGCAATCATCTACAATACATTTTGATGGATTGGAAATTACAGGTGAATTTCTAATCCTATATTTGCTATTCCTAAACTGTTTTGCACAAAGAAGATACACCGTGTCTGTATACCCAATAGAGTCTTTTAATGGTGATTAAAAATATAAGCCTAGAGATAATGTAAAAGCTCGGCAGTGTATACACATGAAAACACTATTTATGTGTGCGTATAATATTAGAATAATACATGTAGATAAATTCTTTCGGGAGCAATCAGTTTTGGGAAATGACCTCAGTATAATAGAAGTAACTTATTAATTAGAAGCTATGTTGGAAAAATCAAAAGTGGTATCACAGGCAATATAATTTTTACATCATGCCCATCTTTAAGGCATATGGCGTCAAACTTATTTTCTTCTCTTTAACTCAGGATTTCAATCATGTGTGTGCTTGTGCTGCTGACCAGGAGCTCAGAGAAATATAATGTTTGCCAATGCCATTATTCGTGGGGTTCGCATAAATTACTTTTTAGATTTTTTTCTTTTTTGTTCCCAAATGGTTTATCAAGCTTGGGAGAAAATATATGCATAATTGCTACACCTTAGATTGCAATATACTATACCAAACTAATCATAGATATTTATAGCCTGCATAAACTCTGTTTGCCCATCCATGGCAAGCATTTAATAAAGCTAGTTCATCTGGAAAGGAAGTTAAATTAAATAATCCAAAATGAATGTGATGCATATTCACAAAAATGTGGTGTTCAGATTGAGCTAACAAAAAGGAAGTCAGGCACCAGCAAAGACAGACAAGCTGGAATTTAGTCTTTCTCTCTGTATGAAACATTAAGCCTTTACCCTATCTTTTCTGTTCATTCTTTTTTTTTTTTTTTTTGAGACAGAGTCTCGCTCTGTCGCCCAGGCTGGAGTGCAGTGGCGCGATCTCGGCTCACTGCAAGCTCCGCCTCCCGGGTTCACGCCATTCTCCTGCCTCAGCCTCCCGAGTAGCTGGGACTACAGGCGCCCACAACCGCGCCCGGCTAATTTTTTGTATTTTTAGTAGAGACGGGGTTTCACCGTGGTCTCGATCTCCTGACTTTGTGATCCGCCCGCCTCGGCCTCCCAAAGTGCTGGGATTACAGGCGTGAGCCACCGCGCCCGGCCACCTGTTCATTCTTTTTAGACTGTGTGCCTTGGCCCATTTTTGTTACATTCCCTAAAATCCAATATGTCTCTATTAATACTGCATAGATATAATATGAAATTATCCTCTAGCTCCAAAATACAAATCCAAAAACTATATAAGAAAATTCAAATAAAACTTTCAAGGTAGAGTTTACTTTTTCAACAGGAGCAAAATTAATTTAAGTGTAAATGTACAACAGAGTTGAGCTAATGGAAGGATGGTGAAGTAAATTTTGGTATTTTCGTTCTTCAGATACTACAGAATTTCCAAGGACTTGAGGATAATTACACTCTTGAAACAGCCTGTGAAAAAAGAAGAGACTTGGGGAATTTAACAGAAGTTCACTTTTCACTATGCAAACTAAGGAAAAACTTACAGCAGCAAATAGCTGTGGTTGGCAAAGCTATTTTGGCCCATGAGCAGCTATCAGGCTTTGATAAAGTCCACAAGTCTGCTGTCCTAAAATTCAAAAAAAAAAAAAAAAAAAAAAAAAAAAAACCCTAAATGTTGAAAGTATTTTTGTGAATCATTTGGTGTCAAAACCTCTCTTGGCTTGATCTAATAGGAGGTGACACATAGTCTTTTCCTTTTCATATAAATAGTCATACATTTTGCTAGAGACAGATTAATGGTGGTGTTATATTATGCATGGGGCTTCCTTTCTAAAATCAGAACCATTTTGAATTCTGAAACACATCTGGCCCCAAAAATTCCAAACGAGGGATTTTAAATGTGATGAAACCATTTTTTTTCTATCAAACCGGCACCATTACCTCCCATCACCCCAAGCACACACACAAACTCATGTTTCTATTTGCATTTGATGGTCTCAGAATCATTTTGTCTAGGGACAGTTTTTGAGACTGGTAAAGGAAAAGAGATACTGGAGAATATATTTTTGCATCTTTCCCTACTCGTATGACAATTAATCCTATATATTTAGAAGGGTATATGCAGAAGATGAAGCAGAAGTTGAAAAACCTTTTTTTTTTTTTTTCCTGAGTTATTGAGAATTTGACCCAAAGCACATCTCTTTCATGATTTTCATGACAAAGGATGGCATAGACCTGAAGAGAAGGCAAATGTCCTCAGAACTCCACTCTGGCTGACACCGTGAAAGCTGTCAACTTTGGAAGCACAAGGTTCCGTGAATCCTGACACAGCCACTGGTTTTCAATTGCATAACACCTACATGCAGTGGCAGCAGTGGACTTGGAAGTATTAATCATTTGCCTTCAAGTGACTTGAAAAGCATTAAAATTCAATAAATGAATAGTAGATCAGGCAAAGGGTATCCTTGCGATATTGTGCTGATTGTTACACTGATTTATGAGTCACTAGGAAACATGGTTTTGGGAAATTCAAGAAATAACTGGGGCACATTTTTAGGGGCGCTAGGTTCTTGAAAATGTATAGGACTCAGAACTGTTCCAATAGGAATATAAAGGTAGGCGTGACAGTGATAAAACCAGGTGACATTTGGGTTTGATAGGCTGGTGTTTTGTTGCTTATTTTTCTCATCAATGAGTAATCACTGAAACCATGCTAGAGGGAACATGCTAAGACCGTCAATGCCCCTCAAAATACCAAAATACTCTTATCCACTTTAGCACTACTATCACTATTCTTTAAATAAAATTTCCAAACTGTAGGAAAAGTCAGGTGTTTTTGCCTTTAAAGAAGCACTGTCAAATGTACTTGCTTCCAAATCCAATGAGTAAAGCCAAATCCACAGGAATATATCCTTAACTTGCCATGTTGTGTCTATGTTCATTTCCATTGCCATAGTTCAGGCACTTATTAGTTCAGGAGCAATCCATTGTGCTAACTTGCTTACTGGTGTCTATGCCTTCACTCTTTTATCCCTCCAAGTCCTTTCTCTGCTGACAAAGTTTTGTTATTAAGGCCAACCTTATTTAGTTAACTCCACTTCTCAAACTCTCTCAATTGTTCTCATCGTGAGTATAAATATCCCAAATTATCATTCTGGTGACTTTGGCACTTTGTAATCTGAATCCAATCCATAGTCTTAATCTTATTCTTTTTAATCTCAGCTTTCACCCTATGACCTTTAATCAGATCACTCACCACTCACCAGTACTTGGACTTCTCTTTATTTTCCAGTGCCCAGCGCTATTTCTCTTCAAATGCATGTTCTATGATTTGAAGGTATGTTTTCCAAAATCCACGTGTCAGAAACTTAATCCTCAATGCAACAGTGTTGGTTGGGAACTTTGGAAGATGTTTAGGTCACGAAGTCCCTTCTGCCATGAATGGATTAATGCTGCTATTAGAAAAACCTGCAGAAGTGGGCTCTTGTGCTCACTCTCGCTGTCTCTGTCTCTCTCTGTCTCTCTCTCTCTCTCTCACACACACACACACACACACACACAGACACACACTCACTCTGCTGCCCTCCTTTATGTGAGGATTCAGTAAGAAGGCTTGCATCTGATGCAGGAGTTTTGATCTTGTACTTTCCACACTCCAGAACTGTAAGAAATAAATTTCTGTTTTTTACAAATTACCCAGTCTCAGGCATTCTGTTATAGCAGCACAGAATCGACTAAAATAACATGTCTCAGTTTCTAGCCTCCTGGTAGGATAAGCCTAAACCAAACCTTAGTATGGGACAAAATACTTCCTTCAGTTTGTGTGGGTTTCTTTTCTCTTTTAAAAGTTTGCCAAAATCAATGGAAACCTTTTCAACAGAGACTTTCTTAAATAAGAGGGTCCTTAGTACTCCTAAACAAGAAGGGAATCATTTCATGGGAATACGATAGACATCAGCAGAGTCGTTTAGCGATTAATCACAACTTGTGCCTCCATTTTTCTTGCCAACTGCTGAATAAACTTGGATGGGTTTGGCATCTATCTGACTATTGGAATGCGGTCAAGAAATGGTATTCAGAACCTGGGGCTCTAGTGGTGAGATGACATATGGATGTGACTTTGGTGACTCCAAAACTTTCTTTTTGGACAAATTTATAATTTTTGCAGAACTGGAAGAACATCACTCACAATGATACTTGGCCACTTATATATTGTGCAGTTTAAGCAAGTGAATCAATTTCTTCTTCAATTGCTAGCAAGCAAAAAGGTAGTGGAGAAGTCATTTATTAAATGTACTTCAGCTAGCAATAAAGGTTTGGAATTGGATGCTATCTTGAAAGCATTGTCTGTTGACAGATGAGGGCATAAGAAGCATGGGGTTAAGAATATCAAACGCATTGAATTTTTTTCATAAAAGAGGAAATATATCCCAGATGTTTAGCTTTTGGAAACCATTTCTACCTCTATGTCTTTGATGCGAGAATAAGAGCCATTTCCCAGATTACAAAGGCCAAGAGTTCATGCCACCATAGGAATTCAGAGGCATTTAGAACGGCATATGCCAAGTTCATGTGTTTGTGTGACTTCTCTGTAAATATTAAACACTTGAAAATTATATTGTAAATAATTTTCACCAATTCTCCCCAATTTATACACTTTTTTTTTTTTTTTTTTTTTTTGAGATGAAGTCTCATTCTGTTGCCAGGCTGGAGTTCAGTGAGGCAATATCGGCTCACTGCATCTTCCACCCTCCCAGATTCAAGCGATTCTCCTGCCTCAGCCTCCTGACTAGCTGGGACTACAGGCATGCATCACCACACTCAGCTAATTTTTGTATTTTTAGTAGAGACAGGGTTTCACCATGTTGGCCAGGATGGTGTCGATCTCTTGACCTCATGATCCTACCGTCTCAGCCTCCCAAAGTGCTGGAATTACAGGCATGAGCCACTGCACCCAGCCTATATACTTTTTACTAAGCCTGCAAATCACACCATGCTCTATGCCTTCTTTCCACCAGTCAAAATGACCCCTTCCCTATTTCCTTGATACCTTTACATAGTTCTTTTTGGTGGATTATTTTATTCGTCTCCCAGTTTACTTTCCTTTCTCTGTAAACTAAAAGCTTCACTCTCGTAGAGGCCTTGGGACATTGGCTTCCATTCTAATCTTCATCTTCCTTTTTTCACTCCTGTCCTAGAAGGAAAAGCTGGACTCTAACTAGTGGCTTTGGGGAAGGCACAAATATGCATAACTGATCTCTTCCCAAGCAACTTCTCTCAAGCCAACATGTTCATGTGATAGTTTTAGTCTTCTCCTCTCCTATTTTCTGCATAATAAGAAAATGTGGGTTAGGGCCAAGGGTCTGTCTTCTGGCTTGAAATCTGGGGAATCATCTCCCTATCCCTGCCTTTGGGTCTTCATAACAGGAGGCAGCAATTCCTCCTGCAACTGGTTAAATACTTAGTTTGAAGATTCTATTTCAGGAAATGTGGACTGCAAGATCAAGAGAGAGGAAATACTTTATTTCAAGCCACTATCCTTGCAGTCTCAGACTGGGTTCCAATCTTGCTGTGCCAAGAATAAAGTCAACTTTATATTTAGATAGTTATATTATCCTGAGATCTGAGAAAGAATGGACATTACACTTATTTTCTGTGTTCTTTTATTTAGTTTCTAATTTCAATGTTATTTATATCTAAGTCTGAATGCTGTCTAAATTGAAAATGGTTAATTTATTAAAATATTCTTCATGTACGTTTATGGTCACAGTAACTAAATCTTTGCTAAATGTTTGCTTTTTATTGCCAAAAAGCACTAAAATGATAGTTTGTGAGTGCTCTCTTATTACACTTAAACTTTTGACTTTTAAAATGACTTGTGGCTCGGTGCTGTGGCTCATGCCTGCCATCTCAGCACTTTGGGAGGTCAAGGAGGGTGGATCATTTGAACCTAGGAGTTTGAGAACAGTCTGGGCAACATGGTGACACCCTGTCTTTGCAAAAAATACAAAAATTAACAAGTGTGGTGACGCGTGCCTGTAGTTCCAGTTACTTGGGAAGCTGAGGTGAGAGGATTGCTTGAGCCCAGGGAGGTTGAGGCTGCAGTGGGGCCATGATTGCACCACTGCACCCCTACCTGGGAGACAGAGTGATATCCTATCAATCAATCAATAAGACTTGTGATATCATGACCACTAATATATTTGTAAATGTTCAATTATAGACTGTTGTTAGCATTTGCCAAATTGGAAGGTCATTTATTTTGAATCTAACATACCCATTTTCAGCTTCAATAATTACAACAAGTGGTCGATTGTTTTTCATTTATATCTACTTCCCTTCTTTTTCTATACTTAATTTAAATTATATTAATTTATTATTGTATTTTAGACCTGGGGTCTCACTCTGTCGCCCAGGCTGAAGTACAGTGGCATGATCACAGCTCACTGCAGCCTTGAACTCCTAAGCTAAAATGATCCTCCTGCCTTGGCCTCCCAAGTAGCTGGGACTGCAGGCATGTACCACCACTTCTGGTTATTATTTTAAAGTAAGTCACAGAGAGCATATTATTATATTATTTCATCTGTAAATAAGTGAATGTACTTTTTTTTTTTTTTTTTTTTTTTTTTTTTTTTTTGTATTTTTAGTAGAGACGGGGTTTCACCATGTTAGCCAGGATGGTCTCGATCTCCTGACCTCGTGATCCGCCCATCTCGGCCTCCCAAAGTGCTGGGATTACAGGCTTGAGCCACCGCTCCCGGCCATGAATGTACTTTTAAAAAGCATAAGAATATTGTTAATAAAACTATAGTACTATATTCTTGTACCTCAAAAATAAAAGTTCTTTAATAATGTTAAATATTTGTTCAGTGTTAAAATTTCCAAATTTTAATACTTTTTTTACATTTGATTTTATATCCAAAACAAGTACACATATTTTGCTTCATTGATATATCCCTTGTGTTCCATTAGTATAAAGTTTTCCCCTCAAATTTCTGCTCTCCCAGGGCCTTTTATATCTGAGAACATTGCCACAGTCCAGATTTTGCTGATTATATACCTTATGGCTATTTTAATGTGCTTTTCTGCCCTCTTTTTCTGTAAATCAGTAGTTAGATTTAATGCATTCTGCAATATGGTAACCACTAGATACATGTAGCTATTTAAATTCAAGTTAATTAAACCATTTTCTTGACAGTAGAAGGTTCTATTGCAGAGTGCTGATCTGAAGGACTTAGCACATTCAGGTTCAATTTTTGGCAATAGTTTTTCACACATGATACAGTGTTCTTTCACCAGGTACAATATAAAGTTTTGCCTTTGTGATGTTAGCAGCTACTGATGATCAATGTCTAGTTGCATCATTGACTAAGAGTTGCAAAATCATCATAATCTAATTCTATAGCTTATGACCTGGAATTCACATATATATGTGTGTGTGTGTGTGTGTCTATAAAAAAAAAAAAAAAAAAAAAATTTCCCATATTTATTCTACCACCAGTGGTACAGTTTAAATAGCACAGGCAGAATAAATGCATGATTTTTCCCCTTTATTTGATAGCTTTCAAAATAATAGATTTGTCATGAGGATACTCCAACTAAAAATGTTTGATATGATTCAATCTGTTAAAATTTGTATCCATATTGATGCTCCAGTTTCCACTTTAACATGTGGAAGGTTCTTCAAGTTGGTTCCTGTCAGGTTTTGCATGTGTACGTAGATTTTTTTTTTGGGAGGGGGCATCATCTTAGTAGTTTTGGGTAGCTTCTTTTTTTATTATTTTTCCACAAGTTATTGGGGTTCAGGTGGTATTTGGCTACATGAGTAAGTTCTTTAGCGGTGATTTGTGAGATTTTGGTGCACCCATCACCTGAGCAGTATGCACTGCACCCTATTTGTAGTCTTTTATCCCTCGCTCCCACCGCTCACTCTTCCCTGCAAGTCCCCAAAGTCCACTGTATCATTTGTATGCCTTTGCATTCTCATAGCTGAGCTCCCAAATATCAGTGAGAACATACAATGTTTAGTTTTCTGTTCCTCAGTTACTTAACTTTGAATAACAGTCTCCAGTCTCATATAGGTCACAGAAAATGCTGTTAATTCATTCCTTTTTATGGCTCAGTAGTATTCCATCATATATATGTTTGTGCATATATATATATAGGTGTGTGTGTATATATATATAAATGTACATATATGTGTGTGTATATATAGATGTGTGTGTAAATATATATACACACACACACACACATATATGTCTTTTTTTTGACAGTTTCTTTATCCACTCACTGACCAATGGACATTTGGGTTAGTTCCACGATTTTGCAACTGTGAATTGTGCTGCTATAAACGTGTGCGCAAGCATCTTTTTAGTATAATGATTTCTTTTCCTCTGGATAGATACCCAGTAGTGGGATTGCTGAATAAAATGGTATTTCTACTTTTAGTTCTTTAAAGAATCTCCACACTGTTTTCCATAGTGACTGTACTAGTTTACATTCCTACCAGCAGTGTAGAAGTGTTCCCTAATCACTGCATCCACGTCAACATCTACTGTTTTTTTATTTTTATTTTTTATTATAGTCATTCTTGCAGGAGTAAGGTGGTATCACATTGTGGTTTTGATTTGCATTTCCCTGATCATTAGTGATGTTGAGCATGTTTTCATATGTTTGTTAGCCATTTGTATATCTTCTTTTGAGAATTGTCTGTTCATGTCCTTAGCCCACTTTTTGATGGGATTATTTGTCTTTTTCTTACTGATTTGTTTGAATTCATTGTAGATTCTGGATATTAGTCTTTTGTCAGATGTATAGATTGTGAAGATTTTCTCCCACTCTGTAGGTCATTTGTTTACTCTGCTGACTGTTCTTTTTGCCGTGCAAAAGCTTTTTAGTTTAATTAAGTCCCAGCTATTTATCTTTGTTTTTATTGCATTTGCTTTTGGGTTCTTGGTCATGAAATCCTTGCCTAAGCCAATTTCTAGAGAAAACATTTTCTAGAAAATGTTATCTTCTAGAATTTTTATAGTTTCAGGTCTTAGATTTAAGTGCTTAATCCATCTTGAGTTTATTGTTGTGTAAAGTGAGAGGTGAGGATTCAGTTTCATTCTCCTACATGTGGCTTGCCAATTATCCCACCACCATTTGTTGAAAAGGGTGTCCTTTCCCCACTTTATGTTTTTGTTTGCTTTGTTGAAGATCAGTTGGCTGTGTTTGGGTTTATTTCTGCATTCTCTATTCTGTTCCATTGGTTTAGGTGCCGATTTTTATACCAGTATCATGCTGTTTTGCTGACTATGGCTTTATAGTATAGTTTGAAATCAGGTAGTGTGATGCTTCCAGATTTGTTCTTTTTGCTTAGTCTTGCTTTGGCTATGTGGGCTCTTTTTTGGTTCCATATGAATTTTAGAATTGTTTTTTCTAATTATGTGAAGAATGATGGTAGTATTTTGATGGGGATTGTATTGAATTTGTAGATTGCTTTTGGCAGTTTGGTCATTTTCACAATATTGATTGTACCCATCCATGAGCATGGGATATGTTTCCATTTGTTTGTGTCATCTGTGATTTCTTTCAGCAGTGTTTTGTAGTTTTCCTTGTAGAGGTCTTTTGATTCCTTGGTTAGGTATATTCCTAAGTAGTTTATTTTATTTTATTTCATTTCATTTTATTGCAGCTATTGTAAAAGTGGTTGAGTTCTTGATGTGTTTCTCTGCTGGGTCACTGTTGGTATATAGAAGAGCTACTGATTTGTGTACATTAATCTTGTATCTGGAAATTTGCTGAATTCTTTTATCAGTTCTAGGAGCTTTCTGAAGGAGTTTTTAGGGTTTTCAAGGTAAACAATCATATCATCAGCAAACAGTGACAGTTTGACTTCCTCTTTACTGATTTGGATGTCCTTTATTTCTTTCTCTTGTCTGTTTGCTCTAGCTAGGACTTCTAGTACTATGTTGAAGATGAGTGGGGAGAATGGGCATCCTTGTCTTGTTCCAGTTCTCAAAGGGAATGCTTCCCACTTTTTCCCCATTCAGTATTATTATAGTTGTGGGTTTGTCATAGATGGGTTTTTTTATTACATTGAGGTATGTCCCTTGTATGCCAATTTTGCTGAGAGTTTTAATCATAAAGGGAAGCTAGATTTTGTCAAATGCTTTTTCTGCAAATATTAAGGTGATCATGTGATTTTTGTTTTTAATTCTGTTTATGTGGTGTATCGCATTTATTGACTTGCATTTGATAAACCAGGCACGCATCCCTGGTATGAAACTCACTTGATTATAGTGGCTTATCTTTGGTTTGTTGTTGGATTAGGTTAGCTAGTATTTTGTTAAGGATTTTAGCATCTATGTTCATCAAGGACGTGGTTCTGCAGTTTTCTTTTTTGGTTATGTCCTTTCTTGGTTTTTGTATTAGGGTGATGCTGGCTGCATAGAATGAATTAGGCAGGGTTCCTTCTTTCTCTATCTTGTGGAATAGTACAAAAAGGATTGGTAATTCTTCTCGGAATGTCTGGTAAAATTCTGCTGTGAATCCATCTGTTCTTGAACTTTTTTCGTTGGTAATTTTTAAATTACAATTTCAATCTCGCTGCTTGTTATTGGTCTGTTCAGGGTAACTTATTCGTCCTGATTTAAGCTAGGAGGGTTGCATTTTTCCAGGAATTTATCCGTCTTTTCTAGGTTTTCTAGTTCATGTGCATAAAGATGTTCATAGTAGCCTTGTATTTCAGTGGTGTCACTTGTAATACCTCCTGTTTCATTTTTTAATGAGGTTATTTGGATTTTCTCTCTTCTTGGTTAATCTTGCTAATGGTCTATCAATTTTATTTGTCTTTTTACAGAACCAGCTTTTTGTTTCATTTATTTTTTGTATTTTTTTGTTTCAATTTCATTTAGCTCTGCTCTGATCTTGGTTATTTCCTTTTTTCTGCTACATTTCGGTTCAGTTTGTTCTTCTCTAGTTCCTTGAGGTATGACATTAGAATGTCAGTTGGTGCTGTTTCAGTCTTGTCTTTCTTTCTTTTTTTTTCTTGAGATGGAGTCTTGATCTCTTACCCAGGCTGCAGTGCAGTGGTGCAATCTCAGCTCACTGCAACCTCCACTTACCAGGTTCAAGTGATTCTCCTGCCTCAGCCTCCTGAGTAGCTGGGATTACAGGCACATACCACCATACCCAACTAATTTTTGTATTTTCAGTAGGGACAGGGTTTCAGCATGTTGACCAGGCTGGTCTCAAACTCTTGACCTCTAGTGATCTGTCTGCTTTGGCCTCCCAAAGTGTTGGGATTACAGGCACAAGCCACTGCGCCCAGCCACTTTCAGTCTTTTTGATGTAGTCATTTAGGGCTATGAACTATCCTCTTAGCACTGCTTTTACTGTATCTGAGACAGGCTGTATCATTATTGTGCAGTTCAAAGAATTTTTTAATTTCCATCTCGATTTCATTTTTGACCCAATGCTCATTCAGGAGCAGGTTATTTGATTTCCATGTTTTGCATGGTTTTGAAGGTTCTTTTTGGAGTTGATTTCCAGTTTTATTCCACTGTGATCTGAGAGATATAATTTCAATTTTCTTAAATTTAATGAGGCTCATTTTATGGCCTATCATATGGTCTATCTTGGAGAAAGTTCCATGCACTGTTGAATAGAATGTGTATTCTGCAATTTGTTGGGCAAAACGTTCTGTATATATCTGTGAAGTCCATTTGTTTCAATGTGTAGTTTAAATCCATTGTTTCTTTGTTGACTTTCTGTCTTGATGACCTGTCTAGTGCTGTCAGTGGAGAATTGAAGTCCCCCACTATTATTGTGTTGCTGTCTATCTTACTTCTTAGGTCTATTAGTAATTGTTTTATAAATTTGAGAGCTCCAGTGTGAGGTGCCTATGTGTTTAGAATTGTGATATTTTTCTGTTGGACACAAGGTCTTTTACCATTATATAATGTCCCTCTTTGTCTCTTTTAACTGCTGTTGCTTTAAAGTTTGTTTTGTCTGATATAAGGATAGATCCCCTGTCCCCTCACTTTTGGTGTCTATTTGCATGAAATGCATTTTTCCACCCCTTTACTTTAAGTTTATGTGAGTCCTTATGTGTTGAGTGAGTCTCCTGAAGGCAGCAGATAGTTGGTAACGGAGTTCTTATCCATTCTGCAGTTCTGTATCTTTTAGGTGGAGCAATTAGGCCATTTACATTCAGTGTTAGTATTGAGATGTGAGGTACTGTTGCATTCATTGTGCTATTTGTTGTCTGTGTACTTTGTTTTTGGTTTTTGGTTTTGCTTTTTTTAACTTGTATTTTTGTTTTATGGGTTCTGTGTGATTTATGCTTTAAAGACATTCTGTTTTGATGTGTTTCCAGGACTTGTTTCAAGATTTAGAGCTCCTTTTAGCAGTTCTTGTAGTGGTGGCTTGGTAGTAGTGAATTCCATCAACATTTGTTTGTCTGAAAATGACTGTTTCTTTCCTTCATGTGTGACGCTTATTTTCACTGGATACAAAATCCTTGACTGATAATTATTTTGTTTGAGGAGGCTGAAGATAGGGCCCCAATCCCTTCTAGCTTGTAGGGTTTCTGCTGAGAAATCTCCTATTAATCTGATAGGTTTTCCTTTATAGGTTACCTGGTGCTTTTGCCTCACAGCTCTTAAGATTCTTTCCTTCATCTTAACTTTGGATAACCTGATGACTATGTGCCTAGGCAATGATCTTTTTGTGATGAATTTCCCAGGTGTTCTTTGTGCTTCTTGTATTTGGATGTCTAGGTATCTAGCAAAGTCAGGAAAGTTTTCCTCAATTATTGCCCCAAATATGTTTTCCTAACTTTTAGAATTCTCTTCTTCCTCAGGAACACCAATTATTCTTAAGTTTCATCACTTAACATAATACCAAACTTCTTGGAGGCTTTGTTCATATTTTCTTGTTCTTTTTTCTTTGTCTTTGTTGGATTAGGTTAATTCGAAGACCTTGTCTTCGAGCTCTGAATTTCTTTCTTCCACTTGTTCAATTCTGTTGCTGAGACTTTCTAGAGCATTTAGTATTTCTATAAGTGTGTCCACAATTTCCTCAATTTTTTTTATTGTTTTTTCTTTAAGCTATCTATTTCCTTGAATATTTCTCCTTTCACTTCTCATATCTTTTTTGGATTTCCTTGCTTTGGGCTTCACCTTTCTCTGGTGTTTCCCTAATTAGATTAATAGCTAACCTCCTGAATTCTTTTTCAGGTAAATCAGGGATTTCTTCTTGGTTTGGATCCATTGCTGGTGAACTAGTGTGATTTTTGGGGGGTGCTAAGGAGCCTGGTTTTGTCATATCACCAGAGTTGGTTTTCTGGTTTCTTCTCATTTGGGTAGACTCTGTCAGAGAGAAGGTCTAGGGATGAAGACTGTTCAGATTCTTTTATCCGATGGGGTGTTTTCCTGATATAGCACTCTTCCCCTTTTCCTATGGATATGGCTTCCTGTGGGCCGAACTGCAGTGATTGTTGTCTCTCTTCTGGGTCTAGCCAGCAGCAAGTCTACCTGGCCCCGGGCTGGTACTGGGGGTTGTCTTCACAGAGTCCTGTGATGTTAACCATCTGTGGGTCTCTCAGTTGTACCAGCACCTGTTCCAGTGGAAGTGGCAGGGGGTTGCAATGGACTCCATGAGGGTTCTTACCTTTGGGGGTTTAATGCTCTATTTTTGTGCTGGTTGGTCTCCTGCAGGTAGGTGGCGCTTTCCTGAGAGCATCAACCGTGGTAGTATGGAGAGGAAGCGGCAGTGGATTGGGCCCTAGAACTCCCATGATTATATGTCCTTTGTCGTCATGTACCAGGGTGGGTAGGGAAGGACCATTAGGTGGGGGCAGTGCTAGGTATGTCTGAGCTCAGACTCTCTTTAGGTAGGTCTTGCTGCAGCTGCTGTGAAAGATGGGAATAACGTTCCCAGGTCAATGAAGTTGTGTACCTAAGAGGATTATGGCTACCTCTGCTGAGTCATGCGGGTTGTCAGGGAAGTGGGGGAAAACTGGTAGTCACAGGCCTCACCCAGCTCCCAGACAAGCTGAAGGACCAGTCTCACTCCCACTGAGCACCGCCCCCCACCCCACCCCCAGTAACCCTGAGTCTCTTTCCAGGCAGTGGGCAAGGTGGCCTTGAGCACTTGCCTCAGGCTACCCACTACCCAGCTGTGAAAGAAAATGGCTCGGTTCTTCCCCCACCTGTGGAGTCTGCATACCAGATTTGTGCCCTCCCCTGAGTTCTGGCCAGGAGGCTTCTCACCTCATTCAAATAATTGCAAAGTTCCATTGGAGATTTCCTCGCAGTGGTGTTTTCCCCCTCACTCTTCTGGCCATCCTCCCAATGGATCCCTGTGGTCCCAGACAGGAATGACCTGATTGGAGACCCAGTGGACTCCCAAGGCCTTTCTGCTGCTTCCTCTATCCCTGTATTTTGCTGAGCTCTCTAAATTGACTCACCACCAGGTAAAATTGGAAACTTCTCCTGCAAACAGACCTTCAGTTTCTCCAGTGGGGGTGAGTGTTCAGGAGAGGAGGCTCTCCCATTTCCACTTCTGCAGTTGGGGCACTCACAGTATTTGGGGTGTCTCCCAGGTCCTGCAAGAGCCATGTGATTCCTTCAGAGGGTCTGTGGGTCCTGTCGGGATTGCTGCATTGTTCTTGCAGTTGATCTGGAGCTAAAACTCACAATGCAAGCCTCTGCATGCTGCTCTGCCCATCTGAGTTGGAGCTGCAATGTAGTCCTGCCTCCTGTCTGCCATGATGAGCCGGTAACTTCTTATTTTCTGTTGTTATAAAATGTTCCAGCTCACCCGGTATAGTTCCAGCGCTAGGTGTGGAACCAGCTATTTCTCCAAGGAGCTCTGGTTATTTTGATCCAGAAGTAGTATTTTAAGGCCACAGTCTCAATGCTGGGTCTCATTGCTACTGGGTTTGACATTGGTTCTAGACCTTTTCAGTGGACATACCAAGAAGTTTTATTTTAGTGTAAAGTACATTATGAGATTTTTAAAGATAAAATACATAAGCCTATCCTGTCATTTCCAACTGAATTCAAGTCTACAAAATTGTATTTATCTCTACTACTTTATATCAGTATTCCTTCTTCCCAAGCTGAAAAACCCTGTTGTGAATAACAATAGAAATGACAAAATATAGTTCCTCATTTGCTTTGTCTTAAAATGCAACAATACGACTTTGAATATCCATCATCAAGATTATAGTCACAAAAACATTTTACAATTTTGTTTTTTACATTTCTTTTTGTTCTTACAGTATATACTACAAAGGTTGTTATGGTCAAATTACTATGTTTTTAAGTCACTTGAAATACTTTTCCTCTACGTGATTATTCCATTGCAATATACATGTAGTCAATACATACACATTTTGGTAAAACTTTAGGAAACTTCTCTGAAAAAGCTGGGACATTAGAGCCAAATTTTGAAGTACGTTTTATGGCATATTAGGTAGATTCTTCTATATCCGGAAGTAGAACACCCAATCTCTAATTGGCTTGGGCAAAAACAGAATCTCTAACTACTATAGATAAAATGTCCAGAAATAACTCCCCCAGTCACTTGTCGTCTTTGCTCTTGCCCCAACTCTGTTCCTGTTTTTCATATTTGGCAAAGTTCTTAAGCTTGCAGTAATCCCCAGAAGGTTTGGGCCTCTAACTTCAGCATTCTAACATCAGTGAAAAATAAACTGCTTTCTCCCTAACGATTCCATAAATATCTGGAGCCAAGATGTCATTGGTCCATAGTGTGTGATATGCCCTTCCCTAAAACAATCACTTTTGATAGGAGATAAAGTGCACTGATTGGCTTAGGCCTGGGCATGTACACACATTAACTAAGACAGGCAGAGGAAGTTCTTCAGTGAAAGTTTCCTGTACTCTTATCAGACAATGGCAAATTAATGATTGATGGTCAACAATAATAAATTCCAGAGTCATTTATACAACAGATAATTCGATAATTAAAGCATATTTACAATGTTAAGGCTTTATCATCAGATCCCACAGGTTCACAGCAACTACTGACACTGTGTATAACTGGAATTCCACAGAGTTTTAGAGCTGGAAGGAACAATGGAAATTACTTTGTCTAAGCACTTCATTTGTACAGAATGGAACTAAGTCCCAGAAATTTACTACCCAAAAGCCAAAAGGACCTCAATGCATGGGAGTACGGATAGAAGGAAATATATTATTAGACTGTGAACAGATGGGCTTGCCTTAGGAAGGTCCCAGAAAATCACATTTTCACTTTATTCTCTTTTTTAACAAAACTTCTATTTTGGGGCATAATTTGGTGTATCCTTCCAACTCACTGTCCTCTTCTTTGGCATAATACGAAATCCACCCATCATGCTCACTGGAAGTACAGGCCTGAGTGCATGGCTCTACTGGCTTTCTCCTCCTGGTCTACAGACAATAAAACTGGAGATAAACATCCATCTCATGACCAGCCAGTGAACCAGAAAAAACATCGCATTCTCAGATAGCAAATTTTTAAACTAGAAGACACGTAAGATTGAAGTTACCCCAGCAATAAAGATTAAATTTAGATACTCATGAAGAGTTGAGGCTAGCAGATCTGTTGAATCATAGAGAAACAAGATGAAAATAAGAAGAACAAGGCAAAACCGTGGAGACAGTGAAAAGATCGGTGGCTGCCAAGGGTCGGGGAGGAGGGAATAATGAACAGGTGAAGCACAGAGGATATGAAAGGTAGTGAAACTATTTTGAATGATACAGGTATACTTCTTTTTGTGCTTCATTTTATTGCACTTCTCAGATATTCTTTACAGGTTGAAAATATGTGGCAACCCTGCATTGGGCAAGAGGTTCAGTGCCATGTTTCCAACAGCTTGAGCTCACTTTGTGTCTCTGCATCACGTTTTGCTAATTATCACAATATTTCAAACTTTTTATTGTTATATCTTTTAAAGTATTTTTGATCACTGAACTTTGATGTTACTATTGTAATTGTTTGGGGTGCTACAAGCCACCCACTTTTAAGATAGCAAACTTAATCTATGAATGTTGTGTGTATTCTGACTATTCTACTAACCAGTCATTCCTACATCTGTCTCTCTTTTTTCTCGGGTCTTCCTACAATGGCCTTTAAGTGTTCAAATGAAAGGAAGAGTTGCACATTTCACACTTTAAATCAAAAGCTAAAAATGATTAATTTTAGTGAGAAAGGCATGTTGAAAGCTGAGATAGGTCAAAAGCGAAGGCCTCTTGCACCAAACAGACATTTTTTGAATGCAAAGGAGAAGTTCTTAAAGAAAATTTAAAGTGCTCCTCCAAAGAACACACAAATGATAAGAAATGTCTTATCATTTAAGAGACAGTCTTATCAAAGACTTCATAAGATAAATGTCTATCATAAGATAAATGTCTTATCATGTAAGAAACAGTCTTATTGATGATATGGAGGAAGTTTTAATGGTCTGTATAGAAGATCAAACCAGCCACAACATTCTCTTAAGCAGAAGCCTAATCAAGAGTAAGGCCCTAACTCTCTTCAACTCTATGAAGGCTGGGAGAGGTGAGGAAACTGCAGAAAAAAGTTTGAAGCTAAAGGAGTTTGGTTCCTAAGGATTAAGGAAAGAAGCCTTTTTTCATAACATGAAAGTGCAAGGTGTGTCAGCAGGTGCTGATGGAGAAACTGTGTCAAATTATCCTAAAGATCTAGCTAAGATAATTGGTGAAGGTGAATACACTAAGTAACAGATTTTCAATGCAGACTAAGCAGCCTTATCTTGGAAGAAGATCCTCTTTAGGACCTTCCTAGTTAGAAAGGAGAAGTCAATGCCTGGCTAAAAATGACAGGCTGACTCTCTTGTAAGAGACTAAGGGATTGGGTGAATATAGGTTAAAGCCAATGCCTGTTTACCGTTCTGAAAATCCTAGGGCTCTTAAAAATGATGCTAAATCTACTCTGCCTGTGCTCTGTAAATGGAACAACAACAAAGCCTAGATAACAGCACATGTTTGTACAGCATAAATGACTCTCTCTCTCTCTCTCTATATATATATATATATATATATATTTTTTTTTTGAGACGGAGTTTCGCTCTGTCACCCAGGCTGGAGTGCAGTGGCGTGATCTCAGCTCACTGCAAGCTCTGCCTCCTGGGTTCACACCATTCTCCTGCCTCAGCCTCCCAAGTAGCTGGGACTACAGGTACCCACCACCACGCCTGGCTAATTTTTTGTATTTTTAGTAGAAACGGGGCTTCACCATGTTAGCCAGGATGGTCTTGATCTCCTGACCTCGTGATCTGCCTGCCTCGGCCTCCCAAAGTACTAGGATTACAGGAGGGAGCCACCACGCCCGGCCAGTTGACTAAATATTTTAAGCCTGCTGTTGAGACCTACTGTTCAGGTTAAAAAAAAAAAAAAAAAAAAAAAAATTCAAAATATTACTGTTAGTTGACAATGCACTGCATTACTCAAGAGCTCTGATGGAAAATACAGGGAGATTTATGTTGTTCTCATGCCTGCAAACATAACGTTCATTCTGCAGCCCATGGATCAAGGAGTAATTTTTACTTTTAAGTCTTATTTAAGGCATACATTTCATAAGGCTGTAGCTGCCATAGATAGTGATTTTTCTGATAGATCTGGGGAAAATAAATTGGAAATATTCTGGAAGGGATTTACCATTCCAAATATCATTAAAGTATATAAGTGTATTGGTGATTCATGGGAGGAGGTCAACATAGCAACATAACAGGAGTTTGAAAGAAATTGATTCCAATCCTCATGAATGACTTTGAAAGATTAAAAGCTTGAGTGGAACAAGTAACTGCAGATGTGGTAAAAAATAGCAGGAGAACTAGAATTAGAAGTGGGACCTGAAGATGTGACTGAATGGCTGCAGTCTCATGCTAACACTTGAGTGGATGAGGAACTGCTTCTTATGGATGAGCAAAGAAAGTGGAAACTAATTTTTGAAATAGAAACTACTCCTGGTGAAGAAGCAGGGAACATTGTTGAAATGACAACAAAGGATTTAGAATATGACATAAATGTAGTCAGTAAAGCAGTGGCAGGGTTTGAGAGAATTGACTCCTATTTTGAAAAAAATTCTAGTGTGAGTAAAATGCTATCCAACAGCATTACATGCTACAGAGAAATCTTTCATAAGAAGAAGAGTCAATTGATGTGGCAAACATCATTGTTGTCTTATTTTAAGAAATTGCCACAGACACCCAACTGTCATCAACCACCACCCTGATCACTCAGTAGCTATCAGCATCAAGCCAAGGTCTTCCACCAGCAAAAAGGTATGACTTGCTAAAGTCTCAGATGATTGTTAGCATTTTTTTTAGCAATACAATATTTTAAATTGTGACCTGTACATTTTTAGACATAATGCTATTGCACATTTAATAGACTACATTATAGTGTCAGCATAACTTTTATATGCATTGGGAAACTAAAAAATTTGCCTGTGACTAGCTTTATTGTGATACTTTATCGCAATGGTCTGAAACAAAATCTGCAACATCTTTGAAGTATACTTGTGCTATGATGATGGATCCTGTGGCAAAAATCAGTTTGGTAACTTATTGAAGATTGTATATGTAGAAAGTGACTGGGCAGGAGATTAAACTTCAACAGTCTGACTCTGGAGAGCATCCTCTTAACCAAGAAATACTGTCTAGGATTTGTTGGAGGCAGGAGAATATGAAACCTTTTAGAGAAGAAACTCTGTTGAGTTCTTAGCAGCTTTTATTCCAGATCCCATAAGTCTACCTAAAGTTTGGTTTCTAGGTCAATGAGGTTTCTTTACATAAGCTAACCACTTCCTTGCACCCAGATTGATCTTAGATTGATATGACTTGGGTAATTTTTATTGCCATTAAGAGACCTATATAGTATCTTCATCTGGATACAGCAAGAGCTGGTACATTTTTCCTTCAAAAGAACCATTCAGAAAATCACTGGGATCTCTGTCCTGCCCAAAGTAAAGATTATAATGTGTATATCTGGTTTTTGATTTTAAATAATTATTATCAAGTTTGTAGAAACGTTCCTATCAACTTTTCCATACAAAGCATGAGGCATTAAGAACTACGTAGTGGTGAGTAAATGTTTTTGGACTATATGGAAGTTCCAATCTCCTCTTTTGAAAGTCAAGAAAAGTTGTGTTTATTAGCCGTGCAGGATAAATATCTAGAATAGGATGAGTTTGTCCAATGTGGTATAGATCAGCATATGTTTACCTTGAAAGTGAGTACAAGTTTCTATACTAATGACCAAGATCAGTTTATTGAATTGTTCTCTGTGCATTGATAGATTTATCATCGGGGCTTTTAAAAATTATTAGTAGAATTTACTCCCAAGCAAGTGAAAGCAATGAGTAAAAAATTAAGACATAAAAAGTATGTAAACGTCATGCTTTAACAAGTAGCTTCCTTTGAAAAAGTCAAACACTGCATATGATTGTAACAACAGCTGTGCTCACTTGTTTTATAGGTTCATTTATATCAAGATGCAGGCAACAGAAAATTTGAGGAATTCAAAGAGAAAAATATACATGTAAAAGAATAGATGAACTCTAGAGACTCGGCTCTTTAACATCTGCCTTGTATTTGGCTTAGAACATGAAGTTAATGCTCTACTGCTCTCTAACCATCCCTCAAAGGCCTCTGAGAGTCAAGTTTTACTTGCCCTAACTTCTCAGAGACGGATGGCTCCCTGTGAGCAGTAGATTCTCCAAGGGAACTTACTGATACTCATTACAATATATTCATCACAGCAGAAGCTCTGTTGGCTAAAGGAAACAGGAAGTGGGGGGTCTGAATTCAGAATCCTATAAATCAAAGGCTTAAAAACAAATTAACAAAACTTTACTTACATGTGTCCCTACAGGAAACTTTGGAAGGGAGATTTACTGTGTGTTACTTTAACCAAAGGCCAAAGGAAGAGTTCCCTGGTACATCCAACAAACCATATTTCTTTCATGTATGAGTTATGAAGAACAACTATAAAACTGCTTGGCTCCAAGAAGAGATAGGTACTCTTGTGAAAAGGGCAAATATTCCTTTAACAAATACTTCTGCCAGCAGATTGTTAATGGGGCCATCACGAGGGGCTTATGTGATGATCCAGAAGATAATTGAGAAATTTGGGATGCTTGTTCTTCTCTACCAAATCTGGCTTATGTTATTTCAGAGCCAAGTTGTTGACCTTTTCTTACTTCTTTTGTTAAGCTGTGGTACCAAAAGGATTATATATCCAAACACTTTTAGAGAACCTTTTTACCAAGAGAAAAGTAGGGTGCTTAAATATATTGAATACTGCTACATTTACCCTATTTAATTGGAACACGTTAATTAGATCTAATTGCAAAGTTGTTTTAATTGGAAAATCAAGCATTGCACTGATATTGGTGTGCATGATTAAACAAAGTAACTGAGGTCACCAGTAGATTGTATAAGATTCATGCCTGTGATTGATTAAGTATGAAAGTTAATCAATTTAATTTATGTGATTGATGTTGATTCTTTCCTTTTGAAATTGCCTGTTTGTATCTTACTTTTATGAAGATACGGTGTGTGGAATGTCAAATAAACTACAGTAACACTTCAATTTGTTTGTTTTCGTATAATGATGTGTTTATTTCTGATCTAAGTAATTTGAACATGGCTTTTGTTTCACTAATTAAGATTTTCAAGTTACTCAAGATAAAATTAGGTTTTCTATTAAGAAAATTTAATTTTCTTGGGGAAATAATTCAGGCAACATGGGAAAATTAACCTATTAGTTCCATTAGTGGAGTTGATGGTTTATTGCCTTAAAACATATGCCATGCAGCTCAGGAACAAAGGTGTCCCTTTTTTAATCATCTCAGTGTCAATATGCTTCATGCTTCCTGATGACTATGAGGATAATTGTAATAATAATGAGAAGATGAAGAACTTTTATATAGTACTTATTATGTACCAGGCATTGTTCTAATTTCATTAAATATAACTAATTTGATAATTTAAATTATGTAAAAGCATTTGCTTCTGGGAACTTTTATCAAAGTCACGGTACTAATATCTTCTCATACATTAGATACTATCTCCAGCACAGTTGCAAACACATATGGTTAAGCCATTGCAAAGTAAAATTATTTGCCTAGGTCACATAGGTAGTAGGCCTTTGATACATTTTCATATTTAACATTGAGGAAATTGGCCTAATTCATGTGATTGAATCCATACCTTGTTTCAGTCAGGATTCTCAATCTATAAATATGCAATTTTAAGCTACATTCCTGGCATATAATACTGAGTTGTTGCTGTCAGCTAATGCTCCCTGTCATTCTACTTCTTGTTAAGAGAGAGGTTTCTTAAAGCTTTCTTTTAAGGAATTGGCTGATATGATTGTAAGGAGGGTGGCAACTCCAACATCTGTTGGGCGGGCTGGCAGAGTAGGCATGCAGGCAGGAGATGATGCTGGAGTTTTGAGTCTGAAATCTGTAGGGCAGGTCAGCAGGCTGGAAACTCAGGAGTTCATACTGCAGTCTCAAGGTAGAGTTTCTTCTTCTCCAGGACCCTCAGGGTTTGCTACATCTACAGTTTAACCATATCTAGAGGTTAGCAAAATCGACAAAATGCCTTTACAACAATAACTAGAAAAGTGATTAAATGACAGAGTGCTATAGCCTAGATGAAGTGACACAAAATTAAGCATCACATAGCTTGACTTTATATGAATGGAATACCAAGTTGAGTAGGAGTCATGGGAATTAATATATAATTAAATACAGTGAAACATAGATATAGCACTGTTCTGAAGCTAGATAACAGTACTAATAACTTGATAATAGGCTTGCCATATTGAAGTTGCAGCATACATTGAAGTTTTGTTCACTGAGCAACTTTTCTAAACTTTTCTTTCTTTTCAGTTTTCCAAATTCTTGCCACCTGGGGCTATGGCAGTTTTGGCCTAAAACTCATAAGCAGAGGTCTGCTAAAAAAGGATGTTATCATAAAGAAAGCTTATTTTTCTTCTCTAAAGAGAATCATTGCTGCTGCACAAAATTTCCCTTTCCCTTTCCTCTTGTCTGAACTATAGAAATAAAGCCTTTAAGAACAGCAATTACTGGCAACCATGGGTACAAAATTCAACATCCTAAAGGTGACAGAGCCGTAAGATAGGAAGAGCTGGCTTCCTGGTGTATAATGCTAAGTTATTGCTCTAAGCCAACACTCCCTATCACTCCACTTCTCGTTTTATAGGAAAAAAAGTCAATCTCTGTTTTAAAGCTATTGCAAGATGTGATTCCTATAGGATTAAATTTTGTAGTATTTCTGTTTATTCATATGAAAAGTAAAAAATTTAAATCTATGGAAATGAGAAATATCTAGATATTTTTAAAAACCATGAAAGCTGGGTACAGTGGCTCACACCTGTAATCCCAGCACTTTGGGAGGCCAAGGCAGGGTGATCACCTGAGGTCAGGAGTTTGAGATCAACCTGGCCAGCATGGTGAGATCCCGTTTCTACTAAAAATACAAAAATTAGCCAGATGTGGTGGTCTGTGCCTGTGGTCCCAGCTACTCGGGAGGCTAAGGTGAGAGAATTGCTTGAACCTGGGAGGCAGAGGTAGCAGTGAGCCAAGATCACGCTACTGCACTCCAGCTTGGGCAACAGTGTGAGACCATCTCAAAAACCAGACAAACAAAAAAACTACCATGGAATTTGTTTGAAAAGTTGGGAACATCACAAATTATTTCCATAAACTGTCTCTTAGCATAACAGACTCATTGTACTTAGCTGTCATAATTTAGACTTGTTTTATTCTTAGAAAGTAAAGATGTTTTTGAGATAATATTAAGCAGTTATACTCAATTTGCAACATAAATCCGGATTATCAATGATATCTATTTTAAACTGTACAGGCACAACTTTAAGATAATATACTGCAGATCTACAAACCATTATGTGTATTAGATTTCAGATTTTATGGATGTTGTAAAGGGTTATCTCATTTCTGTACATTACTGCATGTTACCTTATATTCACAGTGAAATCCAGGGCAGTACTCTGCATGAAAAACCTGACTATTTCTCTAGTGAAACGTATGAACATTCGCAATGAATGGAATAAATGGAGTGGGCAAATTGTGTCATTTCGGTCCAAGTTAGAAATATATGTGACATAGGTTGAGGTCAGGATAGGTTTTGCCACAAAATAAGTTCTGAAAAAATCTTTTGGTTTCCAGATATTTTTGGATTTTGGAAGTGTGGGTAAGGAGTTGTGAAGTTGTATTGTGTTAATACTAAATTACTGAACTAGACTTATTCTTTATTCATCTTTTTAACTCAAAAAGAAACTATAACAGTGTATTTTTAGCTTCCTTTTCTTCTTATATGTTAACTGCCACAAAAGTATGTATTGGAATTATTTGGTTTTATGATGCTATAAGACTAAAAAATCAAATAATTCTTGTATAACTAGCAGGAAAGCAAAACCTATGCCATTAAAATATTCAGGTACCTGAAGACTGACTGACTTATTTTGTCACTTCACCTTTTCTATGAGTCAAAATTTTCATTAGTTCTTTATGGTCTTTAAACACAGTTTTCACCAAAACTAAGAGGAGGTAGAAAAAGAAAAATAGGTATACAAGTCTGCAATTTGAACTTAAACACAGAAAGCCTTTTCAGTAGGAATTATCCATTTTAATGTTACTATTTTAAAATACCAAAAATTGTTCTTTTTATTTTCTGAATCTAGGACCCAAATTTTTTTACATCTCCTGAAAACCACTAGTAGTTGTTTTATTACTTAAAGAAAGTGATGCTGAAAAATACTGTTGAAATAATGTTGACTTATCCTGTATGTTTTCTTTGGTGTTCACACATATGCTTTCTATTTTTATCTCTCCTTCAGTGGTCTTAATCCAGGCCATAATAAATTCTTTGTCCAAGCTCCAGCCTCTTTCAAATAATCCTAGCCTCCACATTCTTCCTATGTGGGTCCTCTTGAAGGCCAAAGCACCACATGGCTGTGGTTAACTCTTATTGCACTCTTATTCTGTGCCAGATCCTTAGTTAGGCACTTTTTAGATCTCTTTTTATTTTTATCTTTGAATTTTTGCAACAAATTTTGACTATAAAATGGTATTCAGTCAATCAGAATTTATGAAACTTCCCCAAAGTGAGGAATCTGCTCAAAATCGCAGTTAAGATTATAAGTGCTATCTGAATTTCTTGTTTTCTAAATGTCATTCTCTTTCAGGGGAATAAGCACCAATTAACTGAATCATTAAATGACTTTCTATATCTTCTAGAGGATACTCTAGGGAGTTCACCGAGGTGAATTCAAACATAGTCCATGTACATAGTAATTTATATAATTGTGCTACAATGTTAAAGTTATAAAAGAAGTGCAGGTCTTATTTGTTTTTATTATCAGCACAAATCAACATTCAATTTGGATGTCATTTCTTTCTCTAGACTATTATTTCTGGCTAGAATTCTCAGTCCGTGTTGAATATTAAATAGAAGTGGTGAAGCACCCTGGAATACTATGCAGCCATAAAAAAAGAATGAGATCATGTCTTTTGTGGGAACATGAGTGGAGCTGGAGGCCATTATCCTTAGCAAACTAACACAGGAACAGAAAACTAAATACTGCATGTTTTCTCTTATATATGGGAGCTAAATGATGAGAACTCATGAACGCAAAGAAGGGAACAGCAGACACTGGGAACTACTTAAGGGTGGAGGGTGGGAAGAGGGAGAGGAGCAGAAAAAATAGCTATTGGGTACTAGGCTTAGCACACTGGTGACAAAGTAATCTGTACAACAAATCCCTGTGACAAAGGTTTACCCATATAACAAATCTGTGCATGTACCCCAGAACCTAAAATAAAAGTTTGGGAAAAAAAAGAATTGGTAAAGTAGATATCCTATCTTATTTCTTAGCGAAGGGAAAAAGCAGTCAGTCTATCAGCACAACGTATGATGTAAGCTGTAGGTTTTCTGTATATTACTTTTATCAAGTTGAGAAAATTCTATTACTGCTTTGCTGAGGGTTTTTATCAGGAATAGAGGATAGATTTTCTTAAAGGCATTTTCTATATTTATTGAAGTAATATATTTTCTTCTTTTTTAAAACAGTTTGTTAATATGGTGGACTACATTATTTTGAACGTTAAATCAGCCTTGCATTCCTGGGATACACTCCACTTGGTCATGATGTGTATTCCTATTTAAATATTATTAGATTTATTAAAATTGTGTTTAAGAGTAAGCATCTATATTAATAAGGGATATTGGTCTGTAATTCACTTTTCTTGTATAATAGCTATAAGGTTTTGTATGAAGGAGAGGCTAATCTCATAGACTGAATTGGGAAGTATACTCTTTTCTAAAATATTCTGGACAAGTTTATGTAAAAATGGTATTATTCTCCCTTAAATGTTTCGTAGACATCATCTTGAAGATATCTGGCCCTACCATTGTTTTAATGGAAAGGTTATTAACCACAACTTGAATTTATTTAGTGGATACAAATCTGTTCAGTTTATACATTTCTTCTTGAGTAAGCTTTGGTAGTTTGTATCTTTAAAGGGCTTTTTCCTTTTCATCTCAGTATGGACTTTATCAGCATTAAGTTTTTAAGTTCGGTAAAATCTGCAATAATGCCACCACTCCCATTCAAAATATTGGTAAGTTGTGTCATTTCACCCGTCTTTTCTAATTGGTCTGGAGAAAGGGTTGACAATTTTATTGATCTTCTCAAATAACCATTTTTGTTTCATTTTTTTCTATATTATTTCTGGTTTTTGTAGAATTCTACGCTTATCTTTATGCTTTTTTACTTCAGTCTAATTTCAGTTTACTTTCTCCAATTTTTCTGGTTTCTTAAGGTAGATGCTGAGGTCATTGATCTGACATTTTCTTCCTTTGTTAACACAGATATTTAATACTACAAAATTTCTCCTAAGCACTGCTTTACAAACATCCAACGTAGTTGGTAACTGTATTCTCTTTTCAATCAGCTCAAAATACTGCCACTTTCCTCTTTAATGTTCTCTGACTTATTGGTCAAGAGACGCGATATGTTATTTAGTTTTCAAATGTTGTGTTTTGTTCCAGAGATCTTTTTGTTTTTAATTTCTGTTTTAATGTGGTCAGGGAAAAAATTTGTAGGCATAAGTATTTTAAATTTTAATGAGATTTGTTTTATACAAATCTATATTGGAAAATATGTGGTGTGTACTTCAGAAAAATGTAAATTCTGTTGCTCTTTGGTAGAGCACTTTATAATGTCAAATAGGAAAAGTTGATTAATTGTGTTGTTTAAATCTCCTATACCCTTATTCATTTTTCTGTCTACCTGTTGTATCAGTTATTGAGATGGGATATTGAAATCTTTCACTCTAATTTTATATTTATTCTTAGAGTTTTGTTTTTTTAATCAGTTTCTGCTCCATGTATTTTTAAGCTTTGTTACGAGGGGCTTAAGCAATTTGTATTGTTGTATCATCTTGATGAAGCACTTCCTTTATCTTTTTCTAAAAAACAACTTCTTTATTCCTGGTAGTTACTTGACCTGAAATCAATTTTATCTAATAATAAATTGCAATTTTTTCTTCCTTTTAATTAGTATTAGCATAACATATTTTTGATTCCTTTATTTTTAATTGATTTCTGGTTTTATATTTAAGGTGTGTTGCTTATAGGCAACATCTTGCTTTTTTATCCATTTTGATGATCTCTGCATTTTAATTGGGGGCATTTAGTCTATTTATTTTTAATACAATTATTAACATTTTTAGGTTTAAAGGTATCATTACAATATTTATTGCCTAATAGTCCTATCTGTTCTTTATTCCCATTTTCACCTTCCAAGGTTTCTAGATTAATTGTATTTTTATGATTCCAACCTATTCCTTTTAAAATTGTTATAGTTATAATGCTTTGCTTTATTACTCTAGTGCAATAAGCAACTCTTAAACATAGGGACAAGAGTGCCTGCTCTTAGCATTTGCATTCAACATTTTACTGAAGGTCTTACAGTAAGGCATGAAATAAAATAAATTGTAAAATAATTATAAAGGAAGAGACAAAATGGAAAATATCTTCAGATGACTGCTTATGTTGAATACCCCAAAGAATCAGTGAATAAATTATTTGAATCAGGGTTTTCAGATTTAAAGTCATTATAAAATGATTGTTTTTTATTCGCTAACAATTTTTAGAAAAGTATTATTTTACATTGCATATTTATGTTGAGGCTATAAGCATTTATGGGGGAAGTGTCCAGGATTTATGGTTGGTTGTCTCTAATAGGTTTCTCTACCTTGTTCAGCCCTGATTTTGTCTGTGAAATTTATTTACCCTAAATTGCATGAGGCTATGAAAAATAACTCTCAAGTTCATCTATTGGGTAAACATCTTGAGGCAAAATCTCCGCTTATTTTTCACTCACGACCTCAGCTGAGTCTCCCTCACTTTCTTGCCAAAGAATTGTGCTATGGATTCATTTTAGTAGATTAAAAATAATTTATCCAGTAATTTTAGTTGTTTTAATGAATGGATTTATCTATTTTCTGTCATATTTCCAGAAATGTTTAACCTGTATAATTCCCACAGTTGTATAATTCACTCTGTATAATTCCTGCAGTGATACAGTGAGGATGACAAGAAAGATTTTGGTAACTCCAACTCAGGAAGATTAAAATTAACCAGGTGAATAATTTACTGTCTGTCTCATAACTTACATGGGACAGAAGATACATTAAAAGTTCTTTTGTCTCTTAGTCTAGTGCATTTAAATATAGTACTTTGAATTAAATACAAAAATAAACCAAGTACACAGTATAGTAAAACCATTTCTTTACTGTATTTCAGTACAATTATATACTTTTAACTTAAACTTTTATGATATTTTTGATTAGGTATATTTTTAACCTAACTATTTAAGAAAAATCTACTGAGTACTTACCATGTTCTTGCTCCTGATAAGTAAATAAATCATTAACATGTAGTAATGTAGTCCCTGTCTTTATAAGTTATGACTCTTAGGTTGCTCATAATAGAAAGCTTAACTCACTCTAGCTTAAAAATAAGGATAATTAATTGCTTTATATGACTGAAAAATGCAAAAATAGGAATGACCTCAGATGAGATTTGATTCAGCAGCTCAAGTAAAGTAAGCTAGGATCTTACTTTTCTCTACTGTAACTACAATGATGTGGGCTTCTCCACCAGACTCCAAGTAGTACACCATCAGCCCTGCTTGTACAGGCTTTCCCTCACACAGCAAAGTCTAGGTTTCATATTCTGACATCATAGCACCCATGAAAAAACACATAATATCCTCTGCTAATAGAAAGCTAAGAAAGAGAAAGTAAAAAGTTTTCTCTCCTAGAAAACCCTAACAAATATATACCCGTGTGTTGCATCAGCCTATTTGCGATATTAGTACATGACTGAAACAGTTGCTGTTGAGGTCATGGATCATGCAGACTGGAATGAGCCTGGAATTGAGGATGGCTTTGACTGGTCATTTGGTATGTAAACTATATGACTGATAATGATGGTTGAGAGAGGAGGAGTTTTGAAAAGATAATTCAGAAAAACTGTTAAGAATAAGGAAGGTGAATAGAGGCTGGGGGAAAAATATTTCTGTCTTTCATGCTAGTAGAGACAGCATCTCACTTTGTCACGCAGGCTAGAGTGCAGTAGCATAGTCATATCTTGTTGCAACCTCAAACTCTGTACTCAAGCAATCCTCCCACCTTGGCTTCCCAAAATGCTGAGATCACAGGATGAGTCATTATGCCTAGCTTGAACCAGGAACTTTAAGTCATCACTAAATATTGTTGAATTATTAAGTGTAGTCAAGTAAAATAGTCAAATCTTAAACAACATATCTTTCCTGATATTAGGAGAGACTTCTCTGACTGTACTTTCTTGTGATATATGTTTCTGCTTGTTTAATGTAATCATAGGATTCAGATTTATTCCTATACATTTTTATAATGTTGATCTTTCACAGTCATTCTAGTTTGAGCCTTTTCAGAATGCTAATTCTGTCAACTCTCATATTTCCTTACCCTCCTAGTCTGAGGTCACCTGAAAATCTGATAAGCAAGTTTTCTTTATCTCTATCCACCATGTAGATAAAAATGTTTCACAGGACAAGGCCATATGGTTCTACTTTTTTTTGGATCATTGATGAAAGCTTCAATAAGTAACCACTAGTACATGATAAAATTAAGGTATGAATATATACAGTTTTTCTATTAGTGCCTGTGTCTGCTTAAGTTAGCAGTGTCAATAAGCATTCACAATTGCATGTGATTATGGTCAGGATTGAGTAAGGATAAGAAATAACACAAGGGTCAGGTGGATGTGTTGTACAAATTTCATGGTAAAATTTTAAAAAGACAATGATTTTACATTTTGATATATCCATTTCAACCATGCCAAAATAAACAAAAGATGTTCCAATGTTTACATATGTGTTATGTATCTGTTGGTTCCCATGCTGTAAAACCACCTATGGTGAGTTATTGACCATCTACTAACAACTCACTCTCCCTTCCCAATTGGTCTGCTGCTCTGATAGAGGAGTTTCCGAGTTTTAATTCATTCACCTAACCTTTTATGTGACCTTTGATTAGCCCAGACTGCTGTCATGTCTGTCCACTTAATCTATCAATGTACCGTATGATCCCATGTTGGGTGGGACATGCTGGATGAATCACATAATTTGTTTATTGATGGTTTGTTTCTCTGGAAAATATTGACATTTGATACTACCAGGAATAAGGGGAAGCTTTCAAATCAGGAAAAATGCAAGTGGAAGACTTAAGACAGCAAACCTACTAGGTAAAAGTTTATACAGATTTTTAAGGGGAATCTTTATATATATATATATATATATATATATATATCTGCCTAGAGCCAAGGCCAAAACAGAAAATTTCTGTTAGTACACTTCTTGCCTACCTCTGTTTTTGTTATTTTCATTTTATTGTTTATTTGTTTGCTGTTATTGTTGAAGGCCACACCACATCCCCACCTAGACCAAGGCCCTATCTCTTTCCTTGAGTGGCCATCACAGCTCAAGCCTCTAGCTTAGATATTGCCATATGCCTCAGGATAGCTCTAGCAATGGCTCCCTGCTCTGCGTTTCAGCTATCTTTCTTCATTTTGACCTCTCATGCAAATGCTTCTAATTACCTTCACCATTATTCACTTGTTTTCTTTACCCTCTTTAATCATCACAACTGAGGGCATTCTAATGTTGAGGTATAAAACTAGGACCTAATTAATTTATCTGAGTCTAAATTAATATCCTTCTTCTGAATTATTATTTGTATTATTCTATACTTTTCAAATTGTATATATGTATTTTTTCAATTTCATCATTTTGTTCAACTCAACACAAGATATTCTTCTTTTCAGAGTCACTTGAAGTCCATGTTTGTAGGTTTCATTTGGGATGGCACATCCCCCTGGTAATTCATTTTAAAAAAAAAGAGCTTGTCTATGTTCATTTTGAGTCCTATCTTTATATTATGTTGCCATATAATATTAATACATTATGGCTAAAAGAATATACTTATAAGATATTCTTAGGACATAATTTATTTTTCTTAGTTTTCATTGTTTAGCTGTGTGAATCTTTAAGACATTATGATTAAGTTTATTTATAAATTGTGACACTGAAAACTATGCATTGCAATACAGTTGTATTTATCATTTTGTTATGCTTTTTCCTTTCCAGATTGAAGGAAGTATGTAGAATGTGCACAGCCATATTTGTTTGCCAATATCAGGAATTCAGAGATAAAAGATACAGTAAGGGAAATCAAGGTTATAACCTTTGAATTTAAAAATACTTCTTACTGTATGAATTACTGCCCTCCCTAATTTGGGCTATAAATATTCTGCTATTGTATATATTATATATATTATATATTATCTATATTTTATATACATGGAATCTAAATATTTATAGGCCAAACAAGAGGTGATGAATGAGCACCCCCTTCTGCATTCATCACAGGGAAAATCTCTTATCAAAAGTGCACTTTTGAAAATTTGCACATCTATTTCTTTTTAACAACTTGATGATAGATTTAAAGCTTTAAAAAATGAACCAAATAATTCTGTCTCAAAACAGGAAAATTTTGGCAGTTATCAGGACAATACAAACAACTTTTTCACATAATAGTCTTTTCACAATTCAACTTGACCTTGAATGTGATTGCTTTTCCAGCGGCAAGTACTGTTCTTAAATATATGATGCCTACCGTGTTGTCAGATGGGTGGCAGATCTGAAATGTGCAAAATGAGAAAGAGACATACAGCTAGGTGCATAGTGTTTGTGAAGGCCAGATCCAGTCCTGCTGCGATGAAGTGTTAACTTGAAAGGATTGTTAACACTAAAAATCTCCCCCACCTTTTACCCAGCTACACCTAAATTCAACTGGCTAATGTGGGCACCACTGCTTTGCTTCAGGTGAAATTCATATGAACTATAAATGCTTGATCAGGAATATTTCCCTGGCTTTGCCTACCGAGAGAGACACAGCGAGAGAAAAACTGTAGGCTAGAAGCATCCTGCCGACCAATTGTTCCTAGTCTTCGGATCAGAAATGAGGAAAGAAATGGGGCACCATTAGGCTGCATGGAGAGTTTAGGCTTCTTGACATTTGTTTCCCCTTTAAAGGCCTCTTAATAATGTTGATTTATTGTCCATTTATTTCCTACCAAAGGAAACGAAAATCTTCCAACCTGAAGATAACAATCTCCTTTCTGTTTTCTGTTTAGAAAGCATTGATATTAAGTCCCAGGCAATGTTGAAATTGGTGTGATTATTTGCAGTGCCAGGATGAGAGGCATCAGCAGGTTCTTATAAGTAAGGTTGCAACTTGGGTTAGAATGAGAACTATAGGAGGATAATTCAGAATAGACTTGGGCGAGAGCTAGAGACCTGGATCCAGATAAGTGGGACTAGGAGCACTCTGTGATCTCTGAGTCACAGAACAAGCCAGTGAAACTGAATGTGGCATCTTGGAAAGACTTTAAAATTAGAGAGATGAAGAATTTTCTTCGAGAACACATACCCAGATATCACTAAATACAGAGGCCGATCCTCATTTATGCCTTTCTTGGCAACACAGGAGTAAGGCTCAAAGGAAGCCAGGTCAAACAAAATAGTGAATCGGATGAATGCAAATAAGGTGACAGTGGCACATTAGAATGGGTGGCTTCAAATGTGTTTGTTCCTTCAACAGGTATTTCCCGGAGCCACTATTTTTGGTTCCAGCCACTGAGCGCAGAGCTAGAGAGACTATAGTGTATAAAACCAGACAATCCCTGGAATCTCCACTCTAGTAAAAAAGAAAAGAATTATGCACATAAATATCCAATTAGAGCTATACTATTGCTAGAAAGGAGAGTGAGGGGATAAGAAACCACACTTAACTATGTACAGAGAATGCTTCCTTGAGAGAGAGAGTTTTGAATTGACATGGGAAGAAAAAGTAGGAGTTTGTTAAATGAAGGAGGGTGGGAGGGACGACAGATCTAGGCAGAGAAAACCGCCTGCCAAAGACCCTGTGACTGGAGGGAATGTATCAGTTATGAAGCATTAAAAATACCCAGAGTGGCTGAAGATAAAGAATAAAAGTAAGTATAAAAAGAGATGAGGATCCAGAGTCTGATTATTCAGGGTTTTGTAAGTCACATGACAAAACTTTATCTGTATTTGAAGAGAACCAGCAGCTAAACTTCAAAGAAGGGACTGAATATCAGTAAGAACAGATGTAGGCCTCCTGGTAAGGTGGCACTTTTTAGGAGTAAAGAGAGGCAATGATGACAGGTTGATCCAGGGTGCAACTGGAAGAGACTGAGAGGATGGGAAAATACCGGAGTGGGAAAATACATTGGGGGCAAAAAATTCATATGCAAATAGAAGCAACTACAACCAGATAACACCCCTCCCCCTACACTGCCACCGTAAAGCAACATTTGTCAGAGGTTGTTCCCAGTGCTAAGCCCAGTATATCTTGAAAATAAATCTGTAATGTCACTCTCTGGTTCAGCTTCAGAATTTTTAAATGGTTCTTATTGTGATAAGAATAAATCTGAGAATGCAAACTGCAGGTGCAAGGAAGTCACTGAAAGTACCTAGGAAAGAGAAGTGTGTGGGGCAAAGAGGGAGCAAAAACTTTGCTAGGAAATTAAGTTATTTCTTTCCTCAATGTTTCTTTTCCTGGAGTGCACATAAAGTAATATTTCCTGCTCCAGCTTGTGTGATTATGTGAATGGAGATGGAGAACAAAGGGGAGTAAAGAATGGTGGTAAATATAATAGAAAACTGAAAAATCCTAGAATTCTGCCACTTAACTTTTGTTTGGCCTTAATAGGAGGCTTATTCAAAAATGCAGAATCTCAGGCCAAAATTCAATCCTACCAGACCAGAATCTGTATGTTGATAGAGCTCCAGGTGATTTGGATGTACGCTCAGGTTTAGAAATTACTGTTTAACAAAACATCAATTTGCATCTCTGAGATGGGGTGTGGGGTTCTATATTCCTATTCATCATTTGGCAAATTGAGGTTCTTTGCTGCTCAACCTTCTCCAACATACACATTTACAGAACAGACCTCAAGTTAATTTTTAAGTGTGTGTGTGCTTGAGCACTTCATCGGTCTGAAGTCTGTTTAATGCGATTCAAAACTGCGGTGAAAACGCACACCAATGACAATGGATGGATGTGAAATGTCAAAATGGCTGCATGAAAGGAAAATTGATACTAATGACAAATGAAGAGGGAAAACATAAGTCAGAGCTCACATGCAAAAGAAAGAAAATCCCACATGAAAGGTTGAGAAAAAGAAGATCCTGCTAACCATAGGCTTAAGTCAGAAGTTCAGAGCCTTCCTTTCAAGTTGTCTGTCTGTGGATATTCTTACAGCTTTCCCCTTTTCCCTTCAAAAACAAACTGACCATATTCCAGCTCTCTACTACTACGTAACAAAACACACTCACATTTAGCAGATTAAAATCACAACTGATTATCTCTCATGGTTCTGTCAATTGGGTGAGATTATTTGGGTAGTTCTAGCTTGGGTTTTGTTCTTTCAGTCAAATGGAGTTTGGGTTGAGTACATGTCACTGGTCCCTATATCTAAGGTAGTTCATCAGGTGACTGGCAATTGGTGCTGGTTATCTTTTTATTTATTTATTTATTTATTTATTTATTTATTTATTTATTGAGATGGAGTCTCACTCTGTCACCCAGGCTAAAGTGCAGTGGCATGATCTCTGCTCACTGCAACCCCCGCCTCCTGGGTTCAAGAGATTCTCCTGCCTCAGTCTCCCGAGTAGCTAGGATTACAGGCATTTACCACCATGCCCAGCTAATTTTTTTTTTTTTTTGTATTTTTAGTAGACACAGGGTTTCGACATGTTAGCCAGGCTGGTTTTGAACTCCTGACCTCAGGTGATCCTCCTGCCTAAGCGTCCCAAAGTGCTGGGATTACAGGCGTGAGCCACCACACCTGACCTGGTGCTGGTTGTCTTCTGGTTGTGTGTTGATTGGAATGACTACAAATGTTTTCTCCATGTCCTTAGCTTCTCATTGCAGAGGAGGAGGAGGAGGAGAGAAAAGGGAAGGGAGGAGACAGCTGGGAGGGGTCAGGGGAAGGAGAATGAATTGGAAGGAGAGAGCAGAGAGAGGACAGAAGAAGAGAGAGATACTTTTAAAGAACGCTAGAGAAACTTGAGCAGAATTTCCACAGGTAGAACAGAATATATAATCACTACAAATTAGATGCTGTTTTTCACCCCTCCCTAAATATAGATTTCATTTGCATCATCATCTCGTCTGCTAAATGTCATTTTTAAAATGTGAATTTTTAAATGTCAACTAACAAGGAAGTTTGATACTCAGTCGCTCCTGTTATTCCGACTCCACCAGTCTATTATTAAGGACATTTTAGCAGTTGATTGCTGATATTTCCAATTAAGCCTTGGTTTGTGTAAGTCGATTTAATGTGACATATTTTTTTTTTAAATGTGGTTTAGAATTTGCTGGATAGTTTAGTTGTAGTATATCCCTTTCTCGGCCAAAATGCATTAAGCAGATTTTTACAAAGAAATATAATTGCAGTCTAATTGCTGAAACTTCCACTGAGACACAAATTATATGCTCTTAAAGATGACTGTTCAGGGGTTTCATAGAAAACATTCTGCTTTGAATGGAAAGAAGTACGAAAAACCTAAACAAACTAGAAAACTTCTAAAGTCTCTGTAACTCAGTGATCTTATCATTCTAGTGTCCATTTGACATCTAATTTGAGTAACTCATAGTGGGCTTCTCAACTCAAGCCCCTCAGATGCTTTCTAAAAGACGCTCAGCTAATTGCTGTTTCCATTGTCACTATCAAATTATCTATTCTGTGAACAATCGGACTCTCTAATTAATGTTGTAGCACATCTGCATTAATCTGTCTGGTCCTCCAGTTCTCTAATGAGACACACACTCACTACAAGATCTTTCTTAAGAAATAATAAACTGACTGACTCAGCATGACACCCTCACCTAATTAATAAAATGGTGACCATTTTAAAATCCCGTGCTGTGATTTTTTTCCTCAATAAAAACTGTTTTGCAGATGTGCAAAGGGACACAAGAAAGAATGTAAATTTAGCAGTTCGTAACCTTTGACTAAACAAACCAGAGATTAGATGGAATCAATACTGCCAGAAAGAATTTCCCCCAGTCTGGTAAATCTGGAAATGCAAGAAATTAAATCGGTATCAGACAAAAATGGTCTGTTTATAGCGACATCTAGTGGTGTTTGCTTCCGAGCTTGCCCATTCCTATATGAATTCCCCAGGAAGATGGCAAATACAAAAAATTTATTATTTTATTATTGTTATCAATACAAACACATAACCGATGTAGCATGTTATTGGAGTAACATGAATAAATATTTCAGAAAACCACATGAATTAGTATGAACTGATGATTTGCAGAAACTATTTTTGAAAGTGTTACGGGTGAATGGATTATGACTGATGATGACCACAAGAATAGTAATGCCTGTCCTCACACAGAAACAGGTGTATTTCTTGGTGTTGAAACACATGACCATAGATTTTTTTTCATATTTTTTTTCAGATGGAGCAGGAGATTCATGGTAGAAATAACTTTGTGAAAAATGAATCATCTCATGGCAGATTTATCTTAAACTAAGATAACTAAAATGACTACATTCTCAAAAGGCTATCTTACAGAATACTGACAACCTCTTTTATCTGATAGTTTACACTGGAAGAGTTTGCATCACCGTGCTAAAAATTGTGTGTGTGTGTGTGTGTGTGCACGCGCGCAGGGAAGTGAGGGGTGGGGTGAGCACAACATGATTATAGAATTTATCCTGACACTTAAAGTAGACTTTTTGATTAAACACATTTTCTAAAATGGTAGTGATTATAAAAGAATACAATTTAAAATAAAATCAATGACAGGATTTTACAAAAGCAAGCAACGGTTTTTAAAAGTCATAGGTTTGTTACAATCCAGGGCTTATAAAATTGTTAAGTAATATTCCCTCTGGCTATTTCAGAAGAGAATAAATTTTGACAAGGAACACTTTTTTTTTTTTTTTTTTCCAGAGGAAGGTTTTGCCTTGCACCTGTTCTGACACTCGAAGTTCTTCTAGGAGAGGCCACAGAGAAATCTATTCTCTGCGCTTCTCTTATATCTTCTAGATCACTTTAGGGGCAGATCCCATTCATTATGGACAGATGCCTTCACTGAATTTATTCAATTAATATTTATAGCCAGTCATGCTCCAATAGCAATGAATGAGTCTGAACCAGTAGGAGATATTAATTCTTGCAAACCATATCTTCACTTTTTTACTGAAAAGAAGTCTTACCTTGTATCATTTGATTTCTGTCTCCAGCACAGCCCCAGGACTGTCTTTCTACAGGTGGCATCAGTATTACGGGACATTAACGTTTCAGAGCGTCCTTGAAGTGTATGTCTGTCCACTTGTACCCCTGCACTTCAAGGCACATAGAAACTGCTTTGACCTTTTAGGCCATCTCTTCTCTTTAGAGGAGATGAGTTCTTTAGAGAAGGATAAGTCCCTTCCAGCCTGACACAGTAAGCATTACTTTAAAAGCTTGTCATTCTACTTTATTCTCTTGAGTGATAACCATTTTGCCTACAAGTGTCATAGGTGAATATTTGGAAGACCAAATGTGACTGTAATACTGCCAAGTTCTACTCTGAGCATTTTGGAAAATACTTTCTCCCTCAAATACATAATAAAGTTAAATAACTTGACTTTTTCAGACAGTCAAATTTATCATTGAGGCATAAATTAGTTATACAGTGGCATGATTTCAATACCACTTCTTGCCCACAGAAGGGAATTACAGTAAACAGATTCATAGAATTTCTCACCTAAAAATTTGTCTGGGTGTTCCAGGGCATAGCCACAGGCAGATTTCAGAAGTCTTTTAAATATAAGAATTGAAAATGCTTCATATATGTACCTAAGGATAGGAGGAAAAAATTTACTTTTAACATCTATCCATAGGCTTGAATTTTACTGACTTTCAAAATCTTGCTAAAGGAACAACATTAAAATTCAGTAAAAAATATTCTGTGATACAATATGTCAAACACTTGGTGTATATCTGCAACCTTAAGACTAAGTATAGTACCCTTCCATCACCTTTGGTTTTACTGTGTGCTGAAAACTGTAGCCCCAGCCTGGAAAAGTGTCATCTTTTCCAGTCTGGAAAAAAACATATCAGTGAGATTTTGTTTGACAGTGGTCAGAGTTTCTGCAGCATTTTGCAAAAGGTACGTTGATGTAGCATGCAGTCGATAGTGCTTAGAAGTGTGTTCGTGTATGTATTGAAATTTATCAATAGTTTTAAATAAGTAATGCGATATTTATCTTAACTATCATGCCACCTAAAGTATCAAATAATTCTACATTAATGATTATAATAAATATCACAAATGTCTTGTACTTCTTTACTCAAAGAATAATCAGTCACGTGTAAATCTCCTATCTCTCCTCTTCTACCTGTTTTATCCTGCTTTTATTTATTTATCTCTCTTTTCTTTTAGCAGGCCTATTTAGTATCCATCTGCTTTTATTTCATTTAGCTGGATGCCTCAAGATGTATAAGTGCAATCTAAACTTCAGTCAGTAGATATTCATCTTTCTAGGGATGACCCAGCTTTCAAGTTCAGAGTGAGTCCTGTCTTCTCCAAGAAGATTCGCTGATCATTCCACTCTGATGGTTTTCAACTCAGCTTACATATTACACTCACCAGGGTAGTTTTAAATATGTGTGTGTGTATGTGTGCGTTTTATATATATATATGTCATATATATTACATATCTTATATATCTTATATATAAAACATCATTTAATTATATATAAATAGCATGTTTATGTATTGAATATTATATTCATATATATGTATACATATATATACATATATTTGTGTGTGTACATTTATAAAATTAACCCTGCACCCAGATACTCTGATTTAATTGTTCTAGGGTAAAACTCTGATATACCTATTTTTAAAAGGTCCATGGTAATTCTGATTGTATAGCCATGGCTGAGCTTCCTGCCATCTTGTTTTTGCCCTACGCGTAATACTCACTTTTGTTTTTTGTTTATTTTTTTTGGAGGCAAGAGAGGGGAATGGGTGATACATGCCAATGATATACAATCTAAAAATAGAAAATATATATAGTCAAAAATAAACCTCCTTCTTTACCCTAGCCACTCAACTACCTTCCCCAGAGGCAAATCCTGCTTGCAGCATTGGGGATCTCCTCTCAGAGACAATGTATTCACAAATAGATAAGAATATTTATCAGAAACTCCTCCTCCTGCTCCCCTTCCCCCAACCATATAAAAGATTAAATACTCTCAATTCATATGACTGTTACTTTTTAAAATATAATATCTTTTTGTATTAGAACACAATTTTGTGTCCTTATTTTTAACAGTGACACAATATTCCACTCTAGAACATAATCCATGTTATCGATTCCTTTTGCAATATTGCAGTCTACATATTTGCCTATTCAACACTAGCATGCATGTGAGAATATCTGTAGAATAATTCTTGGAGTGAAAGTGCTAGATCCAAAATTTTGTGCATCTCTCACTTTGCTACTAAACACCAGGTCACCCTCCAGAGGGACTGGATAACTTGACATTCCCACCAGCAATATGCAGGTGCTTTTATTCTCTCTTTTCAACACAGTATATCAGCAACATTTTGACTACCAATTTGATAGGTGAATAAAAAAAGTATTTCATTGTGGTGGTAAATGTCCATCTCTTCTCAGCAATGAGATTGAACAGTTTTTTCTCATGCTTAACACCCATTTGTATTTCATCTTTTACATACTGTTTGTTCATATCCTTTACACATTTTCTTATTAGTTTGTTAAATTTTAACCTCTGAATTTTAGTCTCATGTGGCGGGTTTTTTCCTTCACATAGAATCTGCTTTATTCTTCTGTGCATAAATGTTTATATTTGTTTTTAATTGCTTGGATTTCAGACATAGTAGAAAGGATACCTGTACTCTAAAATTATTTAAACATCATAAAGCCTTCTTATATTTTTATAGTTTCACTTGTACATCTAAATATTTGACCAAAATTTACCCTAAATTTACGATTAGTGTTTAATAGCATTGCTTTTTTGTTTTTTAATATTTTAATTGTTTACATAATGCTTCCTCCTGAATTGGATTTTAGTTTACATGTAAAGATTAATACAGTGGATGAAATAAGTTTAAAATAAATGAGAACAATGAAAAAATAAGGCAGACATAGGTGATTTTAGTATACAAATTGCATGTAATAAAGAAAAAGATTCCATCTAAAATTGGACCACAAATCTGGCCATAAGCTGGTAGACAGCGTGAGAAGAAAATACGGTATAACCAGTTACTCAATTCATAGCACCAAAATTAACACCCCAGCACGCAAGTGCATATACACATATACACACCCCCCGTACTTTATCAATGAAAACACAGGTGTGTTTTTGATAAACACACTAAGATCAAATGGTAATTCTTAGTTATTATGAAACACAATTGACATCAAATTTTATTTGTCATCACCATCAGATGAGGGAGCTTGTCTGTTTTATTCACACCTATATTCCTAGTACATGACTGAAACATTAAATATGTCTTGGATTTATGAATGAATAAAGGTTTATGTTAGCTTTTGACACTAAGTAGCTTAACAGGCTAGGGATATATGATTATACATCTTTTTAAAACACGTAACCTATACAAATTCTAACATGAATAGCCTTAAGATAATGCAGTAGCTGAATAGAGTTTTCCAGAAAGTGACAGCATACTATTACTATAAGCTAATTGCTAATTGTACATTATAAAATGTCTTAGTCTCACTGGATCTTTAGTGAACAGAGGCAGAAAATACTTGATTGGGTTAATATTGTATTACTATGTAAGGGAAAATACTATTCCACATAATTTTTCATGTGGTCATGACCCATTATCTTAGCCTGGTTGAATTCAAAACACTTATTGTATTCTCTGTTATTTAGACTTTAACTGTTTGTAAATGTAATGCCTTTTCTCATAAATTAATTATAACCAGTAAAATTATTCCTCATTTTATATTTCCATTTATTATACTCTTTTTTTTTCATTTCTACTCTATTATTAGCTGGATTTATCATCTCTTGATTTAGAAGTTATAAAAAAATGATACTTGTTCTTGTAGTTTTCCTTTATGCAAATTTCCACATATACTTACCTCTATTGATTTATTAGACGATCGTATCTATAAAGTGTTTTTTCTTTAATAATTAAAAATGTTTCTCACTTTTTTCATATCCAATGCTAATATTAAAAATTTTTATGCCAATCAGGTGGTCTTCTCTTTCTGTACAAGAGTTTTTAGAATTATCTTTTTTTCTTTGGTGTTCTTAAATGTTACAATTACATATTATATATGATCAGCACTTTATCAATGGTTTATATCTGAGGTCAGTAATTTCTCCGTTATACTAGTGTGTTAGTCTGCTGAGGCTGTAAAACAAATACCACAGACTGGGTGGCTTTCACAATAGAAATATATTTTCTCACAGTTCTGGAGGCCAGAAGTTCAAGATCAAGGTACCAGTCAACTCACTGTGTGGTAAGGACTCTCTTCCTGGCTTATAGACTGCTGCCTTCTGGCTGTGTCTTCCCATGGATTCTCCTGAGTGCATGTGCACGTAGAGAAAGAGAGAGTCAGTTTTCTGGTGTCTCTCTCCTTATAAGGATACCAATCCTATCAGATTTGGGCCCTAGCCTTAAGACCTCATTTTACCTTGATTGCTTCCTTAAAGGCTCCATCTCCAAACGCAGCTACACTGGGATTTCGGCCTTCAACACATGAATTCTGGGGAGACAGAAACACTTAGTCCATAACAAGTAGGAATTTTTTTCAAACCCTTCTCTCTCTCTCAATCTCTTTCCTCCTAGCCCTGCTCCTCCCTCTTTTTCTCTGGCTGTTTTGTACTCTGGCTTACTTTCTTCTTCTTGGACTTCTACCCAGTGTTTCAATTTTTTTTTTTTTTTTTTTTTTTTTTTTTTTTTTTTTTTTTTTTTTTTGGACACAGATTCTCACCCTGTCGCCAGACTGGAGTGCAGTGGTGTGATCTCGGCCCACTGCAACCTCCAACTCCCTGGTTCAAGCAATTCTCCTGCCTCAGCCTCCCAAGTAGCTGGGATTACAGGCATGCACCACCACACCCAGCTAATTTTTGTATTTTTAGTAGAGGCAGGGTTTCACCATGTTGACTAGGTTGATCTCCATCTCCTGACCTCATGATCCACCCACCTCGGCCTCCCAAAGTGCTGGGATTACAGGCATGAGCCACCATGCCCGGCCAGCATTTCTATTTGTAAACTCCATATCCGTTTAACTTGCTTTTATATCTTTGATCTCTTTTTTATTTCCTGTATTTTTTTAAGTTTTATTAACATGATCTTTCAACTGTCTAATTTATTCATCAGCTCTACATTTTGGGTGATGATGTCTTATCTATGGGGGTTTTAATTCAACTACTAGATTCTAAAGTTATGATTTGTATTTTAATAAGTTTCTACTTTTCCTCCACATTGGTATTACAATTCCTAATTTATATTGTTATTTTATGCTTATTGTCTAATATTTGTTCTATTCCACTAATTCTGTTTCAGTAGGATTTTATTATTTGGTTTGTCATCTTTTATAGCAAAAATTCTTGCCCTTAACTTCACATTGCAGTCACCAAGGGAGCTTTAAACACTGAAATCTGGGTACCATTGCTGCGATATTTACAAAATTGGTCTGTAATGCTGCTGCTTTTGTCTCAGGATTTTCTGAAGCAACTCAATTATGTTGGTCAGCCAAAATTGGTCAGCATTGTTTGTAATGTCATTCTCTTTTAGGTTAGGATTGGAGGAGGATATGTCAACTAGGTACATGGTTAATATGAGGGAAGATTAGAAGACTAGAATATTAGAAGACTAGTTTGGCTGTGTTTGCCTATTAATCTTACAAGGAAAGAGAGACCCCACGTACCACAGAACCCCTGCTGACCATTCTCTATTGCTACCTTTTTTTTAAATCCACCAACCAATATATCTGGTGAGGAATTTTCCTTTAAATTCTCAGAAATAAGAAACTTTGGGGGAAGGCCATCTCCTTAGATTGCAATTCGCCATATCTGAGGAAATAGAGTGAAGAAAAGGAGGAGAAGTAGATGCTCCTGGTCATCCCAATGGGATCCTATACCTTAAATAAGCAGGGCTTTTAACCTGCTTGGGAAAGGTTAACACCTGAGGTAGATATTACTGTAGATCTCTCTAGCAAAGAACAGTTGATGATTTATCCTAGTACTGAAAAGAGAATTTAAGAGTCTTCCTTAAAGCAAGGATTTTTAAACTTGAATGTGCATCAGAATCACTGGGAGGGCTTGTCAGACAGGTTGCTGGGCCCCACCCTCAGAGTTTCTGGGTTATAAAATTTGCATTTCTAACACATGCTCCCATGATGTTGATACTGCTGGTCTGGAGACCACACTTGAAGAATTATTGGCTTAAATCTCTCCTTGAGCTCAGGATCCAATTTTCTATGTAGGGATTTCTTGTATTTGTTTACATTTGTTTGTTTTTAATATTTTTAATTTTATATTACTTTAGTTGTGCTTACATTCCTTTCTTGCTTTCGTAGTTCCTCAAAGTTTACTTTGAAGAGAGAACTAGGAGCTTATCTTATTTTTACTCTTAATAGGAAACAGAAGCCCCTCCACAGTTTCTTATTATAATTTTGAATGTTGTTTATGTTTTTTTAAAAGTATATACATTGTAGAAAATATTGTACAACTCAAAAACTTAAAAAGTAAAATTTACCTGTCATTCTTCATAATAAACCTTAACGTTTTTGTTTAAATCCTTCCCATCTCTCTTTTTAAAAATACTGGATTACTTAACATATTGTGGATTATGAGTTAGGAATCTTAACATGAATGTGCATAGGTGATTTTTAAATTTCCTGTATCAAACGCTAAAAAAATTCTGAATGGAAACTCTGAATATGATTTATGTTCTACTCAATAAAAATCCTCTCTTAAAATCTTTCTTACACGTAGAACTTTGAAAAAAAGACTCATATGGTTATAATTGGGTGTGCATTAGCCAAGCAGTCCAGGATATTTAAGTACAGGGTTTAGGAAATTCAGTTATACTATAAAATTAAAACTGAATTTCAATAACAAAGCCATTTTACTCATTTTTCAGTTAAATGATATCTTGATACATTTGACTGGTGCAAATTTCTACAATGTTCACGATCTTTTCCTTAAACTTGTCCTTTCACATTGTAGGAGCACTCACATCTGCATTCCTTAGATGGAAAAAGTTATAAGATGTATGCTTGAAGAGTAGTTGGTACTACCATGCTTACTTGTAGTAATAATGCCACACCACTGAAATACCAGAATCTGCTAGGCTTGCACTGCTAATAAGTGATTACTGAAAGCGTATGAATAGCATAACTACACGGCTTGATGCAGTAGAAAGACAGTGATTTTGTTTGCCTCTCCCATTTGCTGTCTGTCTTCTTTCATGGTATAGCAATCTTTGGAAAAAAAGTACTACATGGAATTTAGCTGAAACCAGATACTAGGCAATAGATTAATGTATGGCGTATGTAAAAAGGTACTAACTGACTTTTTAAACATAATTTACATCATTCTGGATGCTAAGTAATAATAACAATATCAACTCCTAACATAGATCATACACTACTCTATTAGAAGCACTATGCTATATGCTTTCTTTACCTTATCTTGTGTAATATTTATGTCATAGAGTAGACCTATTACCAAGGTAGAGGTCATATATTTGAATTAATCATCATGTAGTTATTCAATAATTATTTATTAAGAGCATATAGTTTGCTAGGAACTATGTGACGAGCTGAGACCCTGAGCTGGACACTTTTTTTCCTGGAGCTCACATACCACTAAGTGAAAGAAAAGATACAAAAGCAATAAATAAATAAACCGATTAATTGTAGCTTATGAAAAGTGCTTTGAAGGAAACGTTAAAAGAAAATCTTGAGCCCAATTAAATGTAATAGAATTTAACTGAGAAAAGAAGGATTTGTATTTCAGACAGCCTCCCCAGCCAGAGTTGGTTCACAAGAGACTTTTGTGCAGTCACAAAGGACAGGAAAAGGAAAGTGACATGCAGAAAATGGAATTGAGGAACAGAAACAGCCTCACTTCAGCTTATTGTTTTTGCCTTATTTGAACATGGTTTGAACAGATGGCTCCCTTTGATTGTCCAAAACTTGGTAATTGGCACAAAAGTAGGTTACAGTTTGTTTACACCTCCATTTAGGTTAGAGTTCACTATATAGTGATACAAAGAAAACCTTTAGGTTGAACTTAAAATATGTAAAGAGGCAGCTGTAGGCTAAGCTTGGTTTAGAAAATAAATAATAGAGTAAATGATAGAGGCAATTTAGGGAGGTGTGGTTAAAGAGAACCTCTTCTGGGCCGGGCGTGGTGACTCAGGCCTGTAATCCCAGCACTTTGGGAGGCCAAGGCAGGCTAAGCAGGAGGTCTAGAGATCTAGACCATCCTGGCTAACACGGTGAAACCCCGTTTCTACTAAAAATACAAAAAAATTAGCAGAGCGTGGAGGTGGGCGCCTATAGTCCCAGCCACTCGGGAGGTTGAGGCAGGAGAATGCGTGAACCCGGGAGGTGGAGCTTGCTTTGAGCCTAGATCGCGCCACTGCACTCCAGCCTGGGCGACTGAGCAAAACTCCCTCTCAAAAAAAAAAAAAAAAAAAAAAGAACCTCTTCTAAAAGGTGGTATTTAAGCTGAGACTCTTAAAGGTTAGCTAAAAGCTAGTCACATGTTCACCAGTTTCCCGGGTGAACCAATAAGTTTTGAAGCCGTGAAATGAGAATGATCTGGGGATGTCTAATTCCAGCGTGGTTAAAGAACATTATACTTTCTTTGATTTCAGTTCTTGTGTTTTCTTTAAATCCCAATGAATAGTATTGTCTCTTTTTATGAAATATTCTATGTACACCTGTAAAGAATGTGTGCTCTGCTGCTGTTGGGTGCTGTATAAGTGTCAATTACATACACTTGGTTGATGGTGTTGTTCAATTATTCTGTATCTTTGATGATTTTCCTCTTAGTTTTTCTATCAATTACTATAAAAAGAGCATTGAAGTCTCAAGACATAATAATGGATCTTTTCAAGTCTTTGGTTCTATCTGTTTTTCCTTCATGTATTCTGAAACTATTTTCTTGGTGAATTGAAGATTTTATTGTTATATAATATCCATCTTATATCACAGGTAATATTTCTTGTTCTGAAGTCTACTTTGTCTGGTGTTAATATATAGTTACTACAGTTTTCTTTTGATTAGTTGTTGTACACAATTTTTGCCATCCATTTACTTTTACTCTAATTATATGTAAAGTAGGATTGTTATAGAGAGATATGGGTTTTTTCTTAAAAAAAAGAAATCTTGACAATCTCTGTATTTCAAATGATGAGTATAAAACATTCAAATTTAATAGAATTATCAACATGTTTAAATTTAGATATACCATTTTACTACTGGTTTTCTAATTTTTCTTTTTCATTTTTATGTCTTCCCTTTGCTGCCTTCTTTTGGATTAGGTAAATATTTTTTTTTTTCTTTTTCAGTATTCTATTTTAATTTATCATTGCGTTTTTGAAGATATCACCTTGTATAGTATTTTTGGTAGCTTCCCTATAGGGATTATGACACATGTACTTACTTTTTTACATTCTATTTAGAGTCAACATTTTATCACTTTAAAGGGTAAGCAGAAAATCATCACAATAAAGGTACCTTTATTTTCCTTCTTTTATGTTGTATATTTTGTCATAATTTATGTTTTCAGTCATCATGCATATTTTAAAGAACTGAAGGAGAGAAGAATAGTCTCTTATATTTTACCAAATCTGTTACTCTTCCTTTATTCCTGATGTTATAAGTTTCTTACTGATGGCAAATGCTCTTAATTTAGTTTCATCAAGAATAACTTTTTTTGATTTTCATTTCTCAAGAGTATTTTTACTGGATAAAAATTTCTGAATATTGAATTATTTTTTGCATCACTTAAAACGTGTTGTTTCACTCCACCTTGACTACCATGTTTCCTTATATAAAATATACAGTATTCAAATCAGAATTCTCCATTGTATTGAGTTTCTGGGTACATTCAAAAATTTTTTCTTTGTTTTTTAATGGCAGAAGTTTTATTCTGATATGTTTGAGTGTAGATTTTTGTAGCTTATTCTCCTTAGAGTTTCCTGAGCCTCCTCAGGCATCTTTAAGATTTTATCTTTCATCAAATTAAGGAAGTTTCTGATTATTTTTCTTTAGATATTTTTTCTCATATCATATACTTTTCTTCTGTGGTTCAGATGACACCAATGTTACGCTTTTTTACTTTGTTTCACAGGACTCAGAGGCTCTATTAATTTTTTTTAAGTCTCCTTTTACTCTTTTCTTTGAAATGGTTAATTTCTCATGATGTATATTCAAGTCATCTGCCTCTTTTCCTCTATTATCTCCATTCTCCTATTTACTCTATCTGGTGAATTTTCTCTTACGACTGTCATATTGTTCAGTTCTAAAATTTCCATTTTTCATCTTCACATATTCTCTTTGCTGAGGCTTTCTATTTTTCTATTCATTATGTGAGTCTTTTCATTTGCCTATTAGAGCATGGTTATAATATCTCTTTAATATCTTTATCTGATAAATACAACAATCCTGTCATTTTGGTTGTGATATTTTTTATTGTCTTTTCCTTTAGGAATTAAGAGAAGATCACACTGGTTTCGCATATGCCAGGTAATTTTAAATTATATCCTGGGAATTTTGAATACTATGTTATGGGACACTGATTATGTCTTAAATCATAAGAAAAAGGTTGATTTTCTTCTTACATTAGGGAATCAACATATTCAGGCTTATGGAACAAACTCTGATCTGTCTTCTTTGGATTGTGATGCCAATGTCTGCACCATTTCTTTAAGTGTTTTCAGTGCTATTTGGATCAGTCTGTGTGTGCATTTCCAGGTAGCAACTTTTGGCCTGGGTGATGGTCTTTGTTATAGCTTAGTTTTCCAAGCCTTATCATACCATCTGTGGTCAGATGTTTACATGCTCAGCTCAGGGTATAGTCCAGAAGTACATACACAACTTTGTGGTATTCATCTCTCTCTCTCTCTTATCTCATTTGCTCTCATTCTCAGTCTTTCTTCAGCTCCCTCATTTTTGCAATCTCCATAACACTTCTCAATTTCCTGAAGCCTCTTTTCCACATCCTCTGGTCAAAAAGCCTGCGCTTTAGTTTACCTGTTTTCTATGTACTTCTCATAACTGAGTTTGCATTTGGAGCCAAATAGCAGGGGGACAGCAAGAAGTCAAAGCAACCGGGATCTCTCTTATGTTCTTAGGATCATGACTCTTCTGTTAAAAAAAAAAAAATGTTAGATGGGGTGCTGTCAATACTGTCACATTGGGGATTAAGTTTAAATGTGAATTTCAAAGGGAACAAACATACAAACCATGAGATCACTTTATTTGCATTTTTCCTTTAATTCCCCTTTCAATCCTATGAAATGGAGGCATCACTATTTCCAATAAGAATTAGAGACATAGCTGGGCATGGTGGCTAACACCTGCAATCCCAGCACTTTTGGAAGTACAGGTGAGAGGATTGCTTGAGCCAAGGAGTTCAAGATCAGGCTGGGCAACATAAAAAGACCTGCTCTCTATAAAATAAATATAAGAAAATTTAAAAAAAAAAAAAAAGAAAAAGAAAGAAGGAAATGTTCTCTTTCCTAGTTTTAGGTGTCTGTTGCACTACTATTATTAATGCTTCAGCTATAGAATTCTCTCAGGGCTAGAGTGCAGGAGACAATGGAAAAAAACAAAGGAAGAAAAATAGCCACCAAGATTTCTCCCACTCTCTCTTTGTTTGAGAAGTCCTGTTTCCTATTTCTTGAAGCTCCTGGAGCTCTTTCTGCCTTCATCCAGCATGCAATTTTATGCTGCCTTTGTTTCTAGGCCAGGAAATACAGGAGAGGGGAAAAATGGCAATTTCACCACCAGTTTAGTGATACCTTGAATTACCGTCTTTTTTTTCCCAATCTGCCTACTAACATTTATTCTTTATAGTCCTCAGATATCTGTATTTAGTCTTGCATTAAGCGAGAGAGACCCCTGTTCAGGAACCTCCATATTTTGGCTAAAAAACAGAATTTAAAAAGGTGACCAGAGAAGAGTGAGTGATGGAAATTGAAGGAAGGGAGTACAGCTGGGGACTATAGACAGGAGCAAGATAATAAATAGAGGGTGTATGGATTTCATTCTAATAACAATAAGAAGTTTCTAAGAAATTTAATCAGGACATAGATATAATATGTATATTACAAAAAGATCACTTGTACTGCTGTATGGAGAATGAATCGTAGGAATTTAAGATGTATGTTTGTGGTTTAAACATTAAATACCAGTGGCATAGAGAAAAAACATTTTCAAGGTGCGGCACAATAATTTGCCAATGGATTACATATGGGGAAAGAGGAAAGCAAAGCAATAAGGATGATGCTGACATTTTTACCTTCAACAACTGGACAGGCAACAGTAACATTTACTGATACAAAAAAGATGGAGAAAAGGCAATAATTAGAACTGAATATAGAGGGGTTTTTGATCCTTTGGATGTGCCACATTTAATACACCAATTATACATCCAATTGGAGATGTCAACCAGGCAGCTGGATTCATTCTATTCCATTATCGTGAGTGCTGCTGATGGTGAACTATCTTGGATATATTTGGCATACGTTAAAAAAATAAAAATAAAAAATAAAAGAGCATGCATAAAGCACTCAGATATATTTCTCTATTTCTCACAAATACTCATGATGGGCCAGTAGTGCCATGTTACTATGGGCAGAAGTCATCCTATATGTTCCTGGAAGCTAATCAGACTCACATTTGTTGGTGCTGTGTTGATTGGAGGTAATTTCATAAGAAGCCTAAAGTGCTTAAATTTTATTATATTACTTACAGTTGTAAACCAATATTTGATTTTTGGTCTCTTTTATAGTGAAAGTACAATATGATGCACTACTTCTCAATGTCTGAGTTATCTGAAACAGGAAGAGATCTTTCAGTACTTTTAACGGTTCACATTGTTCTTTCTCAGGCCATGTCGCTTTGATGCCTCTCTGCCTGTGTGTGATTAATAGATGATTCCTTATCCTTCATTTGGTCTTCTGGTCTCTAGTGAGTAACTATTATTCAGAACGCCTGCTTAATGAAAAAAGACTGCTTTCTGGATCTTTTTACCATCTAAGGTTTAGAACTTGAGGACCACCTGGATTTCTAATTGCTAACAAATCATGACAATCTTTCAACTCCTCATCACATCTGAATTATTAGCCTAAATCAGGAAATGTGCACACACAAATGCACACACACAAACATACACATACACTGTACACATATATATGCATACATACATATTCACTGTGGTGAGCAATATAGGATGGCCCTATACTTTTGACATTCTGTCTGTATCTCTCAGGAGGAGAGATGTAACAGGAGCCACGTTCCTCCAGAAATAAGAGAGTGAAACAGAATGGCATCTAATTAAAATGTTTACAGCATTTCCCGTGAGATATAAGCCACTGACATTTTCCAGACTGCAAGCCAAGAAATGCTTAGGATTATACAGATGTACTTTGCAATCTACAATTGCCATGCAATGAAAACATAGCTTAGACACAGTTCAGGAAATATAGATTGGTTAACCTTTCTTTAGAACTCAGAAATTAAAAGTTAGGTCCGATGAGAATTTATGGTAAGTTGAACAGCTCATCCTTCTCAAAGTAAATCAAGAATCCATTTTCTCTTTTTCATAAGTCATCTTCCTCTAGAGTAGTTTCTCTCATCTGTATCTGAGGCTGCCAAAACCACAGCTGCTTCATTATATCTCCTCCTCCCAACCGTTCTACTCTTCCTGCTAATTGTCACAGTCTGGCAGTCCTACACCATCATATTTCCAAGAGGCGAGCAATGATGCTTACCTCAGCTCTCTTAACCTCAGCTCTCTGTCCATTCCTCAATTTCTCATAATATCAGTCAGTCATGCCTTCGAATGATAAATGTTTATTAAGCAACTGACTACCCTGTTCCAGGCACCCTTAGAATGATGGGATGTGTCAGTAATCAAAGTAGACATAACTTCTGTTCTCATGCAGCTTGCATTCTGGTGGGGAGAAGGAACAAATAATGAACAAGAAATAAGCAAAAAACATTATTTTCTCTGGTGATGAATACCATGAAGAAAATGAAACAAGCTAGGGGAAAAGATAGTGCCAATGAGAAGAGTAATTTGGTCCTTTACTTTCAATCCTTCCGCATGCAATTCTTCACTTCCTTCCTTCAAGGACTGGTATTGCCCTAGAATTGGTTCTTTCACTCACAGAGGCATTCATAAAGACCCCAAATGCTCAGGTTATTTTTCATAGTTCATTTTTATTAGTCTAAAATAACTGTTTTAGGCTGAAAATGGAGAGTGCACTTTGTCACTCCAAGCTTAATTTCCTATCGGCAATGGGTGTAAGTTTTTGCGTTACTATGCAAAGCATCATCAGTTCTTGCTTTTTCACTCTCTGAGACCTGAAGATTTTTGGTACATTGTCTAATAGAGACATCTATCTGTTGCTTCTACTTATATTATTCTTGCAAAAATGCTGCAGAACCTTTGTGAGGAAACTAAGCATTCATATACATTGAGCTAGACTTGAATCTTAAGCAAAATTCTTTCCTGAACTAATCACTGTAAGTGGAAAGGTGGCAATATACAGTATTCTCCCTTTGTGCAGAGAAATGGATTGCAGTGGGATGGAAGAGAGGAGATATTTTACTATTTCATTAAAATAAGTTAAGATAGAATATGCTTTGGAACTAAAGAAAGCATTCCATATTAACATTTCTATTAAACTGAGTATTACCTAGAAAACCTGCAGACATATTTAGAAGCTAAGTATGAATTTGGGTAAAGCCTGAATATAAGAAAGCATTCTTAACTATTAATAAACCTCTAAAGACTATATACTAAAGATAGCTTGTAAGTGGCTGTTAACTTTAATCAGGAATATTTTCTAAAACTGCTTATATTTATTTACACCTTCCCTCTAAAAGGACTCATAGAGAAGAGCTTTTGGGTTTTGTTTTTTTTTTAAACTTGTGATAATCACCACTCAGCTAGTGTACAACAGGCATTCTAGTGGCCTTTCCATAGGTCCATTGCATAGCAATATGTATGCATAAAAGCAGAATATAATTGAGATCACCTTGGCGTGCACACTTTCACAATACACCTAAGCAGAAAGCTATATAAAACATACTGCTTCTTGGCCGGCGCGGTGGCTCATGCCTGCAATCCCAGCACCTTGGGAGACTGAGGCGGATGGATCATGAAGGTCAGGAGATCAAGACCATCCTGGCTAACATGGAGAAACCCCGTCTCTACTAAAAATACAGAAAACAACAACAACAACAAAAATTAGCCAGGTGTGGTGGCAGGTGCCTGTAGTCCCAGCTACAGTCGGCATGGTGGCAGAGCTACAGCCGGATGTGGTGCCAGGCACCTCAGTCCAGGCTGAGACAGGAGAATGGCGTGAACCCGGGAGGCGGAGCTTGCACGGGACGAGATCGCGCCACGGCACTCCAGCCTGGGCGACAGAGTGAGACTCTGTCTCAAAAACAAAACAAAACAAAACAAAACAAAAAAACAAAAATCACCATACTGCTTCTTAGGTATCAGTAGCAGGGGTTGGTGGGTCGTGATAGATGATAGCTCTCTATTTTATGTTGCAATGGAATATATTAGCCGCCTGGCAAAAAGGGTTACATATGCAGTCTAGAATCAAAGATACCAAACTATAGGAGGTTTGAAAACAATTTCGCAACAATGGAATTCCATTCATCTAATTTTATTTTTTCTTTTAAAATCAAAACACATTCATTGACATAACATAGGAATTCTAGATAAGCAATTTTAAAAAGACTTAGCATTGTTAAAACCTTAGGACATTTTTCAAAAGCCTCTTTTTTATAGAAATTGTGATTTTGTATTATTCTAGTAGTCTGATCTCTTTTCCCTTATACCTGGCACTGTGCAAGACTCAATGGTGAGCAAAAATGATTAAGTTTCTGCTCTCATATTCTACAAAATAATATAAGTATCTTTCCATGTTGATACATATTCATTGTCACATAAATGCCTAAATCTATGCTTTATGTATTATGTAACCTTGTCCCATGCAGACATTTCATTTTTCTCAGCCTTTTTCTATTATTCACAATAATTCTCCTGTGAAAATAAATCCTGAAAGCAAATGTCTCTTTCCTCCCACCCAATTCAATTTGACCTCCTACCTTCTCCTCTAATGTAGTGCCAGCTATTGATCTGATTATATCATGTGCACTACTGTAGAATTGTGCACTATTGTAAGAAGTGCTTTGTATGCAAACCAAAATAATAGTGTAACTCAAAGTGTGTAGTGGTTCTTGATGCCATCATATTCAGCCGGCAATACTTTAAAAGACAATTCAGGTGGTACGCAGTGGCTCATGCCTGTAATCCCATCACTTTGGGAGGCTGAGGCAGGCAGATCACTTGAGGTCAGAAGTTCGAGACCAGCTTGGCCAACCTCATCTCTGATAAAAATATGAAATTTAGCCATGCCTGGTGGTACAAGCCTGTAATTCCAGCTACTCAGGAGTCTGAGGCAAGAGAATAACTTGAACCCAGGAGGTGGAGTGCACAGTGAGCCGAGATCATGCCACTGTGCTCCAGTCTGGACAAAAGAACAAGACTCCATCTGAAAATAAATTAATTAAACAAAATAAAAGCCAATTCAGGGAAAATCAACTTGCCAGATACTGAATTTATGGAATTTACGGAACTTAATGTTAGACACCTAGCACTTCCTCATTTCTGGACATTTATATAAATGGATGAGCTTTCCCTTAAACATAGATTATTTTTCTTTAGCTTGAATGCTTATACTTTCTAGAATTGATCATTTGACAAACTGACTTCAGATGTATTGTTTACCCTCCCCCAATGAAACATTGCTGAAAAAATGGCTTGTACTTGGAGGAGGGCAGGTGGTAATACTTACTTGTCCAAGGTCGTTCTACCATCCCTTTATCTAGCCTCACAAGGATTTATGTATATGAATCAGAGCAAGAAGCTCACAGAGCTCATCCTCCTTTCTCACGGTATCAAGGTTTATCCTGATAGGTGGAAGAAGGAAATGATAAATATAACAATGTCTAATCTCATGTCCATGAATAAAGAGGGCTTCTTAAGTTTGATTTATAAATGATCATTAGACCTGGCATTTATAGCCTATATGATTTTTCAAAGAGATCAGTTTTGCCGGCAAGGCATGAATGCAATAAGCTGAGTCATCATCTCCAATATTTCACACAATTGCTGAATTCAAGGATAGGTACTAGAAATGGTCTTCAGAAACTTTTCTCTCATTCTAAAACACTTGGATCTGCAATCACAGCTGGATTTCTTATGGTTTCAAAGCCACACAGCTGCTTAAGAAACCCCATGGCTCTACCTTGATAAGTAGTGGTTCCTTGAAAGAGTGAAAAGCCAGAAATGAAATCCTAATTTCACATAATAGAAATGTAAATCGGAATCTCTTCTGTGCATTGCATTTGCATGGAAGTTGATGGTAAATTTTGTTCTTTCTCTATCATTTTATCCTTTTATCTATTCATTGTTGAGCACATGGAAGCTACAGGCAGCGTATGAGTGCAAATATTTACTAGGCTTGAGAATAACAGGAACAAAACACAATCTAAGGAAATAAATACATTGCACTATATAGAATTTAAAGTAAACATTACATAAAGTGGGCATAATTCATCCTTTGTTTTCTTACTAGATAAGAAAAATCATATAGCAAAGCGTAATGTAAGATGCGGTAGTTACCATGCATTAAGTATAATGACTTAAACACATTTTCTCTGTAGGAAGTATTCCTATGATAATAGGACAATATGAAAACTTGCCTGTGATAAAAATAAAATATGAATGCAAAAGATAACTCAGTATCTATGACACCCCAAATACAATATTATATTATGCAAATATACATTTATTCATAATATATACACACTGTGAAATCATATTAAGTAAATATCAATATGTAATTCCATGGAGTTTCCTATGATTATTTTCTAAAATATTCAACTTAACATTTAATAAGTTCAAAGTCTTTTGCCCCACTCTAGTGCCTCAGGTTTTGAATGTAAAAGCTCTTACATTTTATAATACTGACATGCAAATGAACACTAGCCTGGCCCTTAAAAAGTATTAATCAAGTATTGTTTATACTGTCTGAGCTTGTCTAGAATGTACAATGTTAACTCTTTTCTGAATGTATGTGAGATTGTAGCAAAGGAAGTTTATGTTAACCAAATGCTCAGATAATATTCAGCCACCTTTAACATATGCTGTGTAGCAGATTCCACTGTTTGCCCACTCGGGATCTATTTGCTCCGTCTGCCTTGCTTAGAGTACCCTGCTTTGGTTTATGGAGGATGATAGATAATGATTAACATAACCCAACATAAGAATTCTGTTTCTTGCTTTGACATTCTCCTTTGCAACTAGCAGTGATCTTGGGATGCAGTTGAGGTTAGGCTCAGAAGAAAGTCTATTGGAGGAAGTGGGGTGACTTTCCTGGTAAATTAGTACAGACATAGCTGCCCCCTTTTCCTTATTCTTGTGTGAACATGGCCATGCTCTCTGGATTTGTAGCCACATCTTGGAACTAGGAGACAAATGTGAGAAAGAATGCAAGCATCCTCACTATGGCAGAGTGGAAAGATAGAAAGAAAAATCCATTTCTAACCCACACTTCACTTCATTTACTTAAAGATAAAACTCTCTAACTCATAAGGACTTTTTCTAATGCTTATTTTCCAAACTAAATTCTATGTCTTGAAATCTGCACAAAAGAGTTCCTTACTATAGCAGAAGTTTAAGTGGAAAACTCTACCATGATTCAGGCTTTCATATCCAGATTTTATATATAAAAATGTATAGCTCTCTTAATACATATCAAGTCTGCATTTTATGAGGGCTGTTCATTTAGCTTTGTCACTTTTTCTATTTCCTTGGCCCAGTTTCTTTTCTCTAGTATTCTTCCCCAAACAGGAGCTAAAAATATCCAAAATCTATAACCAAAGGACCTCAAAAATAGTACAGCAAGACAAAAGGAATCTAGTTTTCCGGATATTTTAGGGAGTCCATCATGCTCAATTCTTTGCTGCCACACTGGCAATGGGAATTGAGATGATCTTGTCTTCCCTTGGGCAGCCTGCTCAGGAGGCTTTGTATGAGGCATGGGGGTGCTACTGCAAATGGTATGGCACATGCAGTAGACAGTAAGAATTGATGGCAAAGATAAATAAAACATCTGTTCATATCAGGTGTGCACCAGGTGAATACCAGCTCTGAATATAGATACAAATAAAATGTAATCTTGATTGCTATGGTTATAAACGTTTTATAAACAGATTATGTGTTTTTCTTAGCATTGAAAGAAGACTAGAGAGGAAAGAATTTGAAGCAGAAGCAAAGGAGTAGTAAAAAATATATAAATATAGGTTTCAGTTGCCACTTACAAAATATAACTAACTAATTTGACCCAAGGTAGAATTTAACATACTGAAATCAGCTTAAGGTTAGGAAAGACGAAAAAAAAAAAAAAGGTTAAAGGTAGAGAAAGTGATGAAGTCAAATGCTGCTAATATGTCAAGTAATTTGAGGGCCAAAAATTAATCATTACATTTAATTACATGGAGTCATTGGTAATCCTCAGAAAAGCAGTTTCTATGGAGTGTTTGGGTGTGCAAGCCTGGTTGGAAAGGGTTCAAAAGTAAATAAATGGAGAAACAAGTTTATCCACATCATGAGCAAGCAATGAGCCAAATCTGGGATGCAGGACATTCTACAGGACAGCTAGCCTGGCTCTTCAAACAAGTGAATGACATGGATAAAAAGGGGGTAGGGAGAAAGGTTGTTTTAGATTAAAGGATATCTAAGAGCCGTAGCAACCAAATAAAAACTGTGGCACTTGTTTGTATCCTGATTAAAACAAACTAGAAAGTTGGAGAAGGTTAAATATGGACTGTTTATTAAATGGTATTAAGTAATTACTGTTAATTGTGTTCAGTATCCTAATATATGTGTGGCATATAAAGAAATGTCCTTTATGTTATTTTTGATGCATTCTGAAGAATTTGGGGGATGAAATTATGTGCTCTTTTGTATTACTTTTGGAATTCAGGAATAAGAGAGGGGTCATGGGGAATAAAAAGGATAAAATATAAAGAGGTCAGGCTTCAGACAGATCTGTACTGAAATTTGGGGTCTGCTCATTGTTGCCTTTATAAGACATGGTACAGTAGGCATATAGTGATTGGAATATGAATGAGTGCATAGCAATAGGTATTTGTTAAATGAATGAATGAATGAACAGTGAATCAGTGACAGTGCATTATTGTAGCAGGACGAGCCGCAGACAAAACTCCTCAGACACCAAGTTAAAGAAGGAAGGGGTTTATTCGGCCGGGGCATTGGCAAGACTCCTGTCTTAAGAGCCGAGCTCCCCGAATGGGCAATTCCTGTCCCTCTTAAGGGCTCACAACTCTAAGCGGGTGCATGTGAGAGACTCGTGATTGATTGAGCAAGCATGGGGTACGTGACTCGGGGCTACATGCAGCAGTAATTAGATCGGAACAAAACAGGATAGGGATTTTCACAGTGCTTTTCTATACAATGTCTGTAATCTATAGATAACATAACCGATTAGGTCAGGGGTGGATCTTTAACTACCAGGCCCAGGGTGTGGTGCCGGGCTGTCTGCTTGTGGATTTCATTTCTGCCTTTTAGTTTTTACTTTTTCTTTCTTTGGAGGCAGAAATTGGGCATAAGACAATATGAGGGGCGGTCTCCTCTCTTATTCTGATGAATTCCAATATTTTGTAAACAAAAAAGTTGGGAGGGACATGTACAACTAAAACTATTCTTCTATCGTAATGTAAATTGCACTCTACATAAAATATGAAACAAGAATGAGACTTGACTAACTCTGATAATCATCTATATACTAATCTCATCTATATCTTAATGAATGCTTAATCTTATGCATTCGTTGAACACCTGTTCTGGATAAGGCGCTGGGCTTGGCATTTGGAAAATATAGTGGAGGCATAGTCAAAGTCTCTGCCATTTAAAAATATGTAAACTATCTGGACTTGGGAAAGGAGGCATATGCTTGAATCCACGGCAGATAGAAATTAGTCAATAGACGTTTGAGTAACACAGTGAGAGGAAACAGAAAGGACTGCTTTTTCTGGATGGGTAAAGCAGGAAAGTCCTCGTGATTTAAATAAAATTTGAAATTGAAGACTAAATGTCTTAGCAAGATTTGATTGTGGTGTTTTGTTTTTTCCTGGCAACAAGAGAGAGATTACACAAATCAAAAGTTTATTTATTTCTAGTCAATTGGCATTAAAACAGCCTTTGGTCTTTACGCTTTGATCCTAAGTGATTTTTTTTTTCTTATGAACCGGCATTTATCTGACCATTGACTCACACACTCCCCAAATATGACTGTAAGACTCACTTCCCTTTGTAAGGAGCTGCCACTTCACTCTCCAAAAATACATTAAGATGAATAAAAAAAATAAAGACCAAAGATGTTATAAATCATTATGCAAATAAATAGCTCCCACTCAAATGTGGGAAAGGGCAATGTAAATGCTGGTGGTGATGGCTTCAGAGATACTTGAGCTTTGCAAGGACAAGAAGGGACAAGAAGGGACAGTGCTGCTGCTGCTATGGTTGGCATTGGATTCACTTTTACCTGTGCATCATGTGCCCTACTGAGCTCTGTTTCTCACCCTTTTTATTTAGATGAGGGTGAACAATCTGGGTGGGGGGGCGGAATTTACTCTAGCTTGCTTAATCGTTAGCTTCTATTCCAGCAAAATGTTAGAGTAAAAATGGAAGGACAAGAAGAAAATAACACTTCAAAAGAGCATAACCAAGTTTGTGTTGAAGGATACTTAGGCTGATATATGGCAGAGTTCTGAAAAATGAATAGATACGTCACTTCAGTACAAAAGCCAAAGCCTTTTATTTACCAATTCCCTTGTGTTTAGTTAGGAGTTCAAATGGTTTTGAAAGCACTCCTCCGTAAATTAAAATACTCTCCAGATGTTTTGGCACTGTAAATGGCCAGGCTAAAACTCACTTTTAATGAACTGTATTTTAATGTCAGTCCTTCTCCTGTCTTCTTAAATGACAAAGAACTCATCTGACTTTGTAATGAATGCTCAACTGTTCCATTACCAATTCTGCCATTTTATTGTGCCTCTGTATTTTCCTGCAAATTCATGGTGATTTTAGATGTGTTGAGGAGGAGAAAGGTTAGGAGATTTAGAAAGAAAATAAACCTAGAATCAGTGGGACATGAACTCTCTGCATAGAATACAAAAACCTGGTTGTGACAATTTCCTTACAGGAAACTGAAGGTTTGAAGGCCAGAGGAAACATAAATAAATACAGAGGATATTGAACCGAATAAATAACCTGAGACTACAAGCTCAGAATCCATGACTTTGAGTTGGCTGTAATTCCTGTGTCACATTCTTGATATTTAGAAGCAAAGGTTTAAAGAAAATTGTGTCCCAAGGTTTCACAGAACTCAGCTTCAGGATTATTTGGATCAATGTATTTGGAATTGCTTTTATTTTGTAAACTTACATATATATGACTTTTTTCTCTACTGTTCTGCCCATTGAATTATAAAACCACTGACATTATGACTAGATGAAATGTTATATAATTTTCTTCCTATGTTTCTCTTTTTGGAAGTCCCGATGTATTCAATATTTGTATCATTTTGCCACATCAGATCTTTGAAAGGCTTTATGCTGTTTTGATATTTTGAGTTTTGATAGCAATACTTTTATATGTTGAGTAACATATATGTTCAACAGTAGCTTTTTACTTACATATGTAACAATTCTTATAACAACCTTGAAAGATGAGCTTGATTATCTCTTTGGACATATAAAACATAGAGCTGAGAGACATTTAATTGTCTAAGGTCACAGAACTAAGAAATGGAAGAGCTCAGAGATTTGAACCCTGTATTAGTCCGTCTTCATGCTACTGATAAAGACAAACCTGAGACTGGGCAATTTAAAAAAGAAATAATTTTAATGATTATAGTTCCACATGGCTGGGGAAGCTTCACAATCATGGCAGAAGGCAAGCAAGAGCAAGTCACATCTTACGTGGATGGCTGCAGGCAAAGAGAGAGAGATTGGGTGAGGAAACTCACCCTTATAATACCATCATATCTAGTGAGACTCATTCGATATCATGAGAACAGCATGGGAAAGACCTGGCCTCATGATTCAATTACCTCCTGCTGGGTTCTTCCCATGACACATGGGAATTGTGGGAGTTAGAATTCAAGATGAAATTTGAGTGGGGACACAGCCAAACCATATCAAACCCTGTTGAGACTTACTCCAAAATCCATGTACTTTTCCATCAGGAAAACTCACTTTGCTTTTTGGAAGTGAAATTCATGAACAACCTTATAAAGCAAGAATCAAGTGTCTCTTAATCAAGTGCCTCAGTTTGCCCAGGATTGAGCGGTTTCCTGAAACATAGAACTTTCACTGCTAAAACTAGGAGAACCATGGACAAACCATGAAGTTGGTAACTGATATGGTTTAGTTGTGTCCCCACCCAAATCTCATCTTGAATTCTTACGTGTTGTGGGAGGGACCCGGTGGGAGGTAATTGAATCATGGGGGCAAGTCTTTCCTGTGCTGTTCTCATGGTAGTGAGTAAGTCTCATGAGATCTGATGGTTGTTAAAAGAGGAGTTTCCCTGCACAAGTTCTCTCTTTCCCTGCTGCCATTCGTGTAAAACGTGACTTGCTCCTCCTTGCCTTCTGCCATGATTGTGAGGCTTCCCCAGCCACGTGGAGCTGTAAGTCCAATTAAAACTCTTTCTTTTGTAAATTGCCCAGTCTCGGGTATGTCTTCATCAGCAGCATGAAAACTGACTGATACAGTAACTTACATGCCAGGAAGAGCTCCTGTCAAATAATGAAACAAAACATTGAAAAAAGTTATTGGTGGAATGGATGCGTAAGTAGAGTATATTTTATCCTATGTTTTCTTCTAGACAATAAAAAGTGACTTGGAATCTTAGAAGCATCAATGTGTAGACTAAATACTGATTTAGATACAAATCTAGAAATATACAAATTTAAAAGTGAAATTATAAAGAGTAGTATGACTCAGCAGAGTTTTTCTGTTACGTATGGATTCTAAGGCCTGTGATAAATGTCACAGAAGTAATTCATCGTATTAATTTGACTATTATAATCACCAAGTAAATTCAAATAAAAATGACTTTATTGAATCATATTATTTTTGCGGTTCCACCATAGAGGAGATATTTAGGTTAATAAATGTATATTAGAAGTTGAAGTAAGGGAGAAATACATATGCTTGTATATAAAACTCTTTATGATATGTTAAGTATTTAATGAACTTCACATATTTCCTCATGAACATACTTTTCAATCTTGTTCCTTGAAACTCACTGTTAACATAGATAAAGCTGCCACTCTGTTTATAGTCATAAACTACTCAAGAATATTATGTTGAAAGATCCTATCTTTAAGACTTTTTTATTTCTTTCATTAATTCTATTATTTAATTTGAATTTATGAATATCAAAAGAAGGTTTTGAAAACGGATTGTGGAAAAGCTTCAAATCAATGAGCTCTTTGAAATGCACTTGGTTTTACTGTATTGCTACTTCATTTGCTTCCTGCATTATACCACTATTTTGTTAAATTTTGCATTTGAAATGTAATTGCCTATTCAGTAATTCCTAGCATTAGTCAGATTTCTTGGATGACATAAATATTGATTTACTTTTACTTTGACTGATAAAAAGAATAACTATCACTGAAGCATGCAAAAAAAAAAAAAAAGAAAGACACCCTCTGTTGAGAAGTCTATTCAAAATGCTTTCATTTGAGCAATTTGTGTTTATAATTTTTTAATATGCCAATTTTATTACAAAAGACAAGTAAACTCGAATAGCTTGAGTAAAATTGGAAAGGTTGCTTTTGTGGATGTTTGACTGTCATTTGTAGCAGCACCATCGGTAGGACAGCCATCAGTATCACCACTAACGGGGCATAATAAAAGCCATTTGGAGCCTTTTGTATTTGATAACAATACCTATGAAAAAGAATAAAACAAAAGAAATAGGTAAAGTATACTCTGTTGTAAATGGGGATTGATTTTAATATTCTAGTGTATTCATTTCATGAGTAAGGCTGCAAGATGCCTGGTCAGCAACCACCAGGTTGGAACAGTGTGGGAACACATCTCTGGAGGGATTCTCTGATCCTATGCTGTAGTCTAATAACATTTCTTTCACACTGGAGAAAACACAGAAAGAAAGGTGTGAAGAGACGATTTTTGTCAGTCCATTTAGTTCCTGAGTGTAAACCAGGGTTTCTCAATTTTGGCACTATTGGCATTTTGAGCTGGATAAATCTTTGTTGTAGGACTGTCCTGCACACTATAGGATGCTAAGTGGCATCCCTGGCCTCTACTCATTAAATGCCAGTAGTATCTCCCCGGCTGTGACAATCAAAAATGTCATCAGACATTGCCAAGATGTTCTTGGGGGTCAAAAATTCCCCAGTTGAGAGCAATTGGTATAAACTACAGTATGTTCTCCTTCAAGTATATCACGTTTTAAAATCAGGTTATTTATCCAAATAACTTGTAGCTGTAGAAGAACGGGTTTAGCTTCTCCAAGTGGGAAGATGGATATGTAGGAAAGAACTAATAAGAAACTTATGGAAAGGTTAGGGCAAAAACTTTGTCCTTTAACTCTGAGAATGGTAGAAGGTGTGTCACCATTTTACATGACCTCTGCCTCTGTTACCATCTACTGTACTTTATTTGCACGTATTTAGCCAACAGCTAAGGACTTCGTGAACTTGACTCACTGAAGGGGTCAGACTGCCATGCTCCTGAATTGTTCTTAAACAAATTCTCCATTGCATTAGGCACGAATAAGCTTTTCTTTAATGTCAGGCATGCTTATCATCTTATTCTTCCTCATTTTCTTCTAGAATATGTGTGGGCACTGAAAAGGCAGTTCTGCCCTATGGATTCAGTTCCTGTAATACACCTTCCATGTACTGGATGCGACACATTTTTTACATAGTTTTTGGTTTCTTGCTTTTTTTTTTTTTTTTTAAGGTGAAAGTACATTTGCAGTGTTTATGTCAATTGATGTACAAAATTATTTTAAAAATTAACTTTACAGTAATGTTTATGGTAATGGTTCCCAAATTGTGGTCCCCTGATCAATAACATCAGCCTCACCTGGGAACTTGTTTGAAATGCAAATTGTCACACCCTATACCAGACCTATTGAGTCAGAAACTCTGGGATGGTGTCAAGCAATCATCTGTGCTTTATCAAACTCTCTAGACGATTCTAACAGTCACTAGACTTTGAGATGCATTTGTGTGCAGCTTTCATTTTGAGGGATGTTGCAGTTTACCTGCAAACTGGAATGTGAGCACCAAATGCCCTTGAATATTTTTCCTTTAGCTATTCATGTGATAGCAGATTTCTATAAGTCAGAGAGCTTTAGAAAATTAACTAAAGGCAAAGCACAACATGTATATTAATAGCATCTCCCAAACTCATATTCACTTCATTTTTTCTCTTTTTCTTCTTCCTCTGCTTCTAAGAGGCCATAAAACATTTTCTCTTAGCCCTGTAAATTGGCAGTAATTGACAGCCAGCTTGGGAGTTGGGCTATAACTCCAAGTTTGAAGGAGCCAGGGACATGAACCCCTGCTTCACCTCTTAAGATGGATGTTAGGTCAGGAGCAAGGAGCAGTGGGGTAAAGGTTTCCCTGGAAGCTTGGACTCAAGGCTATTGCCTGCAGCCTTTGCTTTCAGTACACTGAGTTCAATATAAGGGCTGCCAAATGAAAATACCTCTCACCAGCATTATGGTCATTTTTCTTTTTAACCTACACCTGAATGACCCAGGAAGTGTTACATCCAATAACAAATTTATCCGTGCTAGCTGACAAACTCCACATGTTCCCATCACCCTACAGAAAACAGTGCAAGAGATTCGAAGCCAAGCTAGTGCTCCATTTAGCAAATGGCAAATAATAACATCATCTTGACAATTACAAGCTGTTCCATGCTACTGACATGTCAGCAGTAGTAATTGAATATATAAAACTTCTAATGCGATCAGGTATCAATCTGTGCTTCATCCTGTCAACAAATGCTTCATGAGCATCTATTATATCCAGATATAGTGTACATAAAATTAAATATCATAGTCCTTGGCATCAAGATGCTCACAGTCCCATCAAGGAAACCATAAACCAATAATTATTTAATAGCTAAATGCCATGATCAAACACATACTAACAGCTAAAATAAACTTACATCCGCATTTTTTAAGATACTACGATTTTTCACGATTTATCCTTATGACCTCTTGCTTAATGTTACATTTCTCAAGTCATGTATATTTTCTGATTTTTGGCTCAGAGAATAGGCAAAAGGGTCTATGGACTTAATTTTCAGTCTAGTTTTTCTGCTGATCTCTATATATTCTTTTCATATTATACTGCTTACTGTTTCTGAAATATATGAAGGAATTCAGACATTTTTCTGGAGGCAACAGAGTCATTGTATTTACAAGTCTAGGAGTAATCCAAGCATTTGCATGTTTTAGGGCATCTGGCAGGTTTTGCAGTAGCGGCTGGTGGTGAGAAACTCCTTAGGAGAGAGCAGTAGATACCATAGCCTAGAATTTAGGCAGCAACTCAAATGGAGGCCAAAGAAAAGTAAAATTAAAACAAAGAGTGTGAATCATGTCTTCACATAGAAAACTGTCAATGCTCTCTTTAATAAGGGTGATATTTAAAACAATAGAACTGGTTCACTGCAGAAATATTTTCATTTAGATCCTGAAAGAAATTAATAATAAATTAGAGAGCAATATCAGTAAGGTTTTTAAAAGATAGATAACTAGTAAAGAGGAATCTTTCTGTAAATAGGTGACCATCTATTAAAATGGTCCTCCCATAATATTTTATTTACCAACCTATTCTGCTAGACTCTCGACTTGAAAAATATAGATGCTCATAAAAAATAAAACAGAGAAATGAACTTCCTACCCTAGGGAGTGATAGCCAGTAAATGAGAACGTTTATTTTTGTGGACCACTCTTACCACCACCATCACCACTGCCAAAAAGTGCACCTTTTCTAGTCTTTACTTCCTCAATTTATAGCAACTTCATTGACCTCACTGTTCAATTCAGAAACCTGGAGATCTGTCTTCACTTCTCTGTCTTACTCTTCATTTAAGACTAAATCCTGTGTACTCTATCACTAAACTGGCACTCCAGTGACATCATCTGAGTCAAAGATAAGACTACTTCTCCCTTGAATATGTTGTATCCTGCTAATTACTTTCCTCATCTCCACTTTTGCCTTCATCATCCATCCTTTACATAAAATAGCAGTCTTTAAAAAGAGTAAACGAGAATTCTCCTTTTATAAACACTTTAGTGGCTTCCCATTGCTCTTAAAATGAAATTTAAACAATAGTATATGAGGTAACCATTACTAATATACCCAGATTACAGGTGAGGGAACTAAAGCTTTTAACACTTAATTTTATCAAAAACATATGATTGGCAAATGGCTGAGCCCAGCAAATCTAAATCTAAATAAGTAATCTGCTGCACAAATTGCTGCCCCTTGGAGAGCTGGGATTTTGGTCTTACTGGATAGACATGACAAGATACATAAAGCTAATTATATAACAATCATGCCAAGAGCTGTCAGCTATAAATATTAATAATGATAATCATAATTTCAACAACTAAAATTTTCCAGACATACATGTTGAAGACCTATAAACTCAAGGCTTTGTGCAATGTCATTTTTAATTCTCACAGCAAAACTCATTTACTCTGAATACCAGTGTAGGATTTTGAACACAAATGGGTAGCATATGGAATTAAATATCCTGTAATCAATGTATCCTACCATTTACTTGCTATGTGATTTTGAAAGAGAATTAATTCTAAGCCTCAGTTTCCTCACTCTCTAAAATGGACTTAATAATAATGTTTATTGGCCAGGCGCAGTGGCTAATGCCTGTAATCCCAGCACTTTGGGAGGCCGAGGCGGGCAGATCATGAGGTCAAGAGATTGAAACCATCCTGACCAACATGGTGAAACCCTGTCTGTAGTAAAAATAAAAAAATTAGCTGAGCATAATGATGCGTACCTATAGTCCCCGCTACTTGGGAGGCTGAGGCAGGAGAATCACTTGAACCTGGGAGGCAGAGATTGCAGTGAGCCGAGATCGCACCACTGCACTCCAGCCTGGCAACAGTGAGACTCCGTCTCAAAAAATAAATAAAAAATAATATAAAATATAAATAATATAATATAATATAAATAACATAAATAATAATATAAAAAATAATTTCAAAATAATGTTTATTTTATATAATTGCCTTGAACATAGAAAAGGAGATTTTATTATGAAACATCTGCAGCTAAAATAGTGACAATATCATTAGAGAGGTATGTTTACATATGTGTACGTGTTTAGATGTATTTGCTAAAGTGTCTTAAGTAAATTTAAGTCGTTGGTAATTTTAACAATGCTTTTTAAATAAGTAGATCTATGTTGACACACTGAGGCCATGTTGAGGAAGTAGAATATAATCATGGTGGTCAAATAACAAATATTTTTCTTTCCTTTAATACTAGCAATTTTATACAAGTATTTCATTAAAGCAATTTAACTGAATGCAATTTAATTATAGTCCATTTGTATCCAGAATTTAATCAGAGAAGCAAAACCATTAGGAGATCAATAGACAGATCTATACAATTGTTACATGGATCTTACCTTATGCAATTGTGGGAGTTAGTTAAGTAGTTTCTGCAAGGTTCTTGTCTTTGTTTGGATGCTGGAGCTTGAAGTCCACAAGGAAGGTAGTTGGAAAGGGAAGATGATTGTAAAGTGGGGAAAATTAAAGAAAATCTAGAATTCACATGTACAAGCTGGAGCCACAGAACGATAAACTGAAATGCATGCCATTTCTTGTTGCCTCTGACCTGGATGGTATAGGGGTCCATCAGAAGATGATTCTCCTCACCGTGGAGTTAAACACGAACACCTGACCCCAGAGTCAGACAAGCTGAAGAAATATCCAAGGGAAGGTGCACTAGTTGTAGGTCCACCTCGTGCCTCACACCAATAATTTAACCAGACCGACAAAAGTATGCGCAAGATATGAAATAGTTGTTGCTTTACTTCCACACACTAAATCACCTGCAAGAATCTCTCTTGGCCCACCCTAAGTGGAGATATACAGGGAAGGTTATTCTGGGAAATGTAGCCCAGTGCAGCCAAGCTGACACAGCTTGCAGAGCCAGCACAATCCACTCCTTATCAATTTGGCACTCATAAACATCTTAAATCATACTTAGTCTACAAAAAAGTTCATGACAAAGTCAGACTTCCACCTAACATGATATATCTCTTCTAAGTACATCTGAAAACAGGCTTCTTTTTTCCTTTTAGTAGAACACAACGTCATGTTTTTTTTTTTTTTTTTTTTTGTCTTTGGATGATATTTATTATTCTCCTAATTCAAGCTTCAAGTTGGATATCTTGTAATTTCAAGACTATGATATAAATTTAATTACTATTAATGTATCTTATATTTGATCAGATGAGAGAGAAAGACAAGGGAGATACTTGGTTAACACAAACGTAGTCATATCAAAATAAGAAATAAGTACTCACATTATTCTAGTACTGTTCCTATAATTGGTCATGTGGCCGTAACTGGCGTTTATGGCTACCTTCTTCCCCTACTCATTTCGTATTTTCTTTGCACTCAGCTAGCCTCTCAACTGGTCAATGAGGTGCAGAGACACAATTCTCTCTTTCTGAAGTATCTGGGCCCTTAGTGAAACATCCTGAATTGGGCTGCTATACTTTTCCACCTGCTTTAATCACAGGACTTGGGAATACTAACAAACATTCTAGAAGATCTCCTGCATCACAGAAATGCTCCTCTTACTCTGTCTGTGTAGTGGCTTTCTCCTGGGTGGTTAGGATCTATAACTCTTTTCTTTGCCTGTTGATTCAGAGGCATGAGGAGCCCAAAGTGGCCAGGTGGCAGTCTCAATTTCCTGTTCAGTGGAATCACTGTCATGTCTCCTGGGAGAAACATTCTTCTTTTGGAACCCAGATGTCTAGACCAGCAGAAACTGAAGTGGTAAGGATGGAAGACAAAAATCTAGTTATTGGATTGCTAGGGATAATGTTGAGAGGAGCCATTCTTATTTCTACCCCTTGGTTCCTAGATATGTAAATCCTAGTTGTTAGAGAAACAACATCATATACCATATGCTGATTTAATGCACATATTTTATCCTGGAGGACATTTTTCTAGGCCTCCATTATGTTGCCACCCAGATGCTGTCATGAATAAGACTTTAAAGAGCCATTTCATCAGTCCATCAAGCTAGCTGCTTCAGCGCAATAGAGAATATGATTAGACCAGTAAATTCCGTGAGTTTGGGTGTATTGCTGCACTTTATTTGCTGTGAAATGAGTTTCTTGGTCAGAAATAATGCTATGTGGAATATGGCGAATAAGATGTCCTGTAAATCTGTGGACAGTTTGAAGATGCACTGCTAGTAAGAAGGCAAATCTATATCCAGATTAATAGCTCAACCAGTGAAAACAAAGTGCTGTGCCTACAATGACAGAAGTGGCCCAATATAATCAACCTGGCAACAGGTAGCTGGCTGATCCTTCAGGAAATGGGGCCATATTGCAGGAATGGTATTTGTTTCTGATTTTGGCAAAAGGGGCATTCAGCAGTGGCTGTAGCTATATTGGCCTGGGTGAGAGAAAATTCATGTTGGTGATGCCGTAGATAACCTTGATTCCTGCCATGATGGCCACTTTATTTATGAGCCCATTATATAATAACTGGAGTGGCTGGGAAGCCAGTAATGGACACAAAGTTAAGGAGATTTAGAAGAAGCTGGAAGCTACAAGCATAGGCTGTAGCCCAGTGAGAATTTACATTGAAACCTGTATAAGTTCTCACTGACTCTGAAATTTTTGGCATGGGTGATCTAAAGTAGTTGAAGTTTTTCCTCATGAAGTTAAACACACACACTTGGCCCAAGACTCCAAAACACTAAAGGACAATTTAAAAAAATATAGAGTAGTCTCAGGCCCAGCTGTAGCCTCATGCCAAGAGGTCAGTTGAAAGATCAGCAGCAACATATGTGAGTGACAGAAGAATGTCTTTGTGGTCCACCCGAAACAGAAACATACAAGAAAGGGAATTCCAGAAAATGGAGTACAGACTAGCCAAGTTAAACGTTACAAAGCCACTTTGAAATGGTAAGAAATGTTAGGTCCCTAGATGGTTGAAGTTACTATATATTTTTGGTTTGGAGAACTTTATTATAGACAGAGAAGGAAGAGTTCAGAATTGGAAATCTGGAGATTGGGAGTTTCTGTCATAGTTCAGTCATTACCTAAACACATAATCTTTGTTAGGCCTTTATCCTCACCCAGCCTTCATTTCTTTAGTTGTAAAACGAAGTGGATACACTGGATTATATTTGAAAGGCTTCCCTGTGTAGTAGGTAAAATAATTGATTGTCAGGATGCTGAGAAACCAATTCTGGTTATACCCTCTTCTGATCCTTGTGCAAGAGCTTGGGCTTTTGGTGCCTCAGTTTCCTCTTCGGTAAATAGCAATAGTATTACAGAACTCACAGCAATGTTGTAAGAATTAAACGAGTTAAAATACTTAAAGCTCTTAAAATCATGAGGAGTATGTGGTCAACACAGATTGAATGGTAGCTAGTGCAGTAGCCATAATTTGCCTGTGAATTTCATAATTTCTTGTCTCTTACAGAGTTCTAAAAACCATATGCACTGTCTCAAAGTCAGTGCTTTGACTTAGGAATTAGAAGGAAATTACCACAGGTCTTGGTAAATTTGTTTTGTCATTGGTAAATTATATGATTTTTCTCTCTTATCTGATACTGATGCTATTAATAAGGATGCATTTAATATCCATAATGAAGTGGACATGGTACAAATATGCAAATAAAGCAATTATTTAGTGGCCTTAACCAAGAGAGAGTGTAACAGGGTATGGAAGGTTATTAATGGTGTAAAGAATGCTGACAAAGGAGCTTTTTCTCTTTAATAACAATGCCCAAAGAAGTGGGTTTCAAGTAATTTAAATAAATAATTCTGATACGTATTTGGAGAACTACCAAAAATGATCTTTTATAGACATAAAATCTGATCCTAGTCGAATCTTTGCTTTCTTTTTACACACTTACCATTCTCTCCCCTTGTTTCAGTAACTCTAAGTACCATGTAAGGGCATGATGTGAAACCTGCTTACCCACCCTTCCCAAATAGCTTCCTACTGCTCTTGCTCTTGTGAGCTCATTTTCTGCCTTCACTCATGTTCTTACTGAGGGTGTATGAGGAAGACCTGGTTAAAACAGAATCATTATGTATAAGAAGAAAGAATCATTAGATTTAAAGAAGGAAACAGATAACAGAAAAGGATTTATTGCCTCACATAACTGAGAAACTCAGTGGGCATTGTGGCTTCTGACATGAGTGCTTTTGGAATTTCAAACAATGCATCAGATTCTGTCTCTGTCTGCTCCTCCTCCCCTTCCTCACCCGCTCATCACCATCCCTCAGCTTTGATATATTTATTATACATTAGCAGTTTTTTCTGCGTGCCAGGAATAGTGGCTTCTAGCAGCTCCAGAGTTTGATTCTTAAAGCTGGTTGGCCCAGAAAAATAGAGTTATTGTGTCTCCCTCAATGTCCCTATACTCGAATACAGTCTGCTTTGGTTACATGCCCATGTGTGTCAATCTGCTTGGGCTGCCATAACTGAATGTCTCAGTCTGGGTGGCTTCAACAACAGAAATTTATTTTCTCACAGTTCTGGAGGCTCAAAGTCCACGATTAAGGTGCCAGCATAATTGGTTTCTGGCGAGATCTTTGTTCCTGGCTTGCAGACAGCCACCTTCTTATGGCCTCAAGTCCCTAGTCTAATTCTATTTCTTGATCTGCATTTGTTTACAAACACTTTTTTTCTTAGTCACATACTTATATTTTGTTTTCTACATCTGTGTCTGTGTTTTCTGTAGCTGTGTTTTACCTTACAATAAAAAGGTAACACCATGGCTAAGTCATAGGATAGCAAGTTTCTAATTTAAAACCATACATACCAATTCTCTTTACAGTAACCAAAGATAGCCAAATTGCCAAGGCTGAGGTTAATGTTGTGGGGAACTGTAATAATCTTACAAGAAAGGCAAAGAATAAATGGGAACAAAAATGGACCTATTACAAATAGAATGACAAAAAACTAACAACACGAGGTGGTTACCCAAACTAAAAGAGTAGTACCAGGACTGCTGAGAAGTAGCTGGCCTCTAGATATATTAATAGGCTTTCCCAGGAGAACTTGATGATTAATTCCATATGAGTGGTGGAAGAAAAGTTTATACATTTCCAAATTGAACCACAAGGTCAATAGTGATATCATTCAAAGAAAGGAACAACTGAGGATGTAAAAATAAGGTATAAAAAAGTTGGGAAGGGAAGAAGATTATGAGTTCAAGTTAGACAAATTGTCTCTAAGATACCAGTGATATATGCAAGAGAAATACCAAAGCAATTTATATAATTAGAGGTTGATAATTCAAGGGAGGAATCTCAGCTATAAATAAATATTTGGAAGATGTCAGCATGTAGAGCACTATTGATTCATTCCCTGGAAAACATGTAGGGTGAGGTGGAAGGAGCATAATACATTTCTAAGGATAAGCAACATTTAAGGACTGGACAAAGAAGTAAGAGATCCTCTCCCCCCAAAAGCAGGGATTCTGAGATGAAGAAATGTCATCGTATAAGAAAAATCAGAAAAGTTAATTTTGAGGGGCAGAGAAGGAAAATAAACATAGCTTAATATTCAGATAAATCAATTACATAAATCCTAATATGTTTTGGCTGAAAAAGGTTTGCCATTGGCATATCCATGTTTTGATAGAGAAAACAGGCAAAGGTCACTGATGTTGAGGAAATGGTGAAATAAAAGTTTGGGTGTTGGCTGGGCCTTCTGCATGGATGTTGAAGTCAGCCAGGATGATTGCAGAACATTAGGAAGAGAAGTCTCTCAGCCAAGACCAGAATAATTTGTGCATGGGAGGAGATAGAATAAGTTAGAAGAAATTATCCCTAGTTGCCTGGCTTCCTCCTACTTCTGCTAACAGCTCTCAACCCTAAGTGTTACTTTTTAAGGAAATCTCCCCTTAACCCCACAACACTAAGTTGGGCATCCCCTAAAAGTCCCTGTGGTGTCACTTAATTACCCCATTATATCCCTTAACAACTCTGCAATAAAATGGAACAGTTGGCTTTCTCTCCATGAGTCTATTCGCTCCTTTAGCTAACTTCAAGACTATGCCTGTTATTTCTCATCTGTTTAGCACTGTACTTGGCACATAAAAGTCTTTTCAAAAATGTTTGTTGATAGAATGAATAAATGGAAAGATAAATAAACAGGAGGCGTGTGGAGGGGCAGGTGATCCAGAAAGCAGTGGGGTTTACTCAAAGATAGAGGAGTGCTGAGGGAGAACAGACTGCAGCTTTTGGCCCCCCTGTAAGAAGTTCAACAATGCCAGGTTTGCTGGTGCTGCCAGAAATACCGTAGCCTAAAATCGTGAAGTTCAATTATTTCTGTGCACAAAAAAATCTAGTAAAACTCAAACTCCAAAAAAAAAAAAGGGGATATCATTGGAAAATTCAAGAGAACACATTTTTTTTTTTTTTTCCGGAAAGTATAACATGTTAAACTCATCAACTTTTACTATTCAAAGTTTTGTGAGTAAAACAAGCTATCAAAAATTAAATAAGAATTATTCTTAGTCTCATTATTTGACATGTTAGGGAAAGGGTATGGATTAAGAAAAGATGGAAGATAGTAGAGAAGGGCCAGATAATAAAGGAAGATAAAGAACTAGGAAAAAATAAAAGAATATTGTCTAGTTAGTGAGATCAAACTAGGTATGACAATATTTACTGACCTTCTATTCTGTACTACATACTGTATTCTGTATTTTCACTGAAAATAAGATTTCTCTGTTTTTAGATTAATCCTGCAAAGTAGGCATTATTATGCATGAGAAAAAGATTTAGAGAATTTATAATTTGTTCAAACAGATAAATGCTGCAATTGGGATTCAGATCTAGCAGGCCCTGCCCCAGTTTTCACTACATGGGTGTGTCATTGAGGTTTCATCCCTCAAGAATTTGAAATGAAAGGCAATGTCTGAAAACTGTATGAAGAGAGATTCTGTGTGTATGTGGTTGTGCACATGTACGTGTATGTATGTGTATGTATGTTTATACATCTATCTATATGTATCTGTGTATTTGTGTATCATCTATCTAAGAGAGATAGAGGTGGATTATTTTGGGTCAGCAAAAAACTCTGTAGATGAGCAGGCTCCAGGATTATTGCAAATAATGCCTGTGCCATGTTAACAGCACCATTTTCAGAATTGCCTCTGGATAGAATAAATCATAAGCAGTGGGATTGTACTTTAACTGCTAGTATGAAATTTTTTAAAGGTCCATAATATAATTTGAGAATATAATCTCATTATGGGGCAATATTTCAGCCTCATATTTATGGAACAAATATATAAGATTTATTTCTTCTTTTAACTCTACATATGTTAGGTGGTAATATTTTGAGGCCAATGAATTATACTTTAAAAAAAAATAGCAGACTTTAAGATCAGTAGAAATTCCAAATTTAGATTTAAATGTATTTTAAATAAAAGAATCTTTTTTAGAATGTGTAACTTTTTGGTGTACAAGATATGTGGTTATGTTTGCTGCAACTTGGTTAAGAAATAAAGATAGCTATAAATCAAGGTAAAGTGAAATATATGACCAAGCAGAATTTTAATTATCTTATATACTATTTTTATTCTCTCTTGTTTTGGTTTTACATTTGCTAGAGCATTTTTATTATTTACACTGACATTTTTGAATACAAATTGAACTACTGAGGAGTTCTGGAGGTTCATCGTGTCTTGGGGTCTTTTACTGTGTGGAGACTTCCCTTTTGACACTTAAAGAGAGGAGAGTTCATTCACTAATAGGATCACCAGTTCTGGTTTTCCAACGTAGTTTTGGAGGTCACAAGGTTACAGAATTCGATTTCCTTGATGTCAGTCTCAGTCCATCAGTGCCCACATGGACTCACTCCTTGTTTTGACCTTTTTGTTTTCTTTTCTGGGAAGGAAGAAGTATGCTTCTTAAGTCATTTGGCTTAGTGAATGTCTTCATGTTTATGTTAATCAGAATGGGAATCACCTGTGATATCTATGGTTCTAAATAGAAATAAATACGAAAGCATCACAGATTTTATTTCATAAGTTTATCCGAGGTGCTAATATTTGAACATTTTTTTTTTCAGGTTTGACTAGCTTTCTCTCCACAATTAATTACATGCAGACATAAGAATGTATTGATGATATTTGCTCACAGATTTACTCCTTAATTTTAACTGGCTTTTAGTTTAATACCTACTGCGTTAAAATATATAATAATTATCTATTGTATACAATATGCTGTGGGTAAGTTCAGTTTGGAAATCAAGATATATGAGCCAGGTACTTAAGAGCAACTAATTCCGATGTAGGAATCATGGAATGAGAGAGAAAACAGATCCCTTCTTAAAGGAGTCTCGGGGATAGGGAGGTTCTTTACAGGATATGCCTGTAAAGAACAGGCATAGGGAATAGCAGGACACTATACAGAGATCAGTAGGATTTGTTCAGAGTCTGACGTGCCTGGTAGGTAAGCCAGTGGGCCACGAGAGGGAGTAGAGCTAGAGTGGACATCAGAGAGAAAAGGACCAAAGACTGAAGCTAAAATTGGATACATTGTCACTGGAAGCAATTGTATCTCTTTGGCTTGCCTCTGAATGCAACTAAATAGTAGACACCTGTCATGGATAGCTTTTTCTTTTTTTTTTTTTTTTAAGTACCCAGAGTCAATACTTAAGGCATTGAGCTGCTTGCTTAGAGAATAAATCAAGCATCCAGACATGTCCATCTCAGGAGAATTGTATTTAAAACCCCCTTTAAAAAAATCTGTATTGATATCTCTCTTCTTTGGATCTATATATGGAATTTTTTGTTTGGGTTTCATTTTTAGTTTTTAATCTCATAACATATATCAAGGTCAATTTTTGGTTTTCTTACAAGGTCTTGAGAGATACTGAATTGGTGATTTCAGATATTATTGGTTTGGGAAGGTCCATTCTAAACTGTAAAAATATATATAATATTTTGCTGACACGGTTAAGTGACCTACAGAGTCAATGTCTCAAATCCTTCTCATTCTTCATCTATCCTCCCATCTCTGAGGTCAGCCTGCTGACTATGTGATTGAAATCAGAGAAACCTCAGGTAATATATATTTGGAGGCAGGTGTTTTATTTAACCCTGGATGATTCAATCTTATATGACTTGGTTAGATGACAGTCACTGAACCATGAAATGCCATGTATCTCTGTGGCTATTGTTTTATAAATAAAATCATTGAAGAGAGTTTCATTATAGTAAGAGCCACTATGTGAGATGTATCAGAAAAATAAGTTGATGGACCATAGACAGGCAACTTTTATTTAAAAAAACAAGCAAAAATCCCCTTATTTATACTCATCCAAATTTTGCTGAAGTTTCTATCATATTAATAATTATTTTATAGAATGTTAACTAGAAGCAAATAGTCCTTTGAATCACAAGCATATTTAAAGCTATACTGAATATTCATCTCATTAGTAAACGGTGCCATGCAGTGAATGAATAAGCCTTTCTTTACTACAGAACTCGTTATTTAAAAATCTTTTGATAACAGAAGTGAAACAACAGTAATTCAAAGTGCTGGGCTTTGGGAAATACTGAGGTGACATTTTGGATGTATGTGGCTTAAAAAGGAACTCAAATACAAAGACAAATTCTCTTTATTTTATCTGTCCTCATGTTCCAGCCAAGAGATTAAATTGAATATTGATTCTAGAAAATGTGACCATGCTGTTGTAGTGAGAAAGAGAGAGAGAGAGAGAGAGAGAGAGAGAGAGAGAGAAAGAGGGACAGAGGGAAAGAAAGAAACAAACAAACAAAACAGTGTAAGTACTGATTATCTAGACCACAGTAAGATGTGGACATCTTTACATCTTTCTCTAGGGCGTAATAGTTGGAAGAAAAAAATAAGGCAAAAATGTGTCAGGGTTGATTGGTATTATATACAGAAATACCGGAAGAATTTATAATGAGGCTGAGAATATGGAACTAATGAAGAAGTATTACAACAAAAAAGGAAAAGGAAGATTGGTGTGGGAAACTGGAGGTGAAGTAAGGAGTAGTCAGTGAGGAGATCAGACAATTTCTCTAACCCTCCAGGACCTGAACACACAAAGGAGCCCAATTAGAAATAAACGAGCTAGAAGAAGCATTTCGTAGTAAATTGGGGATTATCAGTTTGCCTAAAGGGAATGAAACCAGAGCATTGGAGCCTCCTTGTTTCAGAACCACTTGCTTTATGTTTCTTTTTTAAGATTGACACCAATGTTCTTGCTTTTCATATTACAAATTTTTAAAAATCAGGTGTAAAACAAATTAACAACTGAAGTTTCTGATTTTTGAGATAGAATTTATTTTCAATTGAATCATGGATACAAAAAGATTTGAAAAGTATTTGTCTCATGTTTTATCTTTTTTGTCCAGACTGGGTCACTGTCATGTCCTTTGGGTATTCTCAAATTTCAGACTTTTTACTCTGAATTTAGCCTACACCTTCTCCAGATGCAGGTAACATATATCTAACATGTATAGGAATATGGTACTTGGTTTTGACTTGGCAGAATATAGACGATCAATTTAAGGTCATTTCTGGATGCTTAAATAAATTGAAAAGACAACAACAAAAAAAATGGATTCTTTTTAAACAGAAAAATGGACAATATGTAGAACCAAGATGCTTTTGTTTCAGTATCTTTCAGCATATCAGTTGTGGCCTCTGGTTAGTCATTAGGTAAGCCTAGGGGAACACAAATTTTTATTATCTTTGTGAAATGAGGGACCTCATGAATGAGAGCAGTGGAGTTTCTCATCCTCCACTGAAAGACATATATTTTTTCATTTTCTCTACAATATATTTCAAAAGATGAAGTTTTCTATGACCATCTATTCTGGTATCACTGGTTCTTCCACAGCACCCATGACACACAAAACGTTCAACCTTTCATGGCTATCTGATTTTCTGGAGGTGAGACTGGAATCTTCCCTTTTTTTTTTTTTTGAGACTGAGTTTCACTCTTGTTGCCCAGGCTGGAGTGCAATGGCACAATCTTGGCTCACCACAACCTCCACATCCCAGGTGCAGGCGATTCTTCTGCCTCAGCCTCCCGAGTAGCTGAGGTTACAGGCATGCGTCACCACGCCCGGCTAATTTTTTTTGTATTTTTAGTAGAGACGAGGTTTCTCCATGTTGGTCAGGCTGGTATCGAACTCCTGACCTCAGGTGATCTGCCCGCCTCAGCCTCCCAAAGTGCTGGAATTACAGACGTGACCCACCGCGTTCAGCCCTGGCATCTTCTCTTTTAAGATCCCAAGTTGTCTACCCTTTACACACCAGAGGGCGATCTAGGAAGGATTTGAAAGATTAGCTGCCAGGTATTAAAATGATTAGCTGGGCAAATTTATTAATTCATTCTACAAATATTTGTTGAGCACCTGGTACTTGGCTGTGTGCTTAGGGACAAAACCCCAAATACAATACATTCTTCACTCTCCAGGAAATCACAAGGAAGCAAATAATCACAATAGAGTGTGATAAAGGCATGATGAAGGAAGCCTGCAGGAGGGGTAACTAGGCAATTTAGAGGGAAAGGAGGAAGTCAGAGCAGGATTTCTAGAAAAATAGACTTTTGTACTGCTCTTTAGACAGCAAAGAGAAAAACTGAAATTGACTATTTGAAGGTGGGTTTTTTGTTGGGGGGGTAAAGTTAGAGGTAGTATTTCAGAAAGAATATCTTTCCTTCATTGTTCATTTAGTAAATATTTATTGAGCAACTATTACATTGCTTTGCTGGACCCTGGGCAACAAACGATGAACAGGACAAAAATGTTTGATTCTACATGCAACTCTCATGCTAATGGGAAGACAGGCAATATGCACATGACTACAATAAGAGCTAATATTTATCAAGTGCATACTATGTGCCAGGCACTGTTCCTAGGTTTTATTGAAAAGCACTAATTTGAACCTTATAGCAACCCATTGCAGAAGTTCCTGTTATTTTTCAGTAAATTGGAAAACAGTGACATGCAACTAATAGCATGATAGGCTAGGGTTCAAAACTAGGCAGCCTGACTTTGGAGTTAATGCTTTCAAGTACTATGGTATATTGCCTATTAAAGTAAGTGAAGGATATATAATGTCACCTTTGGTATTGGTGAGCGATACGAGAAGAAAGAAAACTGGAAGCAGAGAGAATGGCTGAGGGGAAGGTGCTGTTCTAGAGAGTAGACACTGTTGGCACCCTGCATATACCCTTGGGTTTGACTCAGAACAACCTCCACCTGCCAGTACCTACGTTGTCTTTGTGAGCTTTCTCTGGTGCCAAGAAGATGCTGGCTCTAGTCTCTAAAATGACAGAGCTGAGGTAAAGGGGAATGAACACCCCCCAGAAGAGTTGTCACTTTTCAGATAAGCATCATCACTCTCAGAATAGGGTAACTCCAAAGCATGGGTTAGACTCTTTTCTGGAGCTCCACTGGCCCACAGTGGTGGCGGCTGGTGTAATTGTGCAGTTTCTATTGGCTCTGTTCCTTGCCTGTGTCACTTCCTCCTTCCCCTGCCGGTGTTTTCCTTGACCTCCCAAGGGAACTATTTATACTTAAATCCTAGTCTCTCAGTCTGCCTTTGGAAAATCGTAGATGATGACTGGCCGGTCAGGAAATATATCTTCAGAGAAATTGGGGGAAGTGCATTCTAGGTAGAGGAAAAGAGAAAGGCACTAGCAGTAAGTCCACTGTGGCTGGCTAGAGTGGATTGAGGAGGAGTAAGTAGGAAATGAGCTTGCTTGAGGGATAGGAGGGATTAGGTAGGAAAGGTCTTTTTAGGTTGTGGGTAGTAGTTTGGAAAGCAAAAAGAATAGCACACTGTTCTATATGAAACAAGAAAAAGAGGCTGGTAGAGAATTAACTCTAAAAGCAGACTCTAGAGAAGATCTAATCTGGGCCTTTCTTTTTATAGTGAGGAAAATGAGACCCAAGGGGTTTAAAGGACTTACCCCAGGTCACCTTGATAGGAACAGAAAAAAGACAGGTTTTCTACCCAAATATGTATCCCAAATATGTTTGATTCTCAATCCACGCTAAAGAGAGTCATGTTCATTTTAGACGCTTACCATGAGATTAATAAGTGAAAGAGAAATGCAGAAAAGAGAAATAATATTATTGAGTGCCTCATTAGAATGAATCAGCAGCAAACCAGCAATATCTTTTTTGTTGTTGTTGTTTGTCATTGCTGTTTTCTTTTACCACTGGTTCTTCAAGTTCATTGCTTCTAACTCCCGCCATGCAAGACACAGCAGCTCTTTGCACTTTCCCCAGCAAGGGGTGAGTGGGCAGAACTGCAGGTGCTTCCCATCCTACTGAATTCCACGTAGGCACAGGCAAGGCAGGTCTGGAAGCCAGGCCAAATTTCACATGGGCATGTGTGATGAGGAGTTTCTGCTCTATGGGGTCTCTAGCTCAAACCCTGTCATTATTGTGGATTCTAACACCTGCCAGTAAAGGGGTACTTGATGGCAAGAGGTAACTCAATCATTAGCTTAAAGCACTCTATTCAAATAGTAACTTTGGTGCATTGAATCTGATCTGTGTGTGACTCTGTTTTCAGAACTAAGCAACCACATGATGAATTCATTTGGTGTGTTTGTTGTTTACTGCATAAGACAAGATGAATTCTAGTAGTGCCAAAGGGAGGGATTGGATCATTTATTAAGTACAGTCTTGGACAGGTGTCTCAAATGTCATTTCTAGGATTTAATCTAAACTAATCTTCAGAAAAGTTAGATTTAATGGAAATGAGAACCCAGAGGAATTCAAAGTAGAGGTAGCTGGATGCTAAATCTCAAACACTGCTGCTTATGACAATCTTTTAAATGAACTCTCTACTTGGCTCTTATCCTTCTGTGTTCTGAGGTAGAAAATGCTTGGAAAACTAATGTTAGCTCATCGGTAGGTAGGATTTATACAAAACAAGTTGTTTTCTCTTTATTTCTGTTGCTGGTATATAGTCAATTATTTGCAAATAAAGCTGCATGGTCATATCTGAGACCAGACCACAGAGCTTTTGGCCTCTATAGGTGTCCCTGCAGAGTTTATACATATAGGATGTACTTATATCCTGCTAAAGTAGGTCATATTTCCTGATCACAAAATATGAAGCCACAGACAGAGTTTGAAATTAATAAGGAAAAACTGCCTAAATGGCTACCACTCATTATATCTAAATATTGGCAGGTCAAAAAAAAAAGGGGGGGAGTTATCTATCACTGAATGCAATTTGGAAAATAAGCTGGAGTAGTTGTCTCCTCTTCAAGCCACTGTATTTCCAACTAAATAATAAAAATATTTTAGTCGTGAATAATATTTTCGCCATATGTGTGTGCATGGGTGTGTGTGTGCAAATTTAAAAACCTTGGCTTTCAATAGCACAGAATTAAATGTATTTTGTGAATGTATTAATCCAAATTAATTTCTCAGAGATAGTATTTGACAGTGCTTGCTGGTGGCTCTTATAACACTGGAAATATCTATAGGATGTTTACCTTTTAATATTGGAAAGAAAAGGGCTGAAATGAAAACAGCTGCTACTGCTGAGCTATTCCATGCTATAAAATCCAAAGACTATTTAAAGAAACAAATTATTACCAAGAAGTTTGAGTAGAACAAGTATAGTTGAGGTGAATTAAGAAAAAAATGAAAGAAGAACACTACTTAGATAAGGAAGCAGATTGAGGAGGAACAGCATTAAATAAAACAGTGGAGTCTATTTAGTTGCCAGATAAATTTCTAGGCTCTGCAGAGGTTAACAAATAATTTATTTTTTTCCTCTCTCTCCCCTCTTTTCCTTTCTCTCTCCTTGCGTTCCTTTTTCCTTTCTTCCTTCCTTCTTTCATTCTTTTCTTCCTTTTTTTGTTTCTTTTCCCTTCCTTCCTTCCTCCTTCCCTCCCTCTTTCCCTCCCTCCCTCCTTCCTTCATTCCTTCCTCCCTCCCTCCCTCCCTGCCTTATCTTTATTATTTCAGACATATACATTCTGATAAAATGTTTTATTTTCTAGAAGGGAATTCATAAACTTTTGCTATAAAGGCCCAGATAGTAAATATTTTCAGCTTTGCAGACTTTTATAATCACCATTGCAACTATTCAGCTCTGCCACTGTATTCTGAAAGCAGCCATAGACAACAGTAAATGAATGTGCACGACTGTGTTCCAGTAAAACTTTATTTACAACAGGCAGCAAATGAGATTTCATCTGAAGTTTGCAGTTTTCCAATCCTTTTTCTAGAAAGCGATGTATTATACACATTTACCCCAAGGTGAGTTTTTTCCATGAGCAGCAGGAGTATGAATAATATTTTCTGGTGCAATATTCAAAGTATGGGCTCATTTATTATGCTAATTTTCAATATTTAAATATGGGATGGAATTATTTATAAATATTTAGTATGTTTTAGGTACTGTGTTTTGTGTTTCATGTATACAATCTTTTCTAATCCTGAGGGCAACACCTTAAATTTGGTATAATTATCCCTATTTTATAGAAGATGAAGCAGTGTTAAAAAAAATTTTGGATGAATATGTATAGCTTTAAAGAGTCAATCTTGGAATTTAAAATCTTTGGCATTCCCAAATATTTGTGCATGTGTATATGTATAAAATTTCTGTGTAATGAAAAGAGAGTACACCTCAAAGAACTCGTAACAGGCAGGGCGCGGTGGCTCATGCCTGTAATCCCGGTACTTTGGGAGGCCTAGGCGGGTGGATCACGAGGTCAGGAGATGGAGACCATCCTGGCTAACACGGTGAAACCCCATGTCTACTAAAAATACAAAAAATTAGCTGGGCGTGGTGGCAGGTGCCTGTAGTCCCAGCTACTCAGGAGGCTGAGGCAGGAGAATGGCGTGAACCCGGGAGGCGGAGGTTGCAGTGAGCTGAGATGGTGCCACTGCACTCCAGCCTGGGCGACAGATTGAGACTCCATCTCAAAAAAAACAAAACAAAACAAAACAAAACAAAACAAAACACTCATAACAGTGAGAATATAGGAAAGCATGATATAAAATACAACATAATGGGTGAATTGCTGCACCTTGATTTCAAACACTCTGTGATATTCTGTCTTAAGGATTTATTTATTGCCATCTCAGTTCTCCTTTCTTCAAAACATACCCGGAATTCAAGTAAGAAAAAATCAAATACCAGTGTTTCTTTAAAAATTGTTTATGTATTTATGTTTAGTTGATAAATAATAACTGTCCATATTTAGGATGTTTGGATATATGCTATACATTGTAGAAAGATTCAGTCGAGCTTGAATGAGCTATGAATCAACACATTCATCAGCTCATCAGCGTTTTGTGTTTTTGTGGAGAGAATGGTAACCATTTTTAACTGAGGACAGTGCAGCCACCGGGGAGCATTTGGAAGGGTGTAGTGCTTTGGGCTGTAGCAGTGGCTGAGAGAGGTGATGACACTGGCAGGAGGTTTTGTGTGAAGTCATGGGTGCTAAAAATCCTTCAATAAGAGGGACAGCCACAGCCAATGAAAGATTGTCTTACCCATGATACTAGAAGTCTCCCACACTTCCGTGCTCATTTAAAACATTAGAAAATGACTACAAAAACCAGAGGTGTTAGCTTGTGGTAGATCTTGTTGATTACCTAGTTAACAGAAACAAGGAAGTTTTGTTTCTTCCTTGCTAACATTTTTTTAAAATTTTAGTCCGGTAGCAGTTAGATGTCAGTGAGCTCAGGAATACTGACCCCTCCCAAGCTGCTGAGGATGTTTTTTTGTTTTTTCTTTTCTTTTCATCTAATCACAGTTACTCCCACTCCATTCTGCCAGTGATTAGGATTAGACAAGAGCATCCAACTCTGTGTTGGGCTAATAGATACAAAAGAAGCCTACTTAACAGTTTCTTAGAAAACTTTCCCTCCATGATAAAAAGAGAAAGTTGCACAGCAAAACATTTCTCCCTACTTTCTTTTTTCTGATTTGGGGATTATATGAGAATTTCATATTTGGAATTGCTGCAGTAGTTTTCAACTGTGAGAGAAAAGCCAAAAGAATTTCGGTGAAACCAAGCCAGTAGCTGACATTATTGAGGCCCCGAATTAATCCCAGGATGTCCCATCCTTGTGTGTCTGTTATATATGAAAATATCCCTACATCGTAGGATGCTTTCAGTTAAGCATTCTTTTAGTTTCATCTGAAGATATTTGAATTGCTACATGGGAGCTATAATTTCTATTTGCCCGGGGCCAAAACGGTATACACCAGGAGCAGGGCCCAGATAACTATTTTTCATCTTCGGCTCATAAAATGTTGAACATGACTTGGGAATACCTCTGAGTACCCACATTCAAGTCAAAGCAAAATGCGTATCTATTAACACAATTTGGAAAAAAAAAATTTAATCTCAAAATGATTTTGATAACTTTGTGACTAGGAAAACATAAGGTACAAAATGCATTGCATTACTTGCTTTAGAAAACATCCTGACATGAAGCAAACTGTTCTCAGGGCTTAAATTAGTAAAAGTTATTCTTTCTGTAACTTTTTAGAAAACTCTGAAGGAAAATAGTAAGAAACAATAGCTATTCTTTCTAAAAGATCTGCTAACTCTTACTCAAATGAAAATAATTGAGATTACTAAAATACAAATTTTATAGGGACTAATAATGTGGAAATGAGAACATCAGTAATTGGAAAGCTTATAAATTTAGGTGCTTGGAACCACCTGTGGGCAAGAAGGTAGAGGGTGGAGAAGCGGAATATCATTTGTCAGAAAGAGATTAAAAAGGAAATTTGATTACAACTTAAAATCATTCTGTTCCTTGCATTCCTACTGAAATGAATATATATTCCTTCCTTTCTTCCTTCCTTCCTTCCTTCCTTCCTTCCTTCCTTCCTTCCTCCCTCCCACCCTCCCTCCCTGCCTCTCACCCTCCACCCTCCCTCCCTCCCTCCCACCCTCCTTCCCACCCTCCCTCCCTCCCTCCCACCCTCCTTCCCACCCTCCCTCCCTCCCTCCCTTCCACCCTTCCACCCTCCCTCCCTCCTTCCCTTCCTTCCTTCCTTTTTGAGACAGAGTATCGGTCTTGTTGCCCAGGCTGGAGTGCAATGGTTCGGCTCACTGCAACCTCCGCTTCCCAGGTTCAAGTGATTCTCCTGTCTCAGCCTCCCAAGTAGCTAGGATTACAGGCACCTGCCACCATGCCTGGCTAAATTTTGTATTTTCAGTAGAGATGGGGTTTCACCATGTTGACCAGGCTGGTCTTGAACTCCTGACCTTGTGATCCACCTGCCTCGGCCTCCCAAAGTGCTGGGATTGCAGACATGAGCCCCCACACCCGGCCGAATATGCTTTCTTTAAATAGGATTAAATTTTAATATGTTGACACTTCTAATCTATTTATATGTTCTATAGGTTATATCTATGGATATGTGATGGACGTATGGAAGGAACGTTTTTTAAAAGTTCATATTAAACTTATTAGTCCAATAGAGGAAAGCTGGTAAAGTTTGGGGGAAAATACGAATTGGGCTAGGTTGTTTATGGAGCTCGTCAATACCTCATTTCTATTGCTAAATCAAGTTTGAAATGTACCTGAATTGGAATAGTCTTGTCTTTTTTGAATGTCTGTCCTTTTGGTGGTATATGGCATCACATGCATGCTTAATGCCTATTAGAGCGTTTTTTGCACATTTGGGTGTGGGAGGGACAGTAAGCATTTGCAACAGAATCTTTGTCTCCGTGACTTTTCCAGAGCCATCTGGATTCCTGCATATTCTCTACATGTCAATTTGGAAGGAGAATTCCATAATAAATAGATAAAAGGATGTAAACATGCAAAGGAAAAGGAAGCGCTCTCTTGTTCACCTCCCCCAGTAGAGCTGCTTTCTGATTAAAGTGCTAATATATGGCAACAGGCCTGTGAAGTCCATATAGAGGCATGAGAGAGTTTGGCGTAATGAAACGAGCGTATCAGTTCTGCCTCCTTCTGTCAACAGTAACTGAGCAATCCAGCCTGGTGATTGGAAGAGCAAATTTTCTTTGTCCTGCACATGCTGTATTTATCCTTCATGAATATCCACAAAACTCAGCAGGGATTTGGCTGGGAGAGGAGGATCACTCCTTGCAGAAAAACTGGTAATAAATCTGGGAGGCTTTGTACAAGATCTGAAAGCTGCCTTCACAATTTGCCGGAGGAGGCATGTATAGCCAGGAGTAAGGAGATTATGTAAACCAAGAAGGAGAACGGGGGAACTTGGCAAGGCAAGGCCTAAGTCAGAATGCCCTCTGCATATTCTCTTAGCAAGAGGGAATTACAGGTTCAGAGTGTTGTCTGGGTATATCACTTTTTCCTTCTATCACTGCAAGTCAAACAGGTGGTTTGCATGCTCTTTGTTTTCCCTTGAAACATAGAAATGTAAAGGAGATGTTTTATCTCTAATTTGGACAGTGTGGTTTAAAGGCCAGTTTCTATTTTGCACATTTACCTTAAGTATTGCTCCATGATCTTTATTTACAGTGTCCTCTCTTCACTCTTGTTTTTTTTGTTGTTGTTGTTGTTCTTGTTGTTATTGTTTAATTCTTCTGTTTCTCCCAATACTTTTGAAAATATGCTTTGGACAGCGATTCTGGAAATGAGATTTCAGAGTGTGCTCACAGGAACATCTACATTTGTATCACTTAAAATGCTTATTTTAAAATGTTAGCAGCCTGGCCACCACTCTCTTCCCCCCATCTACAGAGAATTTGAATCCTGTAGTGTGGGGCTCATAAACCTGCTGTTTCAAGGAATTCTCTGGTGATCCCAATACACAGTAACACTTGGGCACCACTGTTTTGGGAAGTTAGTGGAAAGAAAAACTGAGAAAGAGAAAACAAGGTGACTAGAGCTGGGAATATAAACAAACCAGGTGACCTTTTATTCCACCTGGCTTTGGCATAGCTTGAATATCACCAAATACACACCATGTTTGCTCTAGAAAGTCATTTTACCCACAATATATATTCATGAGAAATTTTCTTAACAAACTTTATTTTCATAAATAAGAATGAAAAGTTTATAAATTTAATGTGGCTGAGTCTGAGAAACAGAACATGAAATCTCATGGGAAACATCTTTCTGTATAACCTTACAAAGAGAATCATTGTTTTCTATTTACTTCCCTCTTTATGAAACGCCTCTTCTAATATTGCATTCTTGTAAAGCATAGATCAAGAAACCAAACCATGCCCTCAGGGAGGGAAGAAAGCTGTTCCTTCCTCCAAGATGTTCTCAAATAAAATATATTAATATAATAATTATAAAGGTGTTTTGATAAGGAGAAATACATCAGGGAGTTTTTGGTGGGTAGACCTCAATAACTTTTAAGTTATTTGAAGGAATATTTACTAGTAACTGTAGTGTTTACTCTCAAGCATGCATTTCTTTCAGGTATGACATTGCATTTCTTACCAAGAACTACATCAATTTCATCAGACTTTTTAATCTCTTCTGAGGAAACATGATTTTCAGCTATAACGAACACAGAAATGTATACAATAGCCCAGGAATAAGATTTTTGGCAAATTAAAGTTTCCTCCAGTTCATTCTGGAGGTAAAAATATTAAAATTTTCAGATCCCCAGTATGGATGTGGACTTTATTATACCAGAAATGGGGCTTATTCTGAAATTCCATTATTCATTCATAAAGACAACTCTGATTTTTCTTTTGGAGACTGTCTAGTACAGCAATGTTTCAGATTGAAAATGATAGGGGAAATATATTATTAGATTAATTAGATAATTAGCAAAATTCACAGCTGCACCCTTTGACAACACATTCAACAATTCTCTGTTAATGAGGCAACCATAAACTTCCAAAAAATGAAATTTACAGAAACATTTATTTATCTGATATTTATTGTTAAAGCTGATTAAAAACAGCCTTATATTCTAAGAAACTAAGCTGTTGTAGATGGTAATCAAGGGTCTGTTTTCGTAGTTTTGATTTTGTATTTTTTTATTCAAAAGCATGCACAAAAATGTATTGTATATTTCTACTTTTATATCCATATCTATAGTTCAGTTGTAAGATATTTATTACTGGCTTTTGTAATTGAACCACTAATGAGGTGCTAGAATTGTAACCATGTGTCTCCATCAGGCAAAACACAAATCAAAAATCTTGCTACTTTCAAAGGAAGTAGTTATTTCTTTTTTTGTTGTTGTTTATTAGGCCATACAAGATTAGTTTCTAAGAGGGTAGATATTATTTTCAGGCATTTAAATATTCTTTCAAATATCTTCCTAATAAGGAAGTGAATATTTTCTCCTGTTGTCAAAAAGTGCAGCTGTGAGTTTTTCTAATTGCTCAATTAATCTAATGATACACTTTCCCTATCATTATCAAACTAATAAGTTTCAGTGCCCGAGATGCATTCTTTACTGGAGCTATCTTGTTTGGTTTTGATAATATTGACTTGTAAAATCGTCTACATGCTTATTATAATTTGTTAATATAAGATCCATATTTCCCATTATGAATGGATTGGCTTTTGAACCTGGAAAAGTGTTGCTTTATGGAAAACATCTCATCCAACTAACTTTAGCAATTTCACCTTTGTTTGAATTTCAGATATCACTTTCCTGAAATTACATAATGTCTAAAGGGAATTAAAAAATCTAAAATAAATGTAATCACCATAAGAAAGGACAATAAGCAAAAGAACAAATGGACATAGACAATCCTTCTGCTAATTTTAATTTCTGCTAATATTTTATTCTGAATGTTCTTATTTATTTTTAACATCAAATAAATTGCATTAGAAAATAAATTGCTCTGTTGTCATAATTGATTTTCAGTACTGTTTTCTCTTTTCTTTCTCTGAGTTTTCAGAGGAAACTTAGAATATAGGTATCCTTGTTGGATTGACACATTTCTGCAAAAGTGGAATTATTACATAAATGTCTTTTAATATTCTTATATATTAACTCCTATTCCAAATCTCTCTAGCTTTGCCACTTCTTCAAATTCTAGTTTTGTTCAAGGATTGCTTCTCTGCTCTCTTGCACGTAGATTGTTCATGTGATCATCACAGTCCTCTTCACTGACATCAAATCTAACCTTAATTAAGTGCCTACTTAAGCATGGGCTCTTGGTATGCTTTGCTTGTTCAACTCTCCTGTTGACCTTTGAGGGTAAGCATTTGGTTGTTTGCCTTTTACAGGGAAGAAAACTAAGAATTGAGATTTAAAACCCTGAAAGAACACAGAGTTAGTAAATAGTGGGACCTAGATGCCAGCCTAATCCTGTTCCAAATCCCGTGTAGTTCATCTTTGTTCTGTATTTCTAAAGTTCCTGTTGGATTTGTTACCCACGCCATTGAATTTGTGACTGATTTAACTTGCTCTGTAATATGAACCTTGACTCTCTGTCTCTTAATCCGAGGAAACTCTAAGTCTAATTAAAGTATAGGTTTTGATTGGCTTGTTGAGTTCCTTTAAAATTTGTTCAGAGTTCCGTTCTTGGTTCCTGGCACATTATTACAATTTAGTAAGTTTGATCTTTGTTCTAGGTAGAAAAATGGATCAATCAATATATTTTTTGAAGGTCCCATGTCCGTTCTCTTTTATCTGATTTTTTTTTTAAGTTTTTGAATAACATGCTTGATTTCTAGGATTAGGGAGTTTGATTATAGAAAAAATAGTACTTAGGCTTGTCATGTCATTACAGTGGCACATTGATCAGTACTAAATGTCCAAAATAACTAATTTTCAAATAAACCGTACATTTTTATTATTGTTTTTAAAAATAAAATTTTAAATGTAAAAAAGTTTAAAACACTTTACTGCCAATTTCTTCTGATATTAGAGTTCGTAGTTAACAGACCCTCAATTTTTGCTGTTTTCTGCTTTGCTTTAACATTGCAAATAACATGAATAGAATGAAAAATTGGCTAAAGATAGTCTTTTTGCTTGCCTCCTTAAATAATTTTGTAATTTTTTCATGTATATACCTTTCTTATTATTTGTGTTTAATCTCCAAATGTACCTAGAAGAGTAAATGATTTTTTAAGATTAATTCATTATTTTTATATACATGTAAATTTATGTAAGTTAAATACTTGAAGCAGATCGAGTAGGATACACTTTAAATACACAGAAAAAAAAAAAACTAACTAAAATTTGAATCCTTGCTTCATGTCAATGTTTGTGCAAAGTGTCTGCAGAATAAAGGGAATATCCAGTTAACCAATATATCAGTTGCAGTTCTAGAAGTCCTAGTTCGACTGCAGCATGTTTCACGGCCATTTTGAGTACTGTACTTGATAGGATAATATAACTTTGGTCTCTGACCTCAATTGTCAACAAAACTATTCTGCTATATTAAGGAACCATTGTTTGAACAGAGAAATGAAAGCTAACTCAGCCAAGAAAAATTAAAACTAAATGCTTATGCATGACCTATAGAAGCTTATAAAAGTATCTGACTCATTCAGCTGCTTTGGATGACATGATAGTTAAAAGCCCATCAACCTGAACTTGAAGTTATGTCTTGACCACTGTCAGTATTTTGAAGAGGATATTATTCACATGCCATTCAAGACCTAAACATGTTTTTATCATCACTGCCAAGAAAGTCATAAATAACAAATGTCATGTGTCAAATTCTTGTGTCAGCTAGGAAAAAAAAAAAAAAAAAAAGAATATAAACACAATCTGGTCTAGTTGAATTAGGAGTTTTAGACTTGGCCTGACTTTATGGACTAGGTACCTCAGGCGATATAAAAAATTTCCTATGGCTCAGTTTCTCCAACTGAAAAATGAAGGCTTTGGGCCAAATAATATTTCAAGTCTCTCAAGCCTTAAAATTCTATCATTTTTTTACTTGAAGCTTTAGCTGATGTGTGTGAAAACTATTCAAAAAGTTATCTCTGTCCTCCAAAATGAGGATTTTTTTTTTCTAAACACAGATAGCAGACATGGCCATGCAAAGCTTCCCTTCTTCGTATTATCTTTTAATACAAGAAATATTATCTCAAAAAAGCACCCCTCTGCATTCTACATATTTGTTTTGTAGCTCATGCTCTTGTTCTTATTCAGCAAAGTAAACAAACATTCTGGTGGGGTTAAGGATTAATAGCAAGGAATTGCATGACTGTACAGCGTGTAACCTTGAGGGAAGAGATCAAGGGAAATGTCAGTCAAACACCTGCCCTTAGTGCAGTTGCTAATTAATTCGTGAACATTGACTCGGGTTGCAGATTTGCTAGTGTACAAGGGAATGAAGTCTCATCCTATAAATACTGCCTTGATTTAATGAGGCTTTAATAGGATTAAATGGTTTTAACTTTATGACTTCGTGTTTTTGATTATGGTTGTGTAGTGCTTCTCAATATAGATAGATATGAATTTCACTGAGTTTTAACAGTGGACTCTAAATGAAAGGTGTGGGGAATAAAAGTGGGCAGAACATGTTATTAGCTCAGTGACTTAATTTTCTGAAATTTTAAGATAAAATTAAAGGTTAAAATGGTCTCGGGCTACCTAGAAGCAAACATGATAAGTTACTCAGGGTCTCCCTCTAAATTAATTACCATCTATTTAAATAAATGACCCTCTATCACTCCGAATTGGAGCTATTTTGTCATACCAAGATCTTGAATTTATGCAGAGCTTAATTCTAAGTCGTTTAAAAATTATATTTATCTTGTATATTTGAAGATGACATACTGATGGTAACTTTTGTCATTCTATAAATATTTTGATGTAAAATAAGACTATCATTTGAATAGGTTATTGGTTGCTACAGATTTCTTTTATTAAAATTTCACTCTGAATTCTCAGAAAAACTGAAAAATGATTCTGTTGTGCTGCCATTTTAGGTGTTGAAATAATATTGCAATATAATTTAACCAGTAGAACTTCAAGCTCAGCTCAGGCATCATTATTATTATTATTATTTTAGTCAAGGTTACTAGAAACCTAGTTAATAATATGCACACCCCTGTACTGAGATATGTGGTGTCTGTGTAGGAATAAGATGTTTAAATTAATAATTACTGCAAAACAGGGTAATTATATAAATCCAATCATATCACTATAAAACAATTCAAACACTTCCTATTTATCTTAGAATGAAGATCCAAATTCTTAAATATGGCCTAGGTTCTTGATCCATCTCATCTTTTTAGCCCACACTGTGAGCTTTATAGTTACTGCAATAAGTAAGACAAAATCCTTGTTCTTAAAGACAAAACTTACAGCATAAAAAGGAAGGCAAACAATACATGAACAAAATACTAAAAAAAAAAAAAAAAAAAAGATAATTTCCCATAGTGATAGATGTCATAAAGGAAATAGCACTGGTTACTTAATAGAGAGGATGACTAAAGCAGGAAGGATCAGCTTAGATTTGGGGCCAGCAAATACGGCTTCCAGTAGCTACTCCTTGAGATGAGAACTGACAACCAAAGGAAGCTAGCCTTGCAAAGGAGTCAAGTTCCAGACAGGGAGAGCAGTTAATTCATTATTCTCCAAGGAAGGAACAGGCTTGGCAGTTTCAAGGGATTGATTGGAGAATGGTCAGGAAAGAGGATAGAGGCATACTATAAGTCAGTTAAGGGCAGATTATGTCATATGTTTCCCATATATTGAGATGGAATTGCCTCCTATAATTCCATTTCTTTGCCCTGCTTTCAGTTCCTTCAGTGAACCATGTTTGCCTCAGGTGCAAAAGCATTATGGCTGTTTTTCCTCATGATTATACTCTTTGCTTCTAACAGAATGCCTAGCCCATGGTAAGTGTTTAATAAATACATCAAAGGAAAACAAGATTTTTTTTATAGGCCAGGCGTGGTGGCTCATGCCTGTAACCCCAGCGCTTTGGGAGACCGAGGCAGATGGATCCCTTGAGTCCAGGGTTTCAAGACTAGCCTGGGCAACATAGCGAAACCCTGTCTCTACAAAATAAATAAATAAATAAACATTAGCTGGGTATAGCAGCATGCGTCTGTAGTCCCAGCTACTCAGGAGGCTGAGGTAAGAGAATCACCTGAGCCTGGGAGGTTGAGGCTGCAGGGAGCCATGATCTCGCTACTGCACTTCAGTCTGGGTGACAGAGCAAGACCTTGTCTTAAAAAAAAAAAAAAAAAAAAATCACTAAATCATATCCGTATTGATCAATGAATGACAAGAGTTATCATACTTCTCACCCTCTTCTGTGATACATGCTTTTAACTGGTTCCCAAATACAATCCCCAATCTCTCTCCGTCTCTCTTTTCCTCTTACCCACTTTTCATCTATGAACTTGTATATGCAAGATACTCATTTTACCAGCCTTTCCTTCAGTTTGAGCATGGTCAGGAGTACCTGTTCAGATTAAGTCAGCCAGAAATCAGGCAAAAACTAGTGTCCTTCTTGATGAAATACATATACTTGCATTGTCCTGGCTACTGTTGTGCTTCCTACCTTTGAACATGGCTCTGAGAATATTCATCTGGAGTTGGGGCAGCCATCTTTCTACCATAGGAAACAACAAAAGCAAAAACAGAATTTCAGAGCTGCTAATCCTGTACTCTGACATTGTAAAGCTGCTCAACCAACCCATGACTTCTAGTTAAGCAGACAATAAATGCTGAAACCACTGATAACCAAGATTTCTGTAACTTACTGCACAGTTGTATTTCCCCACCTTTTTGCTCTGGACACATTTTTCCAAGGACTTATCTCACAGAGAAATCAGACTAGAACTATGAAAGCAGTTCCTCATAAAAACTGTTGGCTCTCTAGTTCAATATCAAAGTTTGCAGCTACAGAAAGCAAGTTTGTTATACAGTATTTTTCCTGATACTTGTCATTTGTCCTTGAAATTCTACATTTCTGCATGGTTTCCTCTGCCCAATCCTCTTTCCCCTCACAGCTTTTACATGCATAAGGAAAGGTGTGACTTCTGTGGTGAGTCGTTTCTTTTCCTTACTGCATGGTAGTTAATTAGGTAACTAGTTTATTGGTAGTTTCAGTGTAGGACAATTTGCTTCTTAAAACAGAAAAGGTCTCCTTATTTTTCCCAAATAAAGAAAAAGTATTTGCCATTTTCTTGAATAAGGAGAAAGTATTGATCATTTTTTTTTCTTTCACTTTTTTTTTTTTTTTTCTTGAGATGCAGTCTCACTCTGTTTCCCAGGCTGGAGTGCAGTGGTGCAATCTCTGCTCACTGCAACCTCTGTCTCCCGGGTTCAAGTGATTCTCCTGCCTCAGCCTCCCAAGTAGCTGGGATTACAGGCTTGTACCACCACACTGGCTAATTTTTGTATTTTTAGTAGAGACAGGGTTTCACCACGTGGGTCAGGTTGGTCTCGAACTCCTGACCTCAGGTGATCCACCTGCCTTGGCTTCCCAAAGTGCTAGGATTACAGACGTGAGCCACCACGCCTGACCTTCTCTCATATTTTGTATAATTTAACTTCTTCAGCTAAATTTGCCTATTCATATTTGAATATGTAGCTTCACTTCCATAGACTGTCAGGATAATGTGGAAAAATTAAAATGTATTTGAGTTGCATGTTTATAGGTGCCTTTTACAACTTTCCAATGCTGTCCAGAATCTAGTGTAACTATACTCTGATTCAAGCACAACTTGGGGGATTAGTATTTGTCCAGTTTGGGACTTGACTTTACAATACCATCTTCCGTCCCCTATCAATTCAACACTCTTTCCCATTGTCACTAATTTCCAGGTTCTAGTAGTTATGTTTATTAATAACATTGCTGAGAAAACATCCTTATGTTTATTTTTTGAGTTATGCCCTTCACATTTTATCCTTTTTGTAAGCTGCTGTTGGTCATTTCTGTGACTCCTCAGTGAGTCATAGAAACTGTGTCTGTGTGTGTTACTGTGTGTGCTTTCTTATTAAAGTGCTTGCCACATTGTTTTACTCTTGTTTCTCTTTTTCTCCTTTACAAGAACAGGTGTGTTCTGAGAGCAGGGATCTTACTATGCTCTTCATAGTGTCTTCAATTTCTAGAACAGAGACTGGCACAGAGCAAGAAAATAATACATGTTTTGGGAATGATTGAATGAATGAATTAATGAATGAATGAATGAGTATATAAACATTCCTTCCCACATCTCATACATATAGTGACTTGATGTTTTTGTGTATCTGGGGTTCACCAGTCAAGTTTGTAAAATCACGAAGGAACCTCCGGCATAGTTCATGATACTTTTTAATATCATCTAACTGTTTTGTAACTCAGTTTCCACATAAAAAGTAACAAATATTTTTCGTGGTAAAATCAAAATTGAATTTGCATGATTCAATATGTTTATGCAAACCATAATGTAATCAAGTAAATCTAGCTGTGTGTGGTCACAAATGCTGTTGATGGATGGTAGTTGAACTCTAGGATCTTTTTTTAGAAGACATATTGTAGCAGATTTTCTTTGGGAGATTCATGGAATAAAGATTTGACTAAGGTTTAGGAATCACAATTACTATATAACTTATTTTCTTTTTAGTCTATTCCTCCCTTTTCAGATGTGCTGGTATAAAATAAATAGGACCCATCAAAATTAAAACTAATGAGACTGTCTTCTCTCAAAGCACTTCTTCATTAGTGCATGAAAACAAAACTCTAAGAAGAAGGGTTACCAGGTAGAGAGGCCGCAAATGAAGGCTTCAAGGTGTGCTGTGAGGGGCCTAGGTCTCTCCACTCTGGAGCACATCTCCTCCCAGTTTTAAAAGTTTACCAAAATAAATACAGTTTGGAGCCTTACCCTTTCCAGATATGACACAGAGAGAATAGCCCATGGGCACAGGGAAACATGACTTTCCAGACCAAAATAACCAGGCACCTAAAAAGTACAAAGAGGTGAGAGAAGATATCAAAGCAAACAATATAAAAGGCATAATTATTAAAATGGATGACTGAGAATTTAAAAGAACATGATGAATATATAAAAAGGATAAAGATAGATAATATGAAACAAGAAAAATGCACCATACAAAGAATCTGAGAAATATAATAATTGTAAGGAAAAATACAATTCTTGACCCATCTAGCTGTAGGGATACAGCTAAGAAATGAATTGGTATGTCAAAGGATCAAATTGAGGAATTTCTCCAGAAAGCAATAGTTAAGGGTAAAGAGATTAGTTTGAAATCAGCAGAAATACTGTACATACAAATAGATTAATCTCCACAAATAAAAGATTTGGTTTCTCAGATTATATATATATATACACACACACACACATACACACACACACATATATAAAATATATATATATATATATATTTCCTAACCACATATCTGCAGAGACATATTTAAAACAGAAGGATACAGAAAAACTGGACAAAGATATGCCAAGTACATAGCCATGGAAAACAGTAACACTCTAACATGACACAATATGATTTAAGAAAAGTAATTCAAATGGCCAATGAAGGATATATTCTGATTAAAAGGCTGAAATAATTATAAGCTATCATCAGTATGAACTTGTATGCACCCAGCAATATTGCCTCAAAATATGTAAATCTTCAAATGTCAGAACTGAAGAGAAATATACATAAACTTATAATTGTAGTTCAAGATTTTAACATGTTACTCACAAAACTAATAGATAAAATAGATATATTAGGTATCTGAATAATACAATTTAAATATTTTATTATGTATTAGTGTAAGAGTAGATACATAAGCAGATATTTAAGATTTGAAATATGATAAGTATACGTGTGTGTGGAGAGACTGAAAGACATCTATAATCACAATTCAAAGAATATGTTCTTTTTGAACACACATGCACCATTTACAAAGTAGACCATTTATTAGACCATAAAGATTACCTGATAACTAGGATTTATGCAGTCCTAGAACCATTGATTCGCCATCATTTTAAAACTATATGGCACATTCTCTTTTACACAATGTAATTGTCTTAGTATACAATGATATTGGGAAAATTCAAATGTCTTGACAAATAAAGTATTGTTGTAGAAGAGAGGACATTGACTATCCTAATACCCTCGAAATAAATATTATAAAGTTGCTTCCTATCGTTTTTCATTCTTGTCTGGTACTCAAATTTTATGGTATTTTCTAAAGCAAGCATGTTGCTTAAATAATACCTATCACTTACAAAGCATTACTTATGTGGTACATATAGTCTTAACAGTTATATTTTCACTATCTCAATAAAACTCCATGCAATAAGTAGTATTATGCCAATTTAATGAATGGAGGAATTGGGGCATCGAAAAATTAAACAACCTTTCAGCAATTACACAAAGCTGGAATGTGAACCAAGATGGCTTGATTCCAAATGCTGGGAATTCCCCCAGAGGCCAGGAGTGTTACTTGAGAATAGGGCTAGGTTCATAAGAAGTATCTAGCAAGTGCATATGGAATTGAATTAAGTTCCCTTAACTATAATGAAATTTTCATCACAAAAAGCAAAGGTTAACTATTAGTTCCACTAATATTTATAGAAAATAATTTAAAATAGAGCAAAATAAATCTCAATGCCAGCCTCCATGCAGCACTGTGCAGAATCACTATCCTAGCAAGGCGTTACATATATCCTTATAATGCACTGTTTCATGAGTGCGTGTGGTAATTACAGCCATAAGATCTGAGTAAATCAATTCCTTAATGTAGCAATGGCATTGCAAGGGTAGTAATGGTAACATTAATAACAATAACCATAATCCTTTGAAAGTTTAGAAACATAAAATCTTATAGAGACTATGCAGCTATTTGCTAAATGTATTTTTTAAATGGAAAATAATTTATTTTTATTGGCTTTGACCCAACAAAATATTAATATCTTTACATCATTTTTTATCTTGCTAATAAAGAAGTTCAGAATTTTTAACATATTCTTCCTAGGCAATGCTCCAAATCTCGCCCTCTATTTGGTATTACAGTATCAGTAATTGGTGTCTCATGTTAACATTTATTTAAAGCTGCTGATTTAACATTTAAAAATTCTGGGGTTAATGGATCTGTGAATACAGATCCATTAACCTCAATAAAAACAAATGGAACCTCTTGTGAACTAAAATCAGTTCAGATCATGGATATGCTTTCTCTAATATGCACAACATTTAGATGGTCCTGCTAAAATGTCAGGTCATAAAAAAGGTCTGCTAACATGGTAATATTCAAGGTGATTTTCTGACTTTTGCCATTGGCATTGTCCTATGCAACAGAAGCAAAGCTTCTCTAAAAGGTGTGGTCCATACGAGAACTAGTTCTGACAAAATCCACTCTCTGAGCTCGCTCATGGATTCTTACGACATTCTGGAGCTGCCTTCTCTAAAGCTTCTGTGACTTACTAATGTCCACATGTTTCCTCAGTATTTATTGGAGACTCCTAAATTTTAGGGACTTCACAATCTGATCTAAGGTCTCTCTTTCAAGAGAGTACAGTAAAATAAAAGAAAATTTGCATATTATAGGCCCTACTAGACTTTTAAAAAATATTTGAGAATGAGAGAAAAGGCACTAGAACCACTTTCATTACCTTCTAGCAGTATAGAGTTTGGGCAAATCACCTAAACTCTGTGATCTCAAGTTGCCTCATAGTAATTTGCAAGTGTAGGAATGCTTTTGTGTGTTTTTGTTTGTTAGTGTTTTGATGTTTAAAACAATTTTTTCTAAATCAGTTTTAATATACTGGGATAGTTCACAAACATTAATCATACAATTCATAGGAAGAAATACAATATTTCCACATCCTAAAAGTTTCCCTAATGACTCTTCCCAGTAAATACTCTCCATTCTAGGGGAAGTCATTATTCTACTTTCTAACATGATTGAATAAAATGATCAAAATATAGTGCTCTCTATACAGCTTCCTTCACTAATGGCTGTGTCTGTGAGATTCATTCATGTTCCTGAGTGTAGCACCAGTTGTTACATTGCTATGTAGTATCATATTGTACAGATATACCACAATTTCTTTATCCATTCTTCTGTTAAGATTTGGGCCATTTCCAATTTTAGACCAGTGTAAAGGGTGCCTTTTTTAAAATGAAAGCTTTTTGTAATTTTGGTTATATCCTTAAGGAGAGAAAATCCATAAAAACGCAAAGCTACTCTGAATAATCTTCACATCTTTAAAATTAATTTTAGTTATCTGTGGGTAAATAACAATTCCTTAAAACATAGTACTTGAAAACAGTGCAATTTTATTATCCATAACAATTTTCTAGGTCAGAAGTCTGTCATGGCTGTGATGAGCAGTTCTGCTTCACAAGCTGTTGGTGGGGTCACTCACTCAACTGTTTTTAGCTAGCAGCTGAGCTAGGCTGGGGGAGCCACAAAGGTCTCAACTGCATGTCAAGATTTCTCTCTTCTCTCTTTAGTGACTTCCTCACATGGCTAACTTGGAATTTTTCAGAGTTTTAAGTTCAGGGTTATTGCATCTGCAGAACAAAAGTGGAAGCTGACCGTGCGCAGTGGCTCATGCCTGTAATCCCAGCACTTTGGAAGGCTGAGGCGGACAGATCATGAGGTCAGGAGATCGAGACCATGCTGGCTGACACAGTGAAACCCTGTCTCTACTAAAAATAAAAAATAAAAATAAAAATAAATAAAAAATAGCCGGGCATGGTGGCAAGCGCCTGTAGTCTCAGCTACTTCGGAGGCTGAGGCAGGAGAATTGCTTGAACCCAGGAGGCGGAGGTAGCGGTGAGCCTAGATCACACCACTGCATTCCAGCCTGGTGACAGAGACTCCATCTCAGAAAAAAAAAAAAAAAAAATAGTGCAAGCTGCTGGGCTTCTTAAAGTCTAAGACTGGGACTTAAATAGGGTTGCTTCTAGTGCATTCTATTGCATGCTCTTTCAAGAAATAAAAATATAGTCTCCATCTCTTGATGGTCAGAGCATATCACATATAAACAAGAACAATATTGATAGTGTACATATTTAAATGTATCTGGCCACAGTAATTTATATCCTTCCTATATACAAAATAACTTCACTGCCACTTTCAAAATTCTCACCCTATTAAGGCATAATCTTAAAGCTGTCTAAAGTCCACACGTGCATGAGCCTTCTTGTAGCAGTTCCTGAGGTGTAGCTCCTCTGGTGCAGAACCTTGGGCACAGAGGCTTATGCATTGAAAGATAAGTTATCTGCCCTCTTATGTACCCAACATATAATGGTGGTAGAAGGAAAAGATAACCATGATAGAAACTCCTGTTCAAACAGATAATGTGAGCACACAGCAGTTGCTGATCCATAGCAGTCAAGAAATCAGCTGCACACATTTCTGTTCACTTTGCTCTGAGGCTTGGGAAATTTCCTTGATTAGGGCACAGCTGTTTTCTCCCTGGGAATAGCTCTATAGCAATAGGCTATTTGTTTGCCTTCTGAGCCTTCCATCTTTTATTAAAATAAATAATGAATTGTGTTGGCAGCTGAATATATTTTTCTTTAGCCTGATTCCTACTTTTGAATGGATGGGATCCTGAGGTCCTAGTGTTCTCTTTATTTTGAATTGCCTCTTTCTCTTTTAATCTAAGCTGTTGGTGCTTTTAACAATACATTTCTCTTGAAAATATGGATCTCCTATGAATCTTCTTGTGGTTCAAACCATTAGGCAAAAACCATATATACATACATCTTTGTGACAAGTACTTCTCTCCTTTGGGCTGTAAGTCAGGGTGCTGTGACATAATTCCTTTAAGATTCTTGACATCTTTTGTTTATTTGTTTAATTGAGGGAGTCTATGACACCCAGTTTAAATTTTTCCGAGGTCCTAACAAAGCATCTTACAACCACAACCTTTATTTGATCTTTACCAGATGACTGGCTCTACCTTTTAGAAACTTCTGCTCTTTGGAAAGCCTCAGAATAAAAGAGTTTTATTTTCTAACCTAGCAAGTTCTGAGTTGGAAATAATTTGTCTAAATTTGCTTGAAAACTGAACATTTACCCTCTTAGTTCATCTTTCTCTTTCAAAACCTTATTATTGTCAGCTAAAAGCAGCCAAATGATTCATTCAATTATCTATATCCATAATTTTCTATATTACACATTATTTCAAGCAATAGTGTCATCAAAGTCTTCACTGTACATAACACAGGTGTTTTTTACCCTGAATCCTCCAATAGCACACTGCACTTCTAGCCTTCACTAACAATCTCCTCACACCTACTCCTCAAAGTTAGTTTCCTCAAAGTTAGGTTTTGCATGTTGTCCCAACAGCACTTCACTTGTGGATAGCAATTTCTGTTTTACTTACATACAGCTGTGGAACAAACCACCCGAAAGCTTTCCTAAAATTTCATGATGATTTATTTCTTCTCATGATTCTGTTGTTCAGGAAGTTGGGCAGGGCTCAGTGGGATGGTTCTCCTGTTCCATGTGGTATCTTTGGTGGTCACTCATTTGTCAGCAGCCCGACTGGGCTACAAAGTATGAGAAGACCCCACTGTGTGTAATATTCCGCAAGGCCTTTCCACAGGCTTTTGTCACAGTATAGTGGTCTCAAGAGTTGAGTTTATAGGTCAGTTGACTTCCCCAGAGTGAAAGTGGAAGCTGCCAGATGTGCTTATGCTTAATCGGCACGATGCCACTTTTACCATACTCTATTCCTCAAGGAAAGTCTGAGGGTATGCAGAGATTCAAGAAGGGGGAAATCAATTTCACTTTTAATGGTAGAGTGCCATACACATTCAGAGATGGAAGAAATTGATGGTGGTCACCATTACATACTACATACTACATATCACAAAAGGATTTGCATTTTTAATCACAGCTTGTCAATTTACATGTTTATTGGGTCAACTAAATTATATATTCAGTGTCTCAGTACATAATGTGTTTTCACTAGTGTTTTTTTTTTTTTTTTTTTTTTTTTTTTTTTTTTTTCCCATTGCGTTTCCCTGCCTGCTGCAAGTCTTTTCCTCTTCTCCTTCCTCTCCACCCTTAACTAGACCATCTTTTGGTGATACTGCAGGACTTTATCCAGGAATTTTTTTCTCAAAAGGCCTAATTAGGTGCCTCTTATTTATGTTCTATATCACACTATGCCTATTTTTACCAAAGTAGTTATTATAATCTAATTTATCTCTGAGCTCCCTGGGAAATGTCTTATTTCCCACTATGCTTTGTACTGTGATAAGTACAGAGTGTATTTACATTAAATATTTGTTGGATAAGAGGACCTGCATCATGAAATACATTTGAATAGTTGGAGAGATCTATGGGAAGAATGCATTCATTCTATACATGATAACAATCATCATAAATATAAAGTACACATTTACTCTATGTTAGACTATACCATGTACTACATTTTATAGAGCTGGTGTGAATTAATCCTCTTAAACCTTCATTATCCTCATTTGAGATATGAGAAAACTAAAAGTTACAAAAGACACCTGACTAATGTACCTCAACGTTTACCTGAGAAAGCCTGGAAGAAAATCTGAATCCACCCAACTGTAAGCCCATGTTGTCCCTCATTGCTAGATTATTCTGGCTACAGAAAAATAATGGTTCACATTTTTATTTCTAGGATTTTAAAAACAACTCTTAAGTTCCCCCTAAAGGTTTCATTCCACAGATTGGAAGCATGGGCATAATTAATATTTGTATTGAAGTCACCCTACTCACTTTGCATAGAGGATTTAAGACGTGGCTACCATGTGTCTACAGCCTGGGCAACAATTACTAAACCATGTAGACTGCTGAACAATAAATTTTGTCGTGGTACATTTGTGTGGATTAAGACAAGGCCACAGGAAGCTGTGTTTATCCAAAACAAGATCATGTTACTCTCCTGTTCAAAATCCTCTAAAGGTTTATTGACCATTATACCTCACACCTATTGATGGCATAGTCATGTGATAGTGCTCTCCAAAATATGCCAAGCTCATTTATACCACAGGGTTTTTTGCACTTGTTGCTATTTCTGCCTAATACTCTCTCCTCACACATATTGGCATCACTAATTCATCTACTTCTTTTGATATGTGCTTAAATATCAGTTTTTCAGAGTAGACTTCCCTGATCTCTATCTAAAATAGCTTGTTCATTGGGCTTTATCTCTTTTGTCAAGATCAAAGGATATTTGATCTTAATTCCTCATCTTATCTTATACACTTATTTTCATAGTATTTCTTATCTTCTTCACTATTGTATGAGCTTCATGAGAGAAAGTAATGTGTTTTTTTTCTCACTATCATATATCTGCAAATATATCCATTTCTAAACTCTGTAGGTGGCTATTACATCACAGTTGAATGCATGAGTGAATAGCTGCTCATATTTTCTAAGTCACAACCATATGACAGCTCAAGCTCTTTCTTTTGCTGAATTAGGTGCATTACATTATACACCTATTCCTCCTCGAGTATATTTCTATTATTTTCCTTGCCACATTGTTTGATCAGTGTTGCTTTAGTTGTCCATCTATCTGGAAGACTGTGACTTTAGAGTTTTTATCTTACTCATGTATCTACTCCCAGTGTTTTGCACATTGCACGATATATTGTAACTACTCAATAAATGTTTGCTGAATGAACATAAAATAACCTTTCTCTTCATTAAGCTGAAGTTGTACCACTTAGTTTAGTCTACTGTTGACACAATGCATGAGTTTAACATCAAATTAGCATTTTAATTATAAAATACACTATAATTACCTAGAAGATTGTATGTTGGGAAGATTGGCTGGAAATGACATTGTATCTTGAATGCATGTAATTTAATGAGCAAGATATGTTACTCTAATTAAATTTCTAAAGAGTTTCTACTATTTTAATGCCTAGTTTATAATCCAGAGAAAATATAGCCTTCAAATTAGAAAGCCATTTGCAAGGCACATTCACCATGCTTCAATTTTTTTTTTTTTTTTTTTGAGATGGAGTTTTGCTCATGTTGCCCAGGCTGGAGTGCAATGGCGCAATCTCAGCCTACTGCAAACTCTGCCTCCCGGATTCAAGTGATTCTCCTACCTCAGCCTCCCGAGTAGCTGACGTTACAGGCATGTACTACCATGCCCGGCTAATCTTTTGTACTTTTAGTAGAGACGGGTTTCTCCATGTTGGTCAGGCTGGTCTTGAACTCCCAACCTCAGGTGATCTGTGTGCTTCCATTTAAACTAATCCCCAGCTCAGCTGAAATTTCTTGGGTGAAAGGTCAGTTAACCATTTTCATTTGAAATGACCCAGTCTATAAAATGGAGGTGATGCCTGTGATGGGTTGATGGCTAAGTCAATGCTGTTTTTTGAGTGAAATGTTCTGAGTGGTATTGTATAGCTACATACCTAAGGGACTTTGCTGTTCTTTTCATCATGACTTTTCATGTGACAAATGGACGCAATGAATCAGAGGTTCACATGTCCCCTCCAACCTCCAGGCAAAATAAATTAGCTTTCAAGGAAAATCATAGAAATATTTAAATGTTAATATCTTTATCTCCCTTTCCTTTGACCCAGTTTTGTTTCCTTCAATGCAAAGATGAACATAAAGACTGATGTCAGATCCCATCTTGCCCCTTCAGCAGATTTTATGAAGCTTTTCTTAATGTAGTTTCTTGTATTTTTTCTTCTATTTTTCTCTCTAAAGGAAATATATGAGCTAATTTGCCTGTACCAGAATCATGTAAATTCAGATTTTTTTTTCTAACTCCCAGGAAGTCATCAGCCAATTTATTAATGTCCTTTATCTATTTAGATTTTTAACCTGAAAAATAGGAATTTTTGTGGAAAATAATAATTCCTAGTAATAACCTGAAAATTAATGCAAAATTAGTATGTATCAAGAAAATATAGAAAATAACAGTGAATCTGAAGACTTAATACTTAACACAGTGAATCTGAAGATTTAATACTTAACATCATTAAGATTTATGATGATATTTAAAAACTGAAATTATATGTCATAGTATATTTCCAGAAGAGGTTTCCAATACCAGTAAGCCAGTTTCTCATGGTAAACACTCAACTGGTTTTCAGAAGTTAAACATTTGACGATATCTAGACTTTCAAACCTGTTTTAAAAAATCAAATGAGCATCGGAAGCTGCCTTTTAGCCAGCTTTAATTACTATGAAAATAGGTGAAGACTTCAAACATCAAAGACTGTTGTCTTATATTGTGAGTGGTATAGGTCTATTGTCATAATGTATAGTTTGGTAAATAAGGCATAGCCAAGCTCGGAAAAAAGCTGAAAAAAATATTTAAAGTATTTCTCTATTTAGCAAAATAGACATTGTCAGGTTTCTGGTGCTGTGAGTTTGTTTCAACTCTACTAAGCATCAACTAGATTGGATTCTCATGTTGGAGACTAGAATGCATCACTGTGTGAATTGAAATGCATTACTCTGTGAATTGGAATGAATTAGGCACACTCTATTGCACTTCTCTCCTGTCATATTTCTGCTGTTCTAAAAATGGTTTCTATAAGAGTTTACTATCAGATCTAGGACAACACTTTATAAACAAAATTTAATAGAAGCTTTCATCTGTTAAATTTCATTACAACTCACATTAGCTCCTTTTTTATGCTATAAACATGCTTATTCTGTAAGTTACAGATGTATCATCAACAACTGTCTAGGCAATGCAACAATTTAAGTACCTTAAAAGGACAGGAAAATAAAGATTTTCGTTAAATATTTGTTACCTTCAATGCTTTTATAATTAAGTCTGTTTTTTTAATTCTTTTTAAAATATTATATTTAATTCCACTTTGGAGAAAAATTTTCATTTGCTCAGGACAATAATAATTCGCAGAGCACCATAAGACCAATATTGAAGCTTAATATTTTTAAGTAGAGTTTAAATATTTGGATTGTGAGACTGAGGAATGTTTGAAGGAAGTGTTCTAAATACTTCTTCTTATAAAATATATTTCCAAAATCGGATGTATCTTCTTGTTGTACCAAGATGGCTATGTAAAGGATAGATAAATAGCACCATCAATCCTATTTTAAGATGAAGAAACTACAACTGGTTTTGAATATTTTTGCTCTAAATACCAGATCTGCATGTGTCTTTAATAATTCACTCTCAATTTCAAGAATTTGCCTCCTGACTTGGTGACATACAAACTTTTGTATGGTGAATACATTGGATAATTCGGAGTTTCAAACTCATGATTCTCATTGTTCGAAATCTGTAAAAATTGAATTTAAATGCAGAAACAATAGATGCCCAGTTTCAATCCTTTACATGTTATGCATTCACATGCATTTTTGCTTTAAATTTCAGGATCTAAGAGAATGGCACAGTGTGTGTGAATGTGTGTGTCTATAGGTATATGTGTGTCTTACAGAGGAAGGTGTTAGAGTTGGCAGCACAGCTTTGCAACATTTCAATATTGGTTTTAGTTTTCTTGATGATTTTGTCCAGAGCTCCACAGTGCTTTTATGCTCATGGATTTTTCATTTGGCTCAAAGAAGTCATTGATCATTAAGTTCAACTCCTTTCTCAATTACTCCATCATGCCAGGTGTCACGTCTTAGCAGGGGGAGGCCCCTGTGCTGTTGCTTAAAAATCATTGCTTGACAACAACTTATTTAACATGTAATTCAATAAATATAGAAAGTGCACAGGAAAATTGACAATCTAATTGTTTGGAGATAACAATGGCACAGCATTAGCACACTAGTTTTTTATTAGAACACGTGGAATGTTTGTTACATTGATATCTAACAAAGGATAGATAAATAGCACCATCAATCCTATTTAAAGAATAAGAAACTACAACTGTTTTTGAATATTTTTGCTCTAAATACAAAATTTATATTAAAGAGCCATTTTATTTAATGAAATGAGTAGATTTAGCAATATTTGTATTAAAGCACTCAAAACTAAATTGGGGAATATACTATTTCTAATCTTGCTTTGTAATGTATATTTATTTTATTAATTAAATCCTTGCCTATAGTCTATACAATATTCGATGTTAAGTTGATGAAATCATGTAAATACCAAAGTTCAAGTTATAATTTAGAGACAGTTTACCTATGTGTTTGAATTCTAAGTAAAGCACTATTGTTGTATCATAATCTAAATTTTTCTATCTTTAAAACTCAAGAAACTAATGAAGTTTGACTGCTGATGTTTTCTGAAAATAGCTGACTCTGATTAAAGTAATTAAATTATCAATCTCTACATTGCTGAGTTCTATGCTAGCTCTGATCCTCACTCACTGTATTACTCCAAATACGTTTTTTTGAATTTTTTAGGCTCTCATTTTCTCAATTTAAAAATTAAAATAAGTCAACTTTCAGACTTTGTATGGATACCAAATAAGTTAATATAATAAACAGTGGCCATCACAATACTTGGAACATATAGTACCCTTCCAGTTTTATATTCATTTCCCTCTTCTTATCTTCACTTCCTTCCTATACCATTCTTAGGATTCATTTTTTCTCATCTTACCCCCAACTGCTCAGGCTATGTGTAAGTTGCACTTTTGAACTGCACTGCGGATGATGACTTGGTCCCATCGATTACTGGAATGCAGGAGTAGTGTTTGACCCTGTCCTTTACATATTCTACCTGGCTTTTTTTACAACTACATAGTGGAAACGTGTCTTCCAGGTACAAGAAAAACCTCTAATTTTCTGAGCAATTACTTTATTCTCATTGAAAGGACTCTACGAAGTTTTATAACAAGTTATCACAAATTCATCCTTGCTCCCCTCACTCCTAAACTAACACTAGTTGTGTGAAGTATTTTGATATATTCAATCTACGGTCATTTAACTTCAACCACATCAGACACACTTAAGGCTTGTTGAGCCCTCTTCCCATTCCTCATCTCTGTTACTTTTTTGGTGCTGATGTCTTATCTGTATCTATACAACAGCACATCTACAATACTTTTTATAATGAGTAATTGGATTACATATAAATTCACATGTATGCATACAATTATATTTTAAATCATGACATAATAACATTGCCAGTTTTGTTTTTTAATGGAGGCCTGTATAAAATATTATGGGAACAAAGAGACTGGAGGTCTGTTTGGAGAAGCAGAAGAAACTTCACCAAACAGGTAATGTTTTGCTGTATCTTGACACAAATGATGGCTGACTAAAAAGATTTTAGAAAATGATATCCCCCTCTCTCAACAAAAATGTAAAACAAAAAGTAGAAGCAGAGGCAAGATTATAAAAGAACACCAAGAGCTTGAGAAAAAGAGGCCAGCGTGTCATGGCTGTCACAGCAAGCTCACCGGTGGTTGTTTACTTCAGTATCAGTTTTAATATCTTCTGCATATTTGCGAGCAAGCAATTCGAAAATCACCATGTCTTTAATATATCAAACATTAAAATCTTAATCTTAGCAGGTAAACAAATATGAACACTTAGAGCACAAATGGCAATCCATTACATTTCTTTGACTTGATTTATTGTAACACAGCTTACTTATTGAGATGAAGATTATGTACAAATTACTACAATTATGCCCATACTAGGTTCAAGTAAGAAACTAAAGGGTTTCTTTAGTTTATGATTTCTTTAGAAAGTTATTGCTCACCATCCATACAGTCCCTTATAATAGAGCATGTTATCATAATGTGAAAGTAAAGGCTTATCTTACTCTGTATTTCCAATTTTTCTTTACATTCTACCAACAGCATTATATCAATAATAATAATAATAATAATAATGACATACCAAGATGTGAATATTTTCATCAGTTGTTTAGTAGGCCTGGCATATATTGCAGAGGGAATATAATACTCCTTTTCTTAAACCATGACAAATAAAGTAGAGCTTTCATTTTCAAACAGAAAAAATATATATATTTTAGATATCTCAGAGGAGAAGATCCTTTACTGCACTCTGGTATAAAGGAAAGGAGAATAGTTAAAAATTCTAGATGTCTGAATGCCTTGGTGTCAACAATTTGGGTCAAGTTTACAATACTTTGCAGGGCCAAGCATGAACAGATGAACAGGTTTCTCTCTGCATATCTCTCTCTTCTCTCTCTCACACACATACACACACATACTAATTTTTTAAAGTGTCTTATAATAACTTTTGTGATATTCCATAGTGTTGGACAGATGAGTTAATGCTTTATTAGGGAATTATGATACCCTCATAATGACAGGAGAGTTTGATAATGCATACAGAGTTTAATTCATGAAAGCATCTTTCATTGAATCAATTTTAGTACAATTTCAAAGACCATATCTCAGAAAAGTCAGTGGAAGTTTTATGGTGTCCCAGTTGGCATTCACTAGGCATCCATAAAGTACAGGGTGCCTTTTGCACAGGCATGGAGGTAGGAAAGAAAATCAGATTCCTAATCTACCTGAGAGATTCCAGCCTAGTGATTATAACATTCTGAGTTAGTGGCATAAGCAACTGTACCTTAATGTAAATCTGGATTAAAATAAATTTTGAAATATCTTATTATTAAAGAAAAATATGAAAATATAGAAAAGCAGAGATTTGTGATGTATACTTGATATCACACTGCACATACAACTTTATATCTTGCTTATTTCACTAAACATTGTTGCATTTGAAGAATGTTGTGCTTACAATGGGGTTTCAAAAAAGTTTCCAATGAAGTGGCATGCTTCATGAATCCCTAGGTCCAGCTGATACTCTTAACAATAAGAAAGAGGACCCTGCACAGGGTAGGAAATGACAGCAAAACCTCTCTGGTTGATGTAGGAGGCCAATTCACCTTTAGTATGATGTTGCTGCTGCTTTCACAGGAGTATCAAGCATTCTATCAAATTGAGGCATGAGACACTGATGGTTGCAGGATTTTTTTATTATTGTAGGGTAACCCAGGACGATTAAAAACTCAGTTTCCCACTGAATCACCTAGAGCGGGGATGGACAAGATTTTCTGTAAAGGTTCAGAGAGTAAATAATTTTGTATTTGTTGACCAAGAAGGAAAATCAAGGCTAATATGTAGTTAATTATGAATCAAGAGAGAGAGCAAATTTTCACAAACATTTTACTGGTGACATTTAAAAGATGATCATTGAGTATACGTTTCTGTAATCGAAGAACACTGGGATTCCTTGTAGTTCAGTTAATGTTACTTATCACCATAGTAGAAATGTGGCCTCATTCTCCCACAAAGCCTTTTCCTGCTTCTCTGAAACACAGGGATCTTCCCTTCTAGGAACTCAGCAGAAGTCTCAAGTGCCTCACTCATTTGCCTCTCCTATACTACTCTCACAGTGCTGGAGAACTTTGACAACCAGGCTACATCTGGTTAGACCCTGGGCTTGAATTTCAGCGGAACTACCCATTGGCTGTGTGATCTTTGATTTCTTAGCTAACTTATCTGGAAGCTTTGGTGTTCTCATCTATCAAATCAGTAATAATACCTGTCCAGGGCTGTTTAAAGATAAAGTATGTGGATACATGCACATATTTAGAATAGTGCATGAGATGATGTAAAGCCCTAGGTAAATATGTTACAATTTTGATTTATTTTCAAAACTATTTTTAGTTTACAGGGTGTACAAAAACAGGCTGTAGGACACCATTTGCTAATCCCTGCCCTAAAGTGGACATAGTGTGCTGGTCCACCCATATCCCTCACCTCAGCACTGGAACACCCTTCCCCTGCCTGCTGGGAGTTCTGGCTCCTGCTAAGCACCTGTCTGGGAATCAGGAATTGTCTTCCTCTGAAGGAAGCTGTCTTGCTAATATCATACTTCTTCCAATGACTATCAAAGGAGGGTTATAAAAGTCTTGTTCTCAAAGACAACTCTGAAGAACTGTCTCAGCTCCTGAGCTCCTCCTGGTATCTTTTAAGGTCTGGGTTTGAACTCCAAGGCAGCACAACTTGCCCTTTGCCAGTCTTGCTTCCCTGCCCTTCACAGGTGTGATTCCTAACTACACCTCAAAGGATATCAGTCATCCACCTCAAACCATATTTTAGATTGTTTGTACCCCTCAACCTCAGCTTTGGGGATTATACACAGCTGTGTTTAATGCTCCTCAGCCTTAAGCTGCTCACATTATCCTTTACATTATTTTTAGGAGCTTCAGAACATGGTCTATATCAAGCATTTTGAGATGCAAATTAAAACTGGGATACTGTGTTATTCTCAAAGACGCTCATGTTCTAATATGATTCAGTGATTCCCCCAGAAATGTAATTGAGTGAAATATGAAATATGAGAAATATTTAAGGACTGATAATTACTGATATTCCACATAATAACAGAATTTGTTGTTTCAAATTACAACAAAAGTGCTTCCTCTGTATTGGGGTTGTTTTATTCTAATCTTCACCCACAACCATCTTAACTTGCTCTCCATTTCAGAGTCAGAGAAAAGGCTCAATTGAGGAAAATATTTGCAGGCTGGTTTATGTAGATACAAATGTGAGCTACAAAATTGTGCCACCTTCAGTTTAATGCAATATTACTGCTACTTATTTGGTGAATAACAGGGAATGGAGAGGGTGTTGTGATAGATTACGATTATAAAAAGATGCAAACTACTCAGGTTTATGACCTTCTATGAATGTAATGAAATGCTGGTATATAGCAGTACTTCCAGACTGCCATGAGTCCCCTTAGCTAATAGAAGACATAAATGGAAAACGATTTCTATGAAAATGTGCTTCTGGTGGGGTTAAATGAGACTTCTGCCTCTTGCAACACACTTTAGAACAAATAAAAGAATATAATACTTCATATGAATGGACAATGAATAGATGAAATGTTTTACTTCCAGAGATAGATAAGAGGCTGATACAATAGTTAGATTCAAACAGGGGTTAAAATAATGAATGATTAATAGATCCATATTAGTCTGAATATTAAGCTTGGCGTCTTAGTGCCATCTTTACTTTTTTGCTTTGAGGTATGGAGTTAACTCCTGAAAGGCCCTTTCTTCTTCAAAGATGATTGTTGAAGAGGACTGCCTGAGCCATTGCTTGGATATAGTACGGAGAGTTGTATTTCTGGAAGAACAAAGGTTAATTTAGTTTTCTATCACTGAGATGCTTATTTCTTCCCACTGCGCATAACTGCCCAAATTTTCAGGATTTTCTTGGAAAGCCTGGATATTGAGTCATTACTTGAGTAATGACTTCATCAGCCTCAGGCTTATTTAACATACACAATCATGTCCACTCAGTGCCATTAGCATCTCCTGGGATCTTGTTAGAAATGCGAATTTGGGGGCATTACCCCACATTTACTGAATTGGGAACTCTAAAGGTGAGGTCCAGTCATTGCAGTTATAACAAATGTTGTAGGTAATTCTGTTGCCCACTAAAGTGAGAAACATTAATGAAAAGAAAAATGAGGCCCGGCTCAGTGGCTTATGCCTGTTATCCCAGCACTTTGGAGGCCAAGGCAGGTGGATCACAAGGTCAGGAGTTCAAGACCAGCCTGTCCAAAATGGTGAAACCCCATCTCCACTAGAAAAAAAAATACCAAATTTAGCTGTGTGCAGTGGCAGCTGCCTGTAATCCCAGCTACTCAGGAGGCTGAGGCAGGAGAATTGCTTGAACCCGGTGGGGGCGGAGGTTGCGGTGAGCCAAGATGGTGCCACTGCACTCCAGCCTGGGTGACAGAGTGAGACTCCATCTCAAACAAAACAAAACAAAACAAAACAAAACAAAACAAAACAAAACAAAACAAAACAAAACAAAACAAAACAAAATACAACCAAATTGTTCCAACAGAAAGGATGTTGTTCAACATGGCAAATGAATAGCCATGGAGCTTAAAAATTGTGCACACTGAGAAATCTTTTAAAAGTTAAGCTCTCCTAGGAAGTTATTCTGTTGAAAAGATAGGCCTTTATGACAACCATCTCACCACACCTAGGCAAAAAGGGCAGATTAGATAAATATAATACAGTAAGACAAAGAAACCATCCCTAAGCAGAAGCTAGCATGAGAAAAGAAACTGCAACATCTAAATTAGAAAAAAGGAAGCACCTTCGGTTTCAGGCAATGTACTTCCTGAGATTTTAGAGCCCAGGCAGACTCAATAATTAAATACTGAACAATAAGTCGTTGAAGACAGTCATTGAAAAACCTTTACCATTAATACCAAAGATTCTGACTTTTTAAAAAGGAATTTTCTATAAATCTTAGGGAATAAAAGGTCAGATTTTGAGGCCTTGTCAAATATTAACTATTAATATCCTTAATACTTGCATTTGTAAAAACTCCAAAAGTTATATGAACATATGTACAGGAAAACACATTAAAATCTCATTTTTTTCCTAACACCTATTTCTCTTTCTCTGTAGAAGTTTCAGATTCTCATCTTTATTCTCCCAAACTTTTTCCCAATGTCCAGATCTCAGTTTCCTCCTTGGTTCTCCATTTTTTTGGTATATAGATTGACTTTATCCTGACCCAGAAATAAAGAATTCTTCTTTGAAAAATAAGAGAAGTTGGAACAAGCAATTACAGTATTGTTTTGGGGAAGCCCGTGTGAGAAAAATACGAAGCATTCCCCTGTTAAATTTTTCAATTTCCTTTCGCTTGGAGCTGCCTGGTTTAGGACTTAGGAAAGAGGATTAGGGAAAAAGGGAAATGAAAGAGAAGATGTTCTGAATGCTTCTGCTCCAGGACAGTCATTTCCTGACCGTTATACAGTCAAGAATTTCACCAAGGTAGACGTCATCAAGATGGCTGACTAGAGACACCCAGTACTGGCCTCCTCCACAAAGAAGGACTATAACAGCAAGTAGATAACCACATGTTGAACGGAGTCTAGGGGATAACGCTAATCTAGCAGGGAAGCCACAGGGAACTTTTGAGGCACAGAAGCCTGAGATGGCAGCAAAGCAGAACAGCTGGCCAGATCAGCTCTGAGCCAGGAGGGACGCCCCATTGTGGGGAAAGATGAGCAAGAGTTGCCTAGCAGTCCACATTCCCACCGCAGATGCCTGTAGTCTTAGCTACAGGAAAGTCCCTCGACCCTCACTGGCACTGGGTCTAATATAGGAAGCTTCTCAGAGTCCACACAACTGTGTTGTTTTAGAGGGAATCTGTGCTCAGTCCCACCAATGTGATGCAAGCTGGTATATCTCAACATGATTTTGAGAGCAGATCCAACACCTCACTATATCCTCCCTTGGGACTCAATAGCCCTTACATCTCCACATCCCTGGGGCCTACCAATATCCACCCACATTCCTCCAGAGGGCTACAGCTTCACATGCCAACTAGACCCAGTGGTGTAGCCATGACACTAGCACCTGAGCCAGTGCAGCTATGCTAGATCCCAGGGAACCACAGTTCAACACATTAGGGAGGTACCCCAAGATATAGAGAAATAAAGGAGGCACTCTTCAGGACCTAAAGACTGCCTGCCCAGGGCCACTAGGACCAGCAGCAACCCCACCCCCTCCAGCAGCTGGGGCCACCACACACTGTGCACCCAGCCCAGGAACACTGGTCCCAGTTCATCTGCCCAGCTGTGGACACGGCCAACACATGTGAAACCTGCCTGGGGGCCTGGGAAACTGCCTGTGTGTCCGTCCCACCCCTAAGACTATTGACGCTTACATATCCCACTCGAGGGCTCAGAGAGTGCAATGTCTGGCTTGCCAGTGCCTGTGTACCCCTCCCTGCCCTGGGGCTCCAAGACTGGTACACCCAGACTACCACCACCACTGCCAGCACCCACATACTCCACCTGGGGCCCAAAGACTGACCCAACCAGTGAATGCCTCTGCTGCAATTAATGACAGCATCTACCAGCTAAGGGACTAAGGACTGGCTTGCTTGGTACCCCTATGCCCATCAAAGCCACATCACAGCTTTCACAAACCACTACGACTTAGCCACTAGGAAACTAACACACACTGCTGACACTGAGTAAAGGTAACTATATGGAATCTACACTAGAGTGCGTACCCAGAACTAAAGCCAAAAGTACTCCACTTAACTGACATTATAGATACATCTATTTTTCCCTATGAAAGCTAATCCATAAAATTAGAAGTGACCATTACATCAGATGTGCAGATATCAGTGTAAGAACACAAGAAACATGAAATAACAAGGAAACATATCTCCAAAGGACCACAATAATTATCCAGTGACAGACCCCAAAGAAAATGAAGTCATGAAATGAAATGCATGAAAACAAGTTTAAAAATGATAAGAAAACTCAGTGAGATACAAGAGAACATGGATAAACAATACAAATAAATCAGGAAAAAGTATTCACAATCTGAAAATTTCAACAAAGTAATTCTTTTATCAATTTTATCATTTTAAAAACCCAAACAGAAATCATTAAAATGAATAATTCAATGAGTAAAGTAACAAACACAACCAAGAGCTTCAACAATAGATGTGGTCAAGCAGAGAAAAAAGAATTTCTGAATTTGAAGTCAGGTCTTTTGAAATAACCCAGTCAGACAAAACAGAAAAGAAGAAGAAAGAATTTTAAAAGCCTATGTGACACAGCAAAAAAGCAAAAACAGATATACAAATGGGATTATATCAAACTAAAAGGTTTCTGTGTAGCAAAGAAAACCATTAACAGAGTAAAGAGCCTACAAAATGGATGAAAATATTTGCAAGCTCTTTACCCAACAGGAGATGAATAGTTGAAACATATAAGGAACTCAAAAACAGTTAAGAAAACAAATAATTCTATTAAAAGATGGAAAAATGATCTAAATAGACTTTCTCAAAAGCATATAAATGGCCAATAGATTTATGAAAAATGCTCAACAACTTTGATGATCTGGGAAATGCAAATCAAAACCACAATGCGATATCATCTCGCCTCAAGTAAAATGGCTATTATCAAAAAGACTAAAAATAACAGATGCCAGCAAGGATGCAAAGTAAGGGGTACTCTGGTACACTCTTGGAAATATAAATTAGTACAGCCATTTTGGAAAACAATATATAGGTTCTTCAAAAAACTAAAAATAGAACCATCCTATGACCCAGTCGTGTCATTGCTGGGTATATGTGTGACAGAAAGAAAATTAGCATATCAAAGAGATAGTTCCACTCTCCTGTTTATTGTAGCACTGTTCACAATGGCCAATATATGGAATCAATTTGTCTCCATCAACAGACGAATAAAGGAAATGTATGCATAGACTATTATTTAGCCATAAAAAAGAATACAGTCTTGTCATTTGCAGAAACATGAATAAAACTTGAGGACAGAATGTTAAGTGAAATAAGCCAGGAATTGAAAGAATTCTGACGATAAATTCTGGTGTTCAAAAGCACGTAGGGTGAATATAGTTATTAATGGTTTATTGTAAGTTTTAAAATAGCTAGAAGAAAATATTTGTAATGTTATAAACACAAGTGATAAATATTTGAGGTAATGGATATTCCAGTTAGCCCGATGTAGCACTATATATTCTATGCATTTTTCAAAAATCACATGTACTCCATAAATATATACAATTATTATGTATCTAAAATAATTTTACCAATTATTTGGTAAGTACTGGCTGTGAATTTATTCCAGAAAAAAAAAAAATCATGCTTTGTCTTTTGTTCTAAGTGTAATTGAGTTTTTTACCTGTGTAGTGAACACAGTGCTGATGTTATTCCAAATGATAATCAGGAATTTCCAATCAATACCTTTGGGATGGTTTTATTAGGTTGGTGCAAAAGTAACTGCACAAATCGCAATTGCTTTTGCACCAACTTTCTGAGTTAAGTAACCTATTCTGATACTATTTTTGATAGATATCCGTACCTGGTGAATCTAAAGTCACAGGTCCAAAGTTGAAATTTAGTGGTATTCTTACAAAAGGGGACATCTAAATATGCCAGATTATAACATTAAAAAAGTGAGAAATAAACCAATTGACCATGATTTTTCTCAACATGGTATCCAATAATGTTATTTTTTTTCCTCGCCAAATCAACATTGATTTTGGAAATTTGGTAGCTGCAAACTAAGTCCGGAAATATTAACTCTTCATTCAGACAGGAAAAAATCAGTGCTAGTGTCTAGCTGCGGTTTATGAATGTGCACTCAGTACTGGGGCTTCAGAATGAATGTGTCAGGAATAGCTATCCTACTTAATTTTCTTAACATTCACATGAACCAATTTTTTAAATTCTTTTCATTCTATAGACTCAACTTATTCATTCAGTAGGTACTGACTGAGTGCTACCTATACACCAGGCACTCATCTGGATGTGGAAAATATAAAATTAACCCAAATCCTTGTCCTCATGTTGCTTAGCATTCAGCATTTCAGCTTTATAGCTGAGAGAAATTTCACATAAATAATACGTCCATAGCCACATACTGTGTAAGTGCTGTAAACAAATAATTCAAGTCTATATGACATCAAGAGTTATGCTTTTAACCATAATATTATATCCAGGACCCTGAAAGTCAATAAACCTCTGATTTATCTTACTTTCCCCAATCACAGAATATCTAGTGCTACTGAAAATAAAAATTAATGATATACATTCATTTCTCTTTTTTTCCTACATAAAATCATCTGTGAATTGCTTTTTACTTTGGGCAACCTAAATAGAACTAAGCGTAATGCAGTAGTACTGAGAAGCAGAAATGATATGATAAACACTAGTTCATAAATAAATATATGAGGAGTAAGGAGTTTTAAAGGCTATATGCTAGTGTGCCCTAAAAATTGAGAGACAGAGAGAGAGAGAGAGAGAAAATAATACACTAAACAGATAAGCAAATTGTATGCTTTATAGCAATATAATAAGATATTACTTCTTTGGAAAAAATTAACATAATATAAATAGTTCATGTTGTCTAGTTGTTTTCAGACATCCATGAATATATTAACATTCAGGAAACGCTTATGAAACTATGTAAAATCTTGTGTTTTTTTCCTTGTTATGAGCCACCTATTATTTTAAATGTCTTTTAAGATGAAGAATCAGCTAAATATGATATTGTGCTTATTCTTATGTTTACTTCTAAAGAAAACATTACATATAACAGGCATTCTGGTGATAAATTCTTAGTTGAAAAGAGCATTCTTTTGGCATTATGCAAGTTGTTTATAATCTTCAATTCAATGAACATGCTGGGTTGCACTATTTCATGTAAAGAGAATAATAGATTATAAGCTTAACTATTACCATTTCATATTTTATGGTCTCCCCAGCATACTCAGAGCCTCGTTTTTCAGCATGACCTCCAGTGAGCACACATAAGTAAACAGAATCTTAAATTTGCTTAAAAAATAAGAGCAAAAATGTTTTGAATTAAATCTTATTCAGCCAATGTGGTTAGAGATGGAAATGTGACAAGTTCTCAAGCGAACATGAAGAAGCATCATGGAAATACTATTATCCCTAACCCATCTCATTGAGTTCACAGTGTGTAACTGCATCTAAACATGTTTAGTTGCTTTACAGGTGACAGCCACTCAACATTGATTAGAGACTGGAAGAAAGAAAAAAATCATACCCTCTCAAATTTAACACAACTTACAAAAGAAATGGTGTCCATTTAAAATATTAGAAAGGGGAAAAGTATGTTTGCTTTTTTTTTACCAGGAGTTTGTAAGTGTCCTATATATCAGAAGTGCATGCTCTATGTCTGCACAATGTCATACATTCAAATAAAATGTTGCAAATGAAAATTTGATTAGATGTGCAGTTGTTATATATAGACAAAGTAGAAAAATACTAGATTGGAGTGTGTCACTTCCCTACAGATGTTTTGGTACTGTATAAATCAGCTTTGGCAAATCAAAAGATAGTTATTTTATTAAAAAGGAACCATGGGTATCAACTTCCACTCCCCAAAATGGCAAAGTAATGGATACTAAATTAGCTCTCTAGCTTTTAAAAAATAAAAGTATATGAAATAACTTTTCAGATGCTAGACAACAGACAGCACATTACTGTGGCATCTGAAAGAAGATAAGAGAATGAAGGTTAGTTCTATGGTTACCCTAGCTTTCTGTAGGCATCATCTTCTAGACTGGTAAGGAACAGGAAGTGGCAATCAGAATTAAGCCCAGTGATCTTCCTAAGCTAAGGAGAGGGAATCGGCTAGAATTTGCAGGACAAAGTATCAAAGAGGAAGAGATCTGTTCAGGGAAGAAATGTCTGAAATCTACCTAGTAATTCCCTTGAGTCTCTCACTGAATACAAAGATGCACATGTACAGGGACACTATATGGCTGGGCAAAGAACAAAAATGAAATAGTTATTCCTGGGGGTAGGGGACAATTCCAGAGCACTGTAGGCTGAACTATCAGAGCTTGCATGGGGTTGGGAGACCTTAAGGAAGAAAGCACTTTGAACACCCTACACATTCAGTGCATACTCAGAAAGGAAAGCTTTTGAAGTAAAACTAATTTAGCATGAAAGTAATGTTACTCTAGACGCATGCTAACAAAACTGAAAAATAAGTCTTGAAAGTATCAAGCTTATATGCAAGTAAACTAACAGACTAAAAGAGCAAAACTCAAACCCTCATTAAGAAATAAGACAAAAGCCAGACAATCAACAGGATAGCTTTCAATCAAAAATTCCAACAAGCAAAAAACACTGAGGCCCATACCAGAATGAAAACCAAAAGAAACACACCCAGAAGTAACAACAGTAATGAAATTTGTGAACAAGGATTTTAAAATAGCTATCAGCAACATGTTAAAGGATTTAGAGGAAATCATAAATATTATGGGAAATCATAATCATAAACACATAAGTACAAATAAGGGCATCAATGGAGGAATAGAAAATAAAGAAAATTGATACTTATAATTTTTCTCACTAGGGAAATTCCAAGTCTAAATGATCCTCCTGGTTAATTTCATGAACTATTTAAAGAAAAAATAATGCCAATTTTACATAAACTCTACCATAAAGTAGAATATGGAATACATCTCAATTAATTTTAAGGTAATATATAAGCTAACAAAACCAGTAAAGATAATACATCATGACCTGATAGTTATTCAAGGATGAAATATTGGTTAATGTAAGAAAATCAATTGATGTAAGATGCCACAGTAGCAGAATGAAATAGGAAAAGATTAAGGTTATCACAATAAATGTAGGAAAAAATTGACATGTTTTAATGCTACTTTATAATAAATATTTTTGCTAATTCGAAATGGACTTCTTCAAACTGAGAAAGTCATCTATAATTTTAAAAAAAAAAAACCTTACAATTAATGCCAGGCTTAATGGTGTAACATTAAGTGCTTCTCATGTAAGAGAACGAACGAGTCAAGAGTTTCTTATATCATTTCTGTTCATCATTTACTTGATGGCCTTAGCCAGTGCTATAATGCAAGAAAAATAAATAAAAGATACAAATAAAGAAAAAAGTAAAACTCAATATTCACAGACAACAGGTATGTAAAAAACCCTTCAGTAACAGCGAAACTATCAATAGAACTAATATGTTTGTTTAGCAAGGTTATAGAATAGAGGGTCAAAGGTAACTATTAACTACAATTCTACATAAAAACAATTAAAAAACTGAAACAAAAAATACTATTTACAATATCATGAAAAATAAATAGAAATGAATCTAATGACATCATACAAAACTGCTGCACTGAAAACAATAAAACGTAGCTGAGAGAAATTAATGGATAACTTTACTAATCAGATTAACTATGTTCATGGATAGGAATACAAAATATTGTGTAGATGTGATTTTCTCCCCAGTTGATCTGTACATTCAGCATAATCTCAATCAATATCTCAGAGGACTTTCTTTTTTTTGTAGAAATTGACAGGTTGACTCTAAAATGTATATAGAAATTTAAAGAAAAAAAGTATGACTAAAAAATTATGAAAAAGAACAAAGTTAAAGAACTTACACTTCTGTATTTCATTTATTAAGTTATGATAATTAAGTCTGCAGTACTGGCATAAAGATAGATAAATAATTTAATAAAATAAATAATCCAGAAGTAGGTCTACATATTTATTGTCAATTGATTTTGAACCAAGATGCCAAAGTAATCCAATGAAAATTGAAAGCTTCTTAACAAATGGAGCTGAGCACAACTAGATATGTTGGGGTAGGGGGAAGAGAGTAAACACTGACCTTTACCTCATTCCATACAGTAAAATTAAATCAAGATTGATCATAGTCCTAGGAGTAAAACTTAAAACATATTTTATATAGCTTTTTTTTTCCTTTCTTTTTTTTTTTTTCTTTTGAAAGGGAGTTTCTCTCTTGTTCCAGGCTGGAGTGCAATGGTGCGATCTCGGCTCACTGCAATCACTGCCTCCTGGGTTCAAGCGGTTCTCCTACCTCAGCCTTCAGAGTAACTGGGATTACAAGCACCTGCCATCATGCCCGGCTAATGTTTTGTATTTTTAGGAGAGATGGGGTTTCACCATGTTAGCCAGGATGGTCTCTAATCCTGACCTCAGGTGATCCACCTGCCTCAGGCTCCCAAAGTGCTGTGATTACAGGTGTGACCCACCATGCCTGGCCTATATAGCTTTTTCTAAAAGAAAATATAAGAGAACATCTTCATTACCTTGGAATAGACAGTGATTTCTTATACAAGACCCAGAAGGCACTAATTATATAAGTCAAAGCTTAAAAAATTATATATTGTCAACATTTAAAACTTTTGCTAATCAAAAGAAAAACAAAAAAACTGGATAGGCGGCCAGACATGGTGGCTCACGCCTGTAATCCCAGCACTTTGGGAGGTCAAGGCAGGTGGATCACGAGGTCAGGAGATAGAGACCATCCTGGCCAACATGGTGAAATCCCGTCTCTACTAAAATACAAAATAATTAGCTGGGCGTGGTGGCACATGCCTGTAGTCCCAGCTACTCGGGAGGCTGAGGCAGGGGAATTGCTTGAACCTGGGAGATGGAGGTTGCAGTGAGCAGAGATTGCACTGCGGCACTCCAGCCTGGCAACGGAGCAAGACTCCGTCCAAAAAATAAAACTGGATAGGCAAGCCACATTCTGACACAGAAAATAATTGCAATACATATATCCTACAAAAGATTTATATACAAACAACTTTCCTCACTTAAAGTAAAAACATTTTTAAAATGAGCAAAAGCTTTGAACAAGCATTTTCAAAGTTCATTTTAGCATTTACCAATAAATACATTAAGAATGTGCCAACAAGCACACAAAAATATCAAATAACATCATTAATCATTAGGGAAATGCAAATTAAACTGACAGTATTACACACTACCTACCTTTAGAATAGCTGAAATTGAAGCCATTGACCACGTCAAATACTGGTGAAAATATGAAGCAAGTGAAAAATCTCATGCATGGAGGAGGATAACATAACACAAACTCTTTGGAAACTGGTCTAGAATTTTCTTATAAAGTTACTATACTAGTTTTACATTGTTAGTGTAATAAATTACCACGAACTTGGTAGCTCAAAATAATGCTAGGGGAAAAATCTGTTTCTCTGCCCTTTACAGTTCCTACAGGTTGCCTGAATTCCTAAGATCATGGCTACTTCCTTCAACTTCAAAGCCAGCAATGTTGCTTTCTCTGATCCTAGTCCATTGTCAAATCTCTCTTTCTCTCTCTCTGACTGTAGCCAAGAACTGTTTTTCACTTTTAAGGATTTATGTGACTAGATTGAGCTCTCCTAGGTAATCCAGAATAATGTCCCTATCTCTCCTCGCACATGTGCATCTTCTATTCAGCCAGAATCAAGGCAACTGTCATGCAGATTTCAGGAGCTTCTTGCCTCAACGGCTCTCTTTTCTTTCATACCTTATATTTAATCGTATCTGCAAATTTGCTTTTTCAAGTAATGTAACATCTTCACAGATGTAAGAGATTAAGGTGTGGACATCTTTAAGGACACATTTTTCTTACTGACCATGGTTATCTTCAAATTTACTTCTAGATATTTACTCAAGAGAAAAATTAATGTATAAAGTTGTACGTATAAAAAAGGCATATAAAAGTATCCCTAGCCACCTTATTCAGACTAACCAAATATTAGAAACAACCCAAATGTCAAAATTTGAATGGATAAACAAATTGTGGTATATTTCAATATAATGTAATACCACCTGGCATTAAAAAGAACAAACTACTGATACATGCAACAATATTGATGAATCTCAAAAGCATGCTGATTGAAAAAAAGGAAGCAAACTATAATGCATACTGTATTATTTTCTTTATATGATTTTTAAGAACAGGTGATAGAAATTGTAACAGTGGCTGCCTCTAAAGGGGTCAGGGCTAGATACTGAGAGATAGTATAAGGGATCATTATGGGGTGGTGGAAATGTTCTATAACATGATAGAGGTATGGGTTGTAGATACTAGAATGCCAATAGTTTTAACTTAAGTAGATACTTGATAATGTATTTTGGCAATACCAATTATTTAGGCATATTGAGTAATTTTCTTTCCACCATTCTTAAGGGAAAAAAGGAAGATCGAATACTTTAGGATTAAACAACAAAAACTCACTTCAATAAAAAATCATGCCTTTGTTGTTGAGCTTTTATTCTTCTAGTGAGTACCATTAGTGAAATAAATTAGGCATTGGGGATTTAAAAAAACAAAAAAACAAAAACAAAAAAAACACCCTAAACTAAAATACAACTACCAACAACAAAACATAAATACCCTGTATTACTAGATTAACTGATGTATTAATAATGAAATTTAAAATAGCACACATACGTAAAAACTGAAAGCATAACTTTTAGCATAACATAGGACTAAAATTTTCCTCCTTTAAAGGTCTTGCTATTATTAAGACTAGTAATTATAGCTTACATTAATTTACCAACTATTATTTGGCAGACACTAGGAAGACATCTTACATTATATTAATATTCAATATGACCTTGCACAGTAGGTATTATCCCATTTTATAGAAGAAAAAACTGAATACTAAAGTTGATAAGCAACTTGCCCAAGTCTACCTGACTCTTAAGTGGCAGTGTTTAAAACAAAAAAATGCAGGCCGGGCGCGGTGGCTCAAGCCTGTAATCCCAGCACTTTGGGAGGCCGAGACGGGCGGATCACGAGGTCAGGAGATCGAGACCATCCTGACTAACATGGTGAAACCCCGTCTCTACTAAAAAAATACAAAAAACTAGGCGGGCGCCTGTAGTCCCAGCTACTGCCGAGGCTGAGGCAGCGTAAACCCGGGAGGCGGAGCTTGCAGTGAGCTGAGATCCGGCCACTGCACTCCAGCCCAGGCGACAGAGCGAGTCTCCGTCTCAAAAAAAAATAAAATAAAATAAAATAAAGGGCTGATTTCAAGCCCCCTTCTACACACACACAGGCACATACACACAAACACACACACAGATAGTTTTCTAATTCAGAAGAATATTATCCGATATGTGATATAAATTTCATGTAGACAAGTATTTAGATTGCCATGTATAGAAGAGAAAAAGAAAGAGTACAATGTTCAGCTGGAAATTTACTTGCCCTGAAGGCATAGTTTGGAACATTACCTGGAGCCATCAACAAGACATATTGTCTTTACTTCCCTGGTGTATTCCTGAATAAGACCTGCATGTCATTGTGACAAGGAAACTAGGTAAACCAAAGGTTATGGAACTTGTGTTCTCTGTCCTGTTACTTCTTTCACCCAAGACCTTGGAAAAGTCACTTCACTTGTCTAGCTTTCAGTATACCTGGTCTATATAATGTTCAACAGTTTAGATTATTATGACCCAGTAACGCTGTTCTTTGAAACAGTTACAGAGTGTCCACTGTGGACATTAGGATGTAATAATTAAATATAGTGAAAGAAAAAATGCACTGGACCAGTTCAACAGGTAAGGAAGACATTATTCGTGACTGTTGCAATAGGAGAGACTTTTGCAATAAGGAAGAAAGATTGAATCCAACTGTGCTGAAACAAAAGGCAGGGGGATTCTTAATGCTGGTATGAGCTAATGGAGAACATTAAGATATCAGTCCAGGTGATTGGGCCATTTGTGTTTGCTAGTTGGTGCTTAGCAAAGTTAGGCTTCCATCTTTCCGCAGAGACTGAGACAGGGTTCTAGCTTTCTTGATGACTACGTTTTAAATGGATGACTCCTAGGTATTTCAGAAAGACATTTCTGGGCTATAGAAGATATACTTCTCAAAAGGGCAAAGAAACAGCTTAAAGTTTTCTGAATAAATACTCTAAGGAAAGAAAAAACAGGGGCCTGTGGTCAAGATGCTTGTTTAAAATTTAGTCAAGCTGAAGATAGTGTTGAATTTATCTTGGTCAAAATCAAGAATATTAATTACAAGTATTTTTCTTGACAGTGCTTTAGTTTCTTGACTCTAACACGACATTTGTAGAGCGAAGTGGACAGTACTCCTCATTACACTTACTTCATGGCAATATCTACTATGAAGTCAGCTGCTTCTTCCTGTTTTAGATTTAAATTTTGCTTAATCCCTGCTTTCTTCTTAGTGCTGAGCATAGTGGTTGTTCCATATATGTGTAATAATTAGAAAGACAAAGTAATTAACTAAAGAGTTTAGAATAAAAGAATAAAGAAAGGAATGAATGAATTCAATTTGATGGTACACTCATTGGTGAAATGGTAAAGGCAATATGTCAAAATTCATTGATATTGTAGGTAATGACATTAGATGTTCAGGTAAAAGTAGCACAAACTTTTTAATTTCTTGAATCAGAGGACCCTGTTAGGGACCTAAGATTTAATTTCATTACAAAGTGTGTGTGTGTGTGTGTGTGTGTGTGTGTGTGTGCGTGCGTGCCTCAAGTTAAATAAAAACTTTAGATGTATTTATAAATTATAAAGCCAATATACCAATATACTCGAAAGTGGGATTTCTTACAGTATTTTTTCCCTCCCTTTTAGAAACACTCCTTACACTTATTGTTTATTGCTTGGTCAGTGCTTATTTTCTTCACTGGAATTTGAGAGCTCAGAAATAATTTCTGACTTACTCATTTATATCGTTTCTACAAAAATTAGTGCCTGGTACATAATAGGAACTTAATAAATATTTGTTGAATAAAAGAATATACAATACTGGAAATGTTAGATTATTTCCTAACCCAAGTTAAACAAAACAAACTCTCTCCTGTTTAAGAAGGAGGTACTTTTTACTGCCTTTCTTTGCTTTTCAAATGCATCACAGAAAGTTCTCGAACCCTCTATTGTCTAACTGGTACTTTCTAATAGACTCATTGTTTTGCTGAATCTGCCAAGTCAAGTCAGAATTAATTTCACATTTGAATTTTAATGGATATAATGATTCTCTGATTCCAGGTAGAATTAATCTAGCACCTCGGCAAGTTTTTATATAGCAGCCATTTGAAATATATTCAAATGATATGTTTTGAGAATAAGGACATTGGATTTCAGGGATATGAGATTTAATAATTCATCCAAAGGTAGAAAATGATTGGGTCAAGAGCTCAGGTTGCTTGCTATTCATTTCTTTTCTGTCTATTGAAAAACTCTGTTGTGATGGCAGTTCTTTTCAAACCTTATGTATTGTGACTAAAAACTTATTTAATTACTTATTTTTGCTTCAAGAAAAGGAAGATTTCCATTTTCATGAATCAATATCAGTTCAGTCTCTGTTTTATAAAACTTAACCACTGGTTGGTTTATAAAGACCTTCTATATTAATTACATGTGTTTGTACGTGTGGTTTGGGGGTTAGTGAGGCACTCTAAATGATGAATTGAGCTCAAACATTTGTATTAATATTGCATTATTTTTTAGCTGAAATATTTAACTAGCTGACTGGTTTGTTATTGCAAACTTTAGTCTTATTTTTTGAAGAAATGGATAATTTCTTTCTATTTCTAAAATAAATACTGTTTTTGTACTTTCGTTGGTTACATATACACACAGAATTCATTGTGGCAAACAGGACATGCATCTTTATGTATGTTAAATACTGAAGAATCTCTAAGTATAAAAAGTAACAGGAAAAACTCAGTTAAAATGAATCTACTTACCATTAAAATGTCACAATGTTAGCAGCAGTGAATCCACACAGGTCTGCAGCAACCTCAATTCTTGCCTCCTCAGAAGAAAGAATTTGACCAAGGGGCATAGGGCACAGTGAGAGACTGAGGCAAATTTTAGAGCAGGAGTGAAAGTCAATTAAAAAGTTTTAGAACAGGAATGAAAGGAAGTAAGGGACACTTTGAAGAAGGCCAAGTGGTGACTTGGGAGATTCAAGTACGTAATTTGACTTTTGACTTGGAGTTTTATATATCGGCATGCATCTAGGGGGTTGCATCTCTCTTACTCTGATTCTTCCCTTGGGGTAGGCTATCCATATGCACAATGGCCTGCCAGCACTTGGGAGGGGCCACATGAACAGTATGTTTCCTAAAGCTGTACACATGCTCACTTCAGGCGTTTTTCCTTTACCAGTCGAGTGTTGCTAGAGGAAGGTCATACACCAGTTAAACTCTGCCATTTTGCCTCTTAGTGTGCATGCTTGAGCCCATCTGCCCAAATCCTGAGATCTTATCAGGAAGCTGCTGATCACCAGCTTCAGGCATTTTCTTTCTATTGGGACACTGCCTTTCCCTGTCATTCGCTGCAAACGATTACTATTTTGGAGAGACAATTGAATAACCACCTGACCATCACCTGATACTTGCCTGACATTCCTGGTGGAGCAGAGGTGGCCCTCTCCTGCCTGCTCATGTCTGCCTAACTGCCTACTCTAACAATAATAAAGAGTGAAGGCCAGGTGCAGTGGCTCACGCCTGAAATCCCGGCACTTTGGGAGGCCGGGGCAGATGGATCACCTGAGGTCAGGAGTTCAAGACCAGCCTGGCCAACGTGGCAAAACCCCATCTCTACTAAAAATACAAAAAAAAAAAAAAAAAAAAAAATTAGCCAGGTCTGGTGGCACATGCCTGTAATCTCAGCTACTTGGGAGGCTGAGACAGGAGAATCATTTGGATCCAGGAGGCTGAGGTTGCATTGAGCCAAGATCATGCCACTGCACTCCAGCCTGGGTGACAGAGTTTTCTTTTGAGACTCTGTCTCAAAAGAAAAAAAAAAAAAAAAAAGAGTAAAAACAAGTGTTCTTGGGACTTAAAAAAGGAACTATAAAAGTACTTTTCATATTTAAAAAATAGATTATAAACAATTACTAGAAAATAAGTGCTCCTTTTTAATGTACAATTTTCATCAGATTGAATGATAGAAATATATGACTTAGTTTACTTTTCTTTTGACTTTTGCAGCAACGTTATAAGGTTCATGACTACAAAAACATTCAAGGGCTTCATCAATTTTTCTAGCAGTCTCAATTAATATTTTAATACCTAAATCATTTTCTCTTTAAACACACCCTTATCAATTTTTTCTTCGAGCAAAATTGTATTTTTTGGTTATTATTTGAATTTCTCTAACATTTATTAAGTATGTTATCAGGCCCTGTTATATACAATTTACAGGCATTATCTTATTTCATCCTCACAAAAACCACTATTTAATAAGACCCATCATCTTCCCATTGTACAGATCAAAAACCGAAGCCAAGAGAGAATAAGTTTGCTACCCACTCTTTAGAGTTAGTACATAATAAAGCAAGAATTCCAATTGAAGCAGTCTCCAAAATTCATACACTTAGGTGTCAATGCCCAAAATAAGATTGTCTCATAAACATTAAGATATTGTTTGGGACATGTCCATCTTTAACACGTTTGTGGAATCACTTAGGATAATTTTCCCTTGTTTTTGCACTGGAGTATTATTTTTCATGGACTAATACATTATGTGAGAAGATATGTTTGAGTGGATACTGATTTCATAATCCCATTATTCATGGGTCTTTGCAGCTCATGACAATTTTTGCTTTTTTTGAACCTGTTAAATATGGGGACTCTGACAAATAATGGTCACTAACAAATTCCTACTGTATCCGTTAATAAAAATATATACCTCTTTAGGGATATACATGAAGTGACCAATAGGAAAACACAAAGAAGGCACACATAAGACTAGTACCTAGGCATTGTGACCTCCAGCACTATTCGTTGAACAGGTTAAAAATCCTGGAAACAGAGGGAACACTGTCTTCTCCTTCTTGCCCCACCCATCACAAGGCCTATGTGTACAAGCTAATGTTTAAAAGATTCTTGAACAAGAAAGAATGAATTTGAGTTTCAGCAGAACGTTTCTTCAGAGAAAGTTCTTTGTTAGAAGTAATCTCTTAAGTGTCTCACTATTAAAGCAAATGGGGTAAAATTTAACCTTTAAAATTTATGTCTTTCATTTATTAACTTATAAAATCTTAATGTTGATTTTTCTATTATTATTTTTCATTTAAATTCTCAAATATGTGGACTAGCTAAGTTGATCTACAAGTCTACAGAGTCTGCATCCCGTAAGTTATTGGCAACTATTTTGTGTATGATATGATTTAGCTATATCCCCACCCAAATCTCATCATGAATTGTAGCTTCCATAATCCCTGTGTGTTGTAGGAGGGACCTTGTGGGAGGTAATTGAATCATGAGGGTGTTTCCCGTGCTGTTCCTGTGATGTCAGATAAGTCTCATGAGATCTGATGGTTTTATAAAGGGTAGTTCCCCTTTATAAAACATGCTATTTTGCTTGCCGCCATGTAAGATGTGCCTTTGCTCCTCCTTTGCCTTCCACCATGATTGTCTGGCCTCCCCAGCCATGTGGAACTATAAGTCCATTAAACCTGTTTTTCTTTATAAATTACCTAGTCTCCAGTATTTCTTCATAGTAGTATAAAAACGGACTAATACAGTGTAAAATAAAAAGATGTGGTTTACCCAGCAGTATTCACATTTTTAAAAAATTCCAGACACACTTTCACAGTTATGTTGAATGTCAGGAAGTATCATTCTGTATAACTTTTAATTTTTTTCCTCTTATTGTCAATTATCACTTTACCATGTGTTGTGATCTATAGAAATGTCAAGATCAAAGTGAACACTAATCCCAGAAAGTGAGGTAGCTTTGTATTTTCTACAATGGGCCAGGTGCATCTATGTTTTGATCTTTGCTGATTTATAAAACTGCTCTAATCCTGCCCGTGATTCACTTTCTTTATTTCTTTTCCAAAGGCAAGAAGGCTTCATGTTGCTTTCTTTTAATCTCAACTGCTGACTTTTCAATTCTCTAGGAGAACAAATCTTATTTCAAAAAATATGCCTGGAAAATTGAGTGATGAACTTTTTCAAATTGTAAATTTGTTATCACATCACTACCAAGATATCTAATGATAGTCTTCTTAATTTTTTTCTATGCAGAGTAAATAAAAATAACAAAGTATTTTATTTTTCTGTGCAAATAACACTTCTTGGTGAATTCTCAATATTTTTGGCCATATGGCTCTTTGCTACAAGTAAACAGCTACTGGTAAAACTTCATTGATTTTACAGTTGTGAAATTGTAAATAGACAGTGTTATAATTCAGCAGAGCAATGCATCTTGTACCTCTTGCCAGGGAGGGTCATGTGTAAGCCCAAAGGAGGGTGATCTCTCTTGTATCTATATGATTTAGCATTTTATCACATTGTATTATCCTTTTATTGTTTATTTTTTCTAATTTCTTATTTTTTAGAAATATCATAAATTCTTTGGGGCCAGGGATTGTGGCACCTTATTGTTCTCACCTTCTCATTTTCTCTGTTTTTGCCTATAATCCTAGCACATAATGCTTGTACTTGAAGTTCAATACCATTTACTGTTTAATAATTCATGTCTAAATCGATATGATTTTAAAAAGTAACTTCCCTACATACGAACAGAATGGGTGAACTTCATAAATCTGCTGAAGTTTTCTTTAACAAAAATTGTGAAAATACTTTTATTAGTTCAACTTCTTTACCCATCTCCCATAGAAATATATTAAAATATTTCTTTCTCCTGTTACAATAATGCTAAATTTTATTTTGATTCTTCCTAATAGATAATATTAATAGATAATAGATTATAAGATATATTAATAGATAATAACATTATCATTGATATCATTAATATTAATAGTTAATAAATGATGACAAATTAAAAAGGAAATGATGTTTCTTATATAAGATTGGCAACTGAAACAAGCAGGTTTTAGTAAGAAAAATTTGAATTTTTTCTAAGCGGATAAACTTGTAGAAGTATGAATAAGGAAACTATAGCCCGACGTCGTGGCTCACGCCTATAATCCCAGCACTTTGGGAGGCCAAAGGGGGAGGATCACGAGGTCAGGAGATGAAGACCACCCTGGCCAACATGGTGAAACTCTGTCTCTACTAAAAATACAAAAAATTAGCTGGGCATGGTGGCATGTGCCTGTAGTCCCAGCTACTCGGGAGACTGAGGCAGGACAGTTGCTTGAACCCAGGAGACGGAGGTTGCAGTGAGCCAGGATTGTGCCATTGCACTCCAGCCTCGGCAACAAGAGCAAAACTCAAACTCGAAAACAAAAAATTATCAGCTTTCTATACATTCGTTTATGACTGGACAGTGCAAGGAACATGAATTACAGACCAGGAACATACTACAGACCCCTAATACATTCAGCCCTATCTGCCTCTGCACCCTCAGGAAGGAGTATGTTTACTACTGGCTCTTTGCTCATTCTCTGAATTTAAGTTTTCTTATCACATAAAGGCAGCATTTTAATCCATGAGTGTCTCAGTACCATCTATAGTCAGTGGTATTTCAAGAAACTCCCCATGTAATACTTCTCTTTAGAAAGCTCTCTGCATCATGCTTATTAAGTTATATCACACCCAACAAGATTTCCTTGTAAACCTCCTCAGAGAACCCACTGAGAGTCTAAATAGAGAGAACCACTGATTAACTGGAAAACTCAATTTATCATCATTGTTTTATTTTTCTTCTTGAGCTGTAGTTGAAGGATAAAGAAGTTAATAGCAATAACAATTGCAGTAACAAAAGAATTATACCATAAGTGAATAAAATGTTTTCTACAATGTGACTAGGATCTGTCGAGATTAATTCTGATCTCTGGTGGACCAATTTTTAGCCCTGAGGCTGCTCACGAATCATGGGAAAAATAAATTCGATTTTCTACAGTGTACTTTCCAAGGTATACATGGTCTAACGCATTTAAGAAATATTTCAACCCACTAGTAGGAGGAAAGAAAAAACATTCATGACACTCTATGAACGGGACATTTTATTTTGTAAGACTGTACTGTTGTTTAACTCTTTTACCTAGTCAATGTTTATAATCATTATACACACTGTCTTCCATATCTTTTGAACAAATCTGGCAAGCTCTTAATGCTTCCCTGGCTCTGGGAGTCAAGTTCTGCATCTACGCACAAGGTGGGGGCCTAAGTGCCAGAGCCTTTTCTTAGAGCTGAATGAGCCAGGAGTGGACTTAGTTCAAGCTGGATAAGCACCTCTCTCTCCATCTGGTCCATCTGCATGTAGCTAGAACCAAGGACACATGTTTTCAGGTGCTGTGTGGATACTGTGTGCAGAGAAAGTCAGAGAAAAGCGGTCTGCAGGTAGAAGCACATGAGCCAAGAAGAGCCTTTGTGACCCAGAAGAGCAAGAAACCTAGAGCACAGCAGTCTTGGTGCCTAGCAGCTTTTTCTTTCCTGATTCTAGGCCTTCCTGGCTCTACATTCTACTTTTGACTTGTATCACATGCACCTTGATCCTCAAATATGCTTAGTCAGTACTAGTACACTTCCAGCGTTTACAGGCAAAAAATCTTAACTCACACACACTTAGTAGCAGTTAAGTCATTTTTATCTGTATATCTTGTACTCCTAGAAACTATTTTTCTCATCATGACATTTTTTATAACTGTCATTATGATGTGCTTCTTATACAAAGCAAAGTACTTGTATTATCAGATTCTCACTACTTTGAAGTAGGTACTATTATGATCTCCCCTTGACAAATGAGAAAAATGAGGCACAAAATGTTTACAGATATAACAAGAGAGATTGTGATGAAATGGGGGCATTTTGGTCCAGAGCCCATATTCATAAACCCCAATTCAGTTTTGAAAATGAAATAATAGTGAGAAAGTTCATGTACAACATATGGAACTAGGATTTAAAACTTTGTGGATGTATTTGTGAGAATATGTGTGTATCTGTGTGTGTGTTTGTGTATATCCTTGTATATATGGAACACTCACCCATCCCAACTGCACATGAAAAATGTCATGTGAAATTATGAAAAGATTCATATGTTCTTTGTTTCTTGTTATACTTCCTTAGAATGTTTCCTTCAGTTATTACATCTCTGAGTGAAAAATGACACATTGCACAATGGCCATAATCAGGCCATGGGTGCCTACTGCTGATACACGTGCTCACACAGACCTCTGAACTGAATCCCCAATTTAGACTGCTGCCTTCTGTAAGCAGTCATCACCTTTGCATAATCTCTCCACTCTGAGCTCTATCCAGGAAAACCCAGTGAGACAGGGTGAATTTAAAAGGCCACTGTAAACTGAGCCACGAATTACCAGCAGATCCAGTGTTTCAAGAATAATTTCCTCTTCAGCTTGAAATGTAAGTATGGCTCACTGAGAAGCCATATTACCTCCCGATTCCAAGGAAGGCCTGTCAAAGCAGAACTCACAGAGTGTAAAGTTTTTAAAGTGTATTTGTTATAGCTTGCTAGTCTGACTATTAAAGTGAAACACTACACACCGTTAAACCTTCAAACTAGCACTGCAAAAATACTTATCAAAAATACAGCCTCTGGGAGATTTGTTTACTCTAGAAATATGCTGTCTTTGCAGTTACTTTTTCCTTAATGAGAAGGCAGCGCAGGATTTGTCTTTTTCATTGGAGGGCAAAAAGCCAAATAAAGGGAATTGCCCTTAAAGTGACATGGCAATGCCCAATTCCTAGGCAGGGTCTGGAAATCTTTCTGAAAACACTTTACGTTCTGAAAGAAAAGAAAACCATTTGTTTTGCCTCAAAAGTTTGTATTCAGCAAGTTACTGATCTACAATATGACAGTTGAAAATGTGAGTCTGAAAATAAGCCCCTCCATGTAGGATGCATTGTTTTCCTAAAAGCGAGAAGTCATATATTCCTTTGCATTTGGGTTAATGTAAAATTATCAGGAGCTTAGGGAATGATAATGAGTCGAATCGGTACTGTTTTGAAGCATTGTAAAAGTTTCCATTAAAAGTTTAGAAGCGACACTGTCTCCAGTCACTAGGAGATTCTGGCCTCCCTTTGTAAACCTCTGCATGCATTCCATTCTTTGGTTTGCTCCTTGAGTATGGCATTTGCTTGGAGAACATGCGACCCGCCTTGTCAAACAACACAGGGTAGAGTAAAGGTGGAGGCAAATAAATAAATAAATCAGTAAACCTTCAGAGGCATTTTCTTGCTTTTCCCATTTAATTTTTCATTTGGGTTATAAATGGCATCTCAGACAGAAGGAAGCCTCCTGGGTTTGTCAGGGTCCTCTGCTGGCCTAATCATGAGCATGACACATGTAGAAGTGAGGCACTGAGAGAATTAGTGATTGCGGCAAGAAGAAAGGAAGAATGATCAATTATTCACTACATGCCACCAAATACAAGAAGCATGACCACTGCTTGTCTCTCACCACCTCTCCTCTGCGCACACAAACAAAGCTATTCCCACAGCCTACGTGCCATCGAGAGGAATATTCCCTTCAAGCAATTCTCATTTTCACCAGTTCGTTTACATCTGACTTTATAAGTGGACAACCATAATTAAGGAAGTAAGTTAATGAATGTTCTCTTAGTTAGCTTCCTCAATTTCTTCCTCTCTATTTGTTAAAACAGAAAAGAAAGAAAAAAGACCTAGATGAGTGACCTTGAGAATAAATTTATATATAAAATTGATTTAGGAAATACTTGTGTTAAAAGTAATGCAAAGGATTTGGTAAACTCCTTCTGATTTTCTGTGTTTAAAGAGACACTTTCCATCATGAAAAGGCAGAGAAATTATCCTGACATTTAAGAGCATTCCAATCACTTGTTTTCTTCGTGGATTCAGGTAGCAGTCATTTCATCGATATATATTCTTGAGCAAAGGAAAATGCACAAGTTTGTAACTCTTCAGTGGTAATCATTGCTTTGTAACCCATCTCTGTCATTGATGAAGTGTGTCATTTTGGGTAGCTCAAACTTGTGATATCCAAGCTTTTTTTTTTTTTTTTTTAATCTATATAATACCCCATCTTCCAGTAATACATACTTCACAAGGTTGTTAGAAAAATTCAATGAGATGATATTTGTAAAAACATTCAATCAATGTTACTTCCTATATACCCATTTATACTTTACTCTTGCAAAATTGTTCTGCATATTTGCTGGTTATTAAAACTTACAGTGGATACCATCACAGGCCAACAAATGGATATCTACTCTCTCTCAGATTTCAATATGCTCTATATTGCTTTTGCATCTGATAGAACCACTTATGGATGCTTTCAAAATATCTTTTTTTCTGAGTTCTATAATGTATTTATTATGTAGATTTATCATTTGCTGAAACTTGATATGTGCCAAGAACTGTGTTAAGCTATCTTTGGCTTACATAGCTCTTTGAAGCCTCACAGTAATCCTCAGAAAAATGTATTATAATTTCCATTTTACAGAATACATTGAGACTCAGAGGGCTTAAGTATCCTCAATCCCAGACCTGTGAAAATCCAGTCAGTGGTCTTTATTAAGGTTTCTCGTCTCTTTAATATACAGACAAATTTCCTGGATGTATTAGTCCGTTTTCACACTGCTGTAAAGATACTACCAAAGACTGGGTAGTTTATAAAGGGAAGAGGTTTAATTGACTCACAGTTTTGCATGGCTGGGGTGGCCTCAGGAAACTTACAATCATGGTGGGAGGTGAAGCAGGAACATCTTACATGGCGGCAGGTAAGAGAGAGCGAGTGTGTGAGAGCACAGGAAAAACTATCATTTATAAGACTACCAGATCTCATGAGAATTCATTTAGTATCACGAGAGCAGCATGGGGGAAACTGCCCCCACAATCCAATCACCTCCCACAGGGTCTCTCCCTTGACACATGGGGATTATGGAGATTACAATTCAAAATGAGATTTGGTTGGGGACACAGCCAAACCATATCACTGGGAAATCTTGTTAAGATGGAGACTCAGTAGGTCTGGGATGAAGCCTGGAAGTCTTCATTTCTAACAAGCTCCTCAGTGGGGCCGATGCTGCTGGTCCTCCCACCACACTTACTGTTGCAAGACTCTAAAACACCCTGCCATACAACTTAAATCTAGATCATGAACACTCAGAAAATATCAAATAAAAAACAAAAACTAGTCAGAGGCTAGAGAGAGAAGGATGACATCTGGTGATTTGTTCAGATGAAAATTTCTGGAATTAATGACTAATTTTTTGTCGGACTCACGTCATAGTAAGAACAGGTCTTTGACTTTGTTACAAATGACCTTTGCCATATTCATGTGAAATCCCTTCATTGAGCCAGTTCGCTGGACCCCACCGAGCTCCAAGCCATATTTGGCCTACTAGAGATTTTCAGCCACCCAGTAGACTAGGGGATGTTGCTTCTGCCATCTGGCTACTTTCCAGATCCTTCCCTCACTTGTCATGTAACAGTCTTTCTGACCGACCACTAATACCAAAAGGCATGTTGGCTTCAGCTGAGAAATCATCGAAGTGAATTTATTATTAAAATAATAGTAACTTCTAACATTAGGGAAAGAGAAAAATATGATGAGGGAAAAGAGGAGAAGAGAGAATAAAGGAGGAAAAAATAGCAGAGAAGAGGAAGAAATATAAACAAAAGGACCACAGACTTTAGAACTGTTGATATCTCAGAACCAGGGAAATAAGAATGGTTAATTAAAAAAAAAAAAAATCCTAGGAGCTAACTTGACATTTGCTTTCATGCAGAAAATGATGTTTGTCATCTATCACTGTCTTAGTCCAGAGACATTTTTTCCCTTTACCCCATGTTTGCCATGTGACTTTGTTTCCAAAATGTTTACTCTCCATCGCCCTCCTTGTAAGAAACAGTAAAAGAGTCAACAATAGACATTAATGAGGAGGATCTAATACATGGCAGGGACTGTGGTGAACAAGTGGGAATTTGGACTCTGATCTCATGAAGCGGAGAGTCTAATGGGGAAGCCAGGGGCCTCATCCAAATGCAACTACCCCCACTGAGGCAGAACCTCTGACTTCTAGCCTACAATTCCTAAAGATCTCTTTTCTGAATTTCATTAATAAGCCTTTGCCACTGGGCCACAAATTGTTCTTTATAAATGTATAGTTCATCTAATAGAAAAAAAAAAGCAACTTTTCATCATTGTGTTCATGTAGGTGTTCTGAGGCATGTACACACCTGTGTGTTTCTTTCAACATTGCACAATATTATATTACATATTTACAATTATTGTGGTTAATGTACATTCTGATTGCCCACATAAACATCACTAGGCTTGCTGATAGACACATCCAAGCCAGATAAAGCCAAAATGAGTGAGGGAGGGAGAGAGGGAGGGAGGGAGGAAGGGAGAGAGAGACAGAGACACACACAGAGAGAGAGAGAGAGAGAGAGAGAGAGAGAGAGAGAGTAAGAGAATACAAGTTATCTAAGTAAAGTGAACTATGACTTTTTTTGCTTTCATTCTATATGATGAAGATCACCTGGGCCGGAGGTAATATAAATATATGCTCATATAAGTACATGTTCATGACTTCATTGAACAACAATCCTCAGGTATGGTTCTAGCATAAGGGAGCAAAAGTAAGTGCAGAACTTCTATTTATGGAGATTACAGTCTAGTAGAAGAGACAGTCATAAGATTAATGCAAATGAGTGTACAAACATGCACCAAGAACATGTTATGAAATAGATTTATCTTACACTGGAATATATTAAGAACGGAATCTGAACGAAGGTGCCTTTTGGAGAAGGAAGCTTTCCTTAGGAGGTGACTTGAACTGAACTTTAAAAGATAACTCAGGAAAACCTGTAAATGGGAGCAACCCTGTTGTGGAAGGGCACATGAAATGTTCCAGGAACTCCACAGCCAGTGTATCTGGAGGTCAGAGAACATAGCAGGAGGTGCAAACAGAGGCCATGGGTAAACTGTGGTCCCTTTGATGCAGTGAAAGATGGCAATTACCATATAATTAAAACAGTGTTTATTTGATTCAGCCCTAGCCACGATATTTTGGATATGGGGGGAAGGGGTGTGAAACAGTGATATGGCTTGGATCTGTGTCCCTGTCCAAATCTCATGTTGAGTCGTAATTCCCAATGTTGAAGGTAGGGCTTGGTGAGAGGTGACTGGATCATGTGGGTGGAGTTATTAATGGTTTAGCAACATTCCCTTTTGGTACTGTATAATGAGTGAGATCTGGTTGTTTAAAATTGTTTGGCACCTCCCCCAACCCCTTGCTTCTGCTCTGGCCATGTAAGATGTGCCCACTTTTCCCTTTGCCTTCCACCATGACTCTAAGTTCCCCGAGGCCTCCACAGAAGTGAATTCTGCCATGCTTCCTGTACAGCCTGTGGAACTGTGAGTGAATTAAACCTCTGTTCTTTGTAAATTATTCAGTCTCAGGTATTTCTTCAGAAAGGTGTGAAAACTAATTAATACATACAGGTACTGGAGAACACAGTTCCCATTTCCTTGTCTCTCAGCCACATTGTCCTGAGGTTCCTTCTGGAATTAGCACACATTGTCCATGTGTTTAGGTGCCCAGGCCAAAGTCATCTTCTCTTGTTTCTGACATTATCTATGGAGATATCCTTTGCTACTTCCTACATGCTTTTATGCTACAGCAGAAACTGGGATAAAGGATACAGAAAACCATCTTCAGTTGGATTTGCATTATAATCTCTTGGATAACAAAACTGGTGTTTGATGTAGATTTCTAAATATTTTCCAAAGGGACTGGAATGATGGAACATTTTACTGGGGCCATTGAAAATGGTGGTGCAAGGTGTGCAGGCACCAACTTGTGTGACAGATCTGCTAAACAATCCATCATCACCATTGTTCTTGCCTCAGCCTTGTCCCTCCCCCCCCCGTTCTTTCAACTGGTTCCCTCAGTTTTCCAAGGATTTCATTCCCATGAGGGTCCTCAGTCCCACCCTCTCACATAGACCCCTGATCAAATCATGAGCCCAAACATATCCTCATCTCTAGGACACCTCCTGTGATGTGTATTCACTGCTCAGCTTCCAGATTCTAAAAATGTGTGCTATGGTGTAAGTCCCAAATACATGAAAACGAGTTAAAATTTTATTGAACATCTATGAGCGTAACACATTTACTATTTTTGAAAATATCAATGCCCAATTCCTTTACTATAATTTATCAATGTAGAAGTTGAGATAAGTTTAGAATTGAGAGGCCCAGGAATTGGGCTTATATCACTGTTGCCTCAGTGACCAGGCATGTGATCTTAGGAAAGTCACTAAGTCCCTGTGTGCTCAAATTTTCTTTTTTATTTTCTGAAACAAGAGTGGAGATACTGCTTCATTCATTCATTCATTCATTCGTTCATTCATTCATTCATTCATTCATTCGTTCATTCATTCATTCATTCATTCATTCATTCATTTCATATATCTTGAATGCCTGTTATACAGAAGATAATAGAAACCCCAGGGATACAAAGTTGAGAAAAAGAAACTTGGGTTCCACATTTGTGAAAATTATAGTCTGTAGCACAAGGTTATTCTGAAAATCAATAAGGTAATGGCTGTGAAAGTACTTTGAAAATGGCAAATATTGCACATGCATTAATTTTACTCATCACCCCCATGCTTAAGAAATTCAAAACATTTTTCAAGGCAACAATGATAACATGAATAAAACATGTATAAATAAGTTTTACAGAAGAGAATAGACCCGTGTAGTGTGTTTTAGAGTCTAGTCCACCAATGCAGTAAAATTTGAAAGACGGACATTTGAAGTTGGTATGGAAGGATCAGAGAGACTTCCTGGAGGAGATAAAACTTGAGTTGGCCCCTTGACAGATGAGTTTCCATAAAGGATTACCAGTACCTTTCTGCTTTCTTGATCCTTCGAATGTTTAATGAATAAAAATATCTATGGTAAAGCGGTGCATTGTGTTGATATATTTAACATAGAGATCTCATTGTATTACTACCATAATAACCATAGGACTGGTATAATTACTTCTTTTAACAGCATGGGTTTGAAGCAGATTTAGAGATTTCACTGTTCCTTAAAACTAAATGGGAAAAAAAAAAAAAAAAAAAAAAGAACTGATGGCTTTACAGAAGAAATAGAAAGGTAATTTATTTCTTCTACTGAAAATGCAGCAGATACCCTGTGTTTCCTCCGACTCTGCTGAATTATAGTATGGTCAGTGAAATTGATATTCAGGTCAATATCATTCTTTGAAGCTGGTAATTCTTTGTGGATATAATCTGTTTCTTATATGTTACTTTAAGTCATATTTTGCAAAGGAACCTCATACTTGATCAGGGAACTGGGCTGTTTCAACAATCATAAAACAATAAAATAAACATAAAACTACTCTTGAAATTGGTGATAAAATGCTTCGATATTTGTTGAAATAAAAAGCCATGTTATATTTCATTAAAAAATGCATAAGAAACAGAAAACAGCTCCAACTGGGTTTCTGACTCAGTATTTTCTTCTCCAAGTGGGCTCTTTCATACAAGATACTAAATTTAAAGTAAATGTGGATGTCCCTCAGAAGCCAAAGCCCTTGAAGAAAAATGTGAAAATATATGTTAAGGGTTTGTATGATAGAGAATGTTTGATTTAGAACCTTTTTAGTATAACCATAGTAGTTACAAAAATCTGACTACCTATTAAGTTTATTTTGTTTCTGTATTTAACCCCAATTACCCTGTGCAGGGGAATTCTTTTAAAATTTAATTCCCCCTCTCACGTTTTTTTTCCTGCTTCTGCAAGCCTTTTTCCCCTCATGTAAATTGCAGCAGGTGCACAAAATTGAAGACTTCACAATTAAATGTAATCAAATATTTTAGGCACTAATGAACAGCTCCAGGAAAACAAGTCAAAAGAAAAAAAAAGCCTTTAAGTGAGTGGATTTTAAAACACCCAAGGCACCATAGGACCAATTAAGAGAGTCAGATACCAGGACACATACTGACATTAATTATCTTTGAGTTCAGGGAAATAAAAAATAAAAGCAACAATTATCATAATAAATCTCCACACAGTGCTTGTAAGTTGTGCTAATCTACAACACACCTGGGTTTCAGATATTTAAGGCGAATACTCAATCAGTTGGTAACGACCTCACAGAGGGGCTCTTGGGACATTTTTTCCTTCCTGTGATCTGCCAATCAGATAGAGGGACTAAAATGATGTCCAACAGCTATGTCTGCTTTATTTCGCATCACTCACATGAGTTGCAGACAGAAGCACCGCATAATTTATTCAATAAAGTAAGTCACAAAGCCAGTATTCTCTTTAGGGGATGTTTATTCAAAAAGAAGGAAAAGTCAAGAATAGATATTCAAGGTAAAAATTTGAATCGTTGGAGTCCCAAAGTCCCAGAATGTCTCTGTAAATTTATTCTCCCTGAAGCCAGAAAGAATCTTACTAAAGAGAACAAATATTTCAGTTTGGGAATATGGGTTTTCATTTTTTTAAATGCACAGGAGGGGTCAGAGAAAGAAAGTTAAGTGCTATAAGCAAAGAGAAATAGAAAAAAAAAAAACTTGTTAAAATTGATCTAAGTTCTATTGATAATTTGAGAACAAGAGCATAATATTTTAACAAAAAAGGATATTTAACAAGTAGAAGATTGCTAGGTTCAATCAGGGAAAAAATTAACATTAATATTAATTAGAAAAATTAAGTTTGTATGTTGAATGTCTTCAATGTGATTCAGGTAGAAATGTAAAATTAATGACTTATCTTCCTAAACTTTTGATTAATAGTTTAACATATTAACATTTTCAGTGGACTCCTAGTGGTATTAGATGAAAAAGAAAACAAATATATGATTTTCATCTTCTTGTCCCCTCTCTGAACCCAGAGGGATAACTTTGCTTGAGGAAAGATATGTTCAAATTATATATGATTTTTTTAAGTTTTTACACTAATTTTAATATTTAGGGCCATGATGTTTATCCCAAAAATATAACTTTGATTATTTTGTCTCCTAATCAATTGAGAATTCTGATCATGCATGTAGGAATTTCTTAAGTGTTAAAATATGTATGATGTTCGTGCAATGTTTGCATGTTTTATACTGTGAAAAAGAGAAAAATATACATGTATTTGTTCATTTTTGTTGGTTAGATCCACAATTTTAGTAGACTAAAAAATGTTGTAAAAGATAGTAAAAAGTAAACAAATGCCTTTATTATTATGCAATACTTGACACAGTCTAAAAGTACTTCTAATCTAAATATTGGAGAAAACAAAATAGGCAGTTCTTTAACCACAGCTTATAACAAGCTGTGGAAACTTATTTCTAAATTTTGTACTTTGCACTAACATTTTGATTCTTGTAAATTATAGGCCTTCACATAGAATGCCCTCCTATAATGAAAAATGTTGAGTCATTTTTTATTGTACATCTGCACATAGCTATATAAATTATGGCATGGCTAATGGCTAAATGTTTAACCAACTTCTTTTATTTATTTATTTATTTATTTATTTATTTATTTATTTGAGACAGAGTCTGGCTCTGTCGCCCAGGCTGGAGTGCAATGGCGCCATCTCGGCTCACTGCAGTTTCTGCCTCCCAGGTTCAAGTGATTCTCCTGTCTCACCACGCGTGGCTAATCTTTGTATTTTTAGTAGAGACAGGGTTTCGCCGTGTTGGCCATGTTGGTCTTAACTCCTGACCTCAAGATCTACCCACCTGAGCCTTCCAAAGGGCTGGGATTACAGGTGTGGGCCACCGCGCTGGGCCTAACCAACCTTTTAAAAAAATAATTTAATATTTTGGAAATATAGCCTTGGCTTCTGGAAAAGTTTTTTGTTTTGTTTTGGTTTTGTTTTTTGTTTGTTTGTTTTTTAGTGTTCTATCAAATCTAGAAAATACAACATTTTAACACATTTTATTTCATCAAAATTTGAAATGTATTTATTCAGAAAGGCATGATTACAAAAAAGATTTAAGACATAAAATCATGGAAAACATATTTGCAAACGTATAGCAAAGTCTTAGCCTGCTATAAAGGAATACCTGAGGCTGGGTAATTTATAAGGAAAAGAGGTGTATTTGTCTCACAGTTCTTCAGGTTGTACCAAAGCATGGCACAGGCATCTGCTTCTGGTGAGGGCCTCAGGAAGCTTTCATTCATGGTGGAAGGCAAAGGGTAGCCAGACTCACTTGAAGAGACAGGCAGAAAGAGAGAGAAGAAGAAAGAGAGAGGAGAGAGAAGTGCCAGGCTCATTTTAACAACCACCTCTCTGGGCAAATCTCCCAGGAAATAACAGAATAACTCACTTGGTACCTTAAGGAAGGTACCAAGTCATTCATGAAGGATCCACCCCATGACCCAAATACCTGCCAAGATGCCCCACCTCTGACACTGGAGATCAAATTTCATCATGAGGATTGGAGGGTCAAATATCCAAACTATAGCAGGTACTAACCTTAATAAATAAAAGTTCTTATGAGCCATTTAAAAAATACCTATGTAACCGTTTGTCAGCTCTCCCTGCTTTGCTGGCAGTGAGTGTGTCTCTGTGTGCATCAGCCACATGAGGCCCGTTCTCAGTGCAGTGCATTTAAAAAATTAAAAATATTTTAAAATACCCAAAACTACATCTTTAAATTACAATAAACATAGAAAAGGGTGCTAACATTTAATCATACATAAAGAAATGCACACTTTAAAAATGGATTCAGTGCTTGAATGTGAAAACAATGACAGTTTTCAAATATCAAATATATAAAAAAACTAATTGATAATAAATCACCATCATAATAAATAACAATGGGAGATTATAAAATACCTTTATTAAAGGCTTTTCATTTATAATATCTTTCAGTAATAAAAAAATGAGAATCAGTGCCTATGTCATTTAGAGACAGAGTAGACTATAAACAGATTATAATAAACATTGAAAGTTATAATTTTAATTTTATTGATATGAGTTGTGTAGCATGTATTTCAGTGAAAGTAACAGGTATTTAAATATTTCATAGTATTATACTATTATATGTTTAATCAAATAGTATGTATATATACTATATATAGAGAGACAGAATACCTGTATATTATAAGCTGATATGGTAAGAATATTTGCATTTGGAAATTGGATTTAAAGGAACTATCCCCAGTATATATTTCTGTATTTTCAAATGATTTAATTTTTTGATAACCAGGAAACTACCAACATAAGGAATTATTGATATTTTTACATGTATTCAGATTGTTCTTCCCCATATTCATATTACTAGAGATTTGCCTGTTTGTCACTTTCTTTCTTTTTGTATTTTATATTTCTACTATAATTAATATTATGATTAATGGTTATATACACAATTATTTTGCTCAATTTGGCATTTTTGTTTTAGAGGAAAGATTCTGAAATGGAGTAACTGGGTCAAAGAAAAATATTTTGGTATTCTTTATAATAAATGAGAAATTCTTTTTTCTTTTCTTTTTTTTGAGATGGAGCTTTGCTCTTGGCATCCAGGCTGGAGTGCAGTGGCGTGATCTCCGCTCACTGCAACCTTTGCTTCCTAGGTTCAAATGATTATCCTGCCTCAGCCTCCCGAGTAGCTGTGATTACAGGTGCCTGCCACCACGCCCAGATAATTTTTGTATTTTCAGTAGAGATGGGGGTTTCACCACATTGGCCAGACTGGTCTTGAACTCCTGACCTCAGGTGATCCACCCACCTCAGCCTCCCAAAGTGCTGGGATTACAGGTGTGAACCACTGTGCCTGGCTGATACATTACTTTTTGAAAATACATTAGTAGTATATATTTGAATGACATGACTACAAAGAGGACAACAAAGCACTCGTGTGCTACCCTTCTAATTTCAAAATGGACAAATCCAGTATCTTAAATATTTTCAATGCATTTTATATAACAAAGAGAGCACAGAGTAAGGAAACAGAATACTTTTACTCAGCTCCACCATTGAGCAAAACACATAATCTATCCATAGTTTGGTTCTGCACAAATGTTTGACTAAAATAAAAATACCACAGGTCACTTCCAAATTGAACTTTTATATTTTAAAATAAAACATATTCTACTTTATTCCCTCCCTGCTTTCTCCCACCTGCAGCAGACTTTTTTTTTTTTTTTTTTTTTTGGTGGGGGCTTTCTCTGTCACCCCGCCTGCAGTGCAGTGGTGCAATCTTGGCTCTCCACAACCTCTGCCTCTCTGGTTCAAGCGATTCTCCTGCCTCAGCCTCCCAAGTAGCTGGGATTACAGGCACCCACCCCCACCCCCAGCTAATTTTTTGTATTTTAGTAGAGACAGGGTTTCACCATGTTGGTCAAGATGGTCTCAATCTCCTGACCTCGTGATCCGTCTGCCTCGGCCTCCCAAAGTGCTGGAATTACAGGTGTGAGCCACCGTGCCCATCCAGCAGACATACTTTGTTTTGTCAACACGGTATTTTTATTTTAATTAAGCAAAGAAACATTTAGATCATGATCAGACATTTTTCTTTCTTTATTTTTTTTTTTTGAGACAGAGTCCCACTCTGTCGCCCAGGCTGGAGTGCAATGGTGCGATCTCAGCTCACTACAATCTCTGCCTCCTGGCTTCAAGCGATTCTCCTCCCTCAGCCTCCCAGGTAACTGGGGTTACAGGTGCGTGCTACCACAACTGGCTAATTTTTTTTTGTATTTTTAGTAGAGATGGGGTTTCACCATGTTTGCCAGGATGGTCTCGATCTCCTGACCTCGTGATCTGCCCACCTCGGCCTCCCAAAGTGATGGAATTACAGGTGTGAGCCACCGGATCAGACATTTTTCACATAAAAATCTAGATTTCTGACCATCGAGAAATCCAATAGTTTGGCACCAGTGTCCCCATCTTTCAGAAAAGGAGCATAAACGAGGACTCTTATCACTGAGTCACATAAGGGTTCCTTGAACACAAGCACTAGTGATACCTCCACAGTCTGTCTAACTGAAATGGCTACTGAGTGATGAATGGACGGGGAGAATGCAAAGGGTAGAGCTGGTGGACAAAGACAGGATTCATGTATGTCCCTGTCAGGATGGAGCCCATGGTGTAAGCTTTCATCATCCTTCTCCAAGTGGCACTCAATTTAAAACTGATGAATTGTATATATATTTCTGGAATTTTCCATTTATGTCACAATGCTTACATCATTTACCTGACTTCACCTCATTATGCAAGCATTTTATCTCCTCACATCATCACAAGAAGGATGAGTACAGTACAATAAGATATTAGAGAGAGAGAGACTATATTCGCATAACTTTTATTACAGTATACTGTTACAATTCTTCTACTCTCTTTTTAGTTACTGTTGCTAATCTCTAACTGTGCCTAACTAATAAACTAAACTTAATCATAGGTATGTATGCATAGGAATAAAAAAATAGTTTATATAGGAACTGCCTTTTATAAAACTGTAAGTTCTTGTGAGGCTTATTCACTATCGTGAGAGCAGCACAGGAAAAACCCATCCCCATGATTCAGTTACCTCCCACTGGTTCCCTCCCACATCATGTGGGGATTATGGGAGCCACAATTCAAGATGAGATTTGCGTAAGGACACAGCCAAATCATATCATTCTGACCCTGGCACCTCCCAAATCTCATATCCTCACATTTCAAAACCAATCATGCCTTCCCAACAGTCCCCCAAAGTCTTAACTCGTTTCAGCATTACCTCAAAAGTCCACAGTCCAAAGTCTCATCTAATATAAGGCAAGTCCCTTCTGTCTAAGAGCCTGTAAAATAAAGAGCAAGTTAGTTACTTCTTAGATATAAAGTGGGTACAGGTATTGGGTAAATACACCTGTCCCAAATGGGAGAAATTGGCCAAAATGAAGGGGGTACAGGACCTATGTAAACCCAAAATCTAGTGGGGTAGTCAAAAGTGAAAGCTCCAATATGAGCTCCTTTGACTCCAAGTCTCACATCCAGGTCACGCTGATACAAGAGTTGGGTTCCCATGGTCTTGGGCAGCTCCAGCACTGTGGCTTTGCAGGGGCCAGCCTCCCCCCCAGCTGCTTTCTTTGGCTGGTGTTAGTGTCTGCAGCTTTTCTAGGCACACAGTGTAAGCTGTTGGTGGATCTACCAATCTGGGGGCTGGAGGATGGTAGCCCGCTTCTCACAATTCCACTAGGCAGTGCCCCAGTGCACTCTGTGTGGGGGTTCCCACCACACATTTCGCTTCCACACTGCTCTGGCAGAGATTCTCCATGAGGGTTTTGCCCCTGAAGCAAACCTCTGCCTGGACATCTAGGTGTTTCCATACATCCTCTTAAATCTAAATGGAGGTTCCCAAACCTCAGTTTTGACTTCTGCGCATGGGTGGGCCTAGAACAACATGCAAGCTGCCAAGGCTTGGGGCTTGCACCCTCTAAAGCAATCACCTGAGCTGTACAGTGGCCCCTTTCAGTCATGGCTGGAATACAAGGCACCACTCCAGAGACTGCACAAAGCAGCGAGACCCTGGACCTGGCCCATGAAACTATTTTTTTTCCTTCTATGCCTCTGGGCCTGTGATGGGACAGGCTGCTTTGAAGACCTTTGAAGACCTCTGACATGCCCTGGAGACATTTTCCCCATTGTCTTGGTGATTAACATTTGCTTCCTCATTACTTATGCAAATTTCTGCAGCCAGCTTGCATTTCTCTTCAGAAAATGGGTTTTCCTTTTCTATCATATTGTCAGGCTATAAATTTTCTGAATGTTTATAGTCTGCTTCCTCTTGAATGCTTGCCGCTCAGAAATTTCTTCTTCTGGATACCCTAAATCATCTCTCTAAAATTCAGAGTTCCACAGATCTCTAGGGCAGGGATAAATGCCACCAGTCTCTTTGGGTAGAGAGTGACCTTTAGTTCCAGTTCCTAACAGATTATTCATCTCCATCTGAGACCACTTCAGCCTGAACTTTATTGTACATATCACTATCGGATTTTTGGTCAAAGGCATTCAACAAGTCTCTAGGAAGTTCCAAACTTTCCCACATATTCCTGTCTTTTTCTGAGCCCTCCAAACTGTTTCAACCTCTGCCTAGTTCTGAAGTTGTTTCCACATTTTCAGGTATCCTTATAACAACACCCCACTCTACTAGTAACAATTTACTGTATTAATCCATTTTCATGCTGCTGTGAGGAAATACCTGAGACTGAAATTTATAAAGGAAAGGAAGTTTAATGAACTTGCAGCTCCATATGGCTGGGGAGGCCTCACAATCGTGGCGGAAGGTGAAGGATGAGCAAAGGCACATCTTACATGGCAGCAAGCAACACAGCATGTACAGGGGAACTGCCCTTTTGTAACACCATAGTTCTCTTGAGACTTATTCAATATCATGAGAACAGCATGGGAAAAACCCACTCCCACGACTCGATTACCTCCCACCAGGTCCCTCCTATGCTGTGTTGGGAATATGGGAGCTATAATTCAAGATGAGATTTGGGTGGGGACACAGTCAAACCATATCACCTATAAAAAAAGAAGATCATTCAATATGTTAATAAATACTACTATATTTTTCTCAATAAACATAGAAAGAATATTGGTGCATCTCATATCATCGAAGTCACATGTATTTATTAAGCCTTCTCATTAAATTGGGGCTTAAAATCATGCAACAGTTGTAAATTTTAAGAGCCTGGAAAGGGTTTGGTTTTCTTGTTTGTTTGTCAGTTTTTATAACAATTAACCATGAATCTTCTTTTAAGGGAAAAATCATTAAACACTTTTTTTTATGACTTTCTACTTTGCTTTTTTGTTTTAATTTTACTCTCCAGTGGGCCACATCCTACAATCAGTGCTAGGAGGGGAAGAGGAATAAGGATTAAAAAGAAAGGATTAGAGGGAGTTGTGTGAAGAAAGAGAGGATGAGTGATGTGTTTCCCTTGAATATTTGATTTTCTTAATTGAAAAAAAGAGTGCTTACGGCCCAGGGATACTAAATCATTTTTTGCATGTATAAAGCAGATCAGTGAACCTGCTTATTTTTTCCTAAAACTACTTACCCTGCTATGTGGAGAGATAACCAAAAACATCTATTTCATTATCCTTCCATATGAACCTCAGCATAAAGGAAAATATATATAAGACACTGTTCTCAATAAAGATATCTTTAGAAGCCAGAAAAAATAAATAGAGGACTTAGTTTTTTCCAGTATGAAAGAATGAACTAAATTTGTAAAGAAAGTTCTTAGGGTATGCAAAATCATCAGTAATCATCAGTAAGTAATATGCTTATAATAAATAAGATATATTCACCCTGATATTTTTTCTTCTCTCTCTCCTCTCTCTCTCTCTCTCTCCTTTCTGTAGCAGCCTCCACAATATACTCTATATATTCAAAAGGAAATTTTATTTTTGTTTGTCCTGACAAAAGCTAATGCAGTCATCTCAGTGGGCTGAGAGTTTTCTCAACAGATATATTTTGACAGTCTGCTCTCAGGCTTATGATTGTAAAAATTAGTCTATTAATTTAAAAACCAAAATGGACAAATTTGTATATTATATCCTATTATTCTTCTGTCTTTGTATCTCTTGCATATACATGCTTAGGCATTAAATTTCCAGTGAGGATATTTTAACATCTGGATTTTATATTTAGATGTCTTAAAACATATTTGTAATGCATACCTTGATGGATATATGTGTATACATATCTTGACTTTTTATGAAGAGCTCTTTACCTCCTCAACTTTTCAATCCACTTTTGCTACCTAGTTGAACAAAGTTAATAATTTATTCCAGCTTACTCAAATTCATGTCACTGATAACACTTGAAAAAAATGATGATTCCTAATTTATTAGCCTCAGTTTTTAGCTAAAATTAAATTACCCTCTTTATACAATGAGAATATTAAAAGGAATCATTAGATCCATTTTTTAATAACTTAAAAATAAAATGACCTTTTCTTTCCTTCTTTACAACTCTTACCAAAAAGAATGTCACGAGGTAACTTCTACTAGAATTTACCTTACCATTTTGATTAAAATCTGTATGTTGCATTTGACATAAGTAAAATATTTAAAATACAGATTCAATTCATAAGAACAAAACAATTTGCTGAAGTGAAGGTTTTAGAGATTTCTTTTGAATTTTACTTTTATTACATTAATTGAATTTTGTGAGGAGCTCCATTCTGAAATATTATTCTACTCAATTTGGAAAACATGTATCACATAATTGGCCTTAAAACTGGAAAGGACTTAAGGATATGACTCATGTAGTATAGAGATCATATCACTCCAGGGAAGCTTAGTTATAACTAGATAATTTGTCCATGTTGCTTTATTCATTTAACAAATATTTACCATTACACATGTGACAGTACTAGGAGGATGATGGGCAAAGCCCTTCCCGCATGTAGCAGCTCATGTTCTAGTCGGGGAGTCCCAAAATAAAAACATAAAATATAATCACTGCAGGTTCTGATAACTGCTTGGAAGGAAATAAATAGGGTACTGTGATTGAGAATGGAGGGAAATCATTTATTTAAATTAGGGAGAGGAGGCATGTCTGTCAAAATAATATTGTAGACAAGCTGAAATATGAATGCTGGGGAGGACCCAAACATAGAAAAGTATTTTCTGCGGAAGAAACACAGTGCAAATGTCCTCGGATTGGGAAAAATTTAGAATATTTTAAAAACTGATAGAAGGCTAGTGCTAGAAGGCTAGAATATTCTAAAAACTGATAGACGGCTAGTGCTAGAAGGCTAGAATATTCTAAAAACTGATAGAAGGCTACAGCCAAATGACAGAGGATGCAGTGAAACTTTAGGTTTGCTGGGAAAGAGTGTCCCAGTGCCAGAGTTAGCAGTCTTTTAGACAATGGTAAAAAGTTTTAATTTTGAGTATTGATTAATACATTGTTGTTATGCAGAGAAAAATAGACTATATGAAGGATGCAGGAGTGAAGGAATGTTAATCAAGTTTCTTTAGTGAAAAAAAAATCATTCTTTAGAATTCCACTGTTTAATTATTGCCAGACATCTTTATGATTAGAAATAATATGTAGATCAGGCATGGTGACTCATGCCTGTAATCCCAGAACTTTGGGAGGCCTAGGTGGGCAGATCGCTGGAGGTCAGGAGTTTGAGACCTGTCTGGCCAACATATTGAAGCCCTATCTCTACTAAAACTACAGAAACTATCCTAGTGTAGTGGCGCATGCCTATAACCAGCTACTCAGGAGGCTGAGGCAGGAGAATCACTTGAACCTGGGCAGCAGAGGTTGCAGTGTGCCAAGATTGCAGCCATTGCACTTCCAGCCAGTCTCAAACAAACAAACAAACAAAAAGAAAGAAAGAAAGAAAAGAAATAGTCTGCAGAATTACAAACAGAATCCAAAATAAAATTTTTTTTGACGTTTGTACGATTAGCCACAAACAATCATAATTATTAGATTTTCACAGCACTCAATAAAAATTTGCCTTTAAGGAATATAGGAAATATGTCAATCACTCCATTTAGCGTGAGTCGAAATATAATGGTAATTCCCCATCATACTTCAAATATGTAAGTTAATTTTGTGTTTTGGGCACTTTCAAAACGCTTTAAAAGGAAACATTTGAAAAACATGTAATCAGGTGTGACATAATCTGACAATGATATTCTAATATCTCCATGAAATATTTAAAAAAACAACATTCTACCATAGTTCTACAATAAATTATTTAAAAGGGATAAATGTCATATACACTTTGAAAACAGAGCAGTAAACTTCACAAACTCACAAAGTTTCGTTTTTCACGTATAGAACTGATATTGAATTTGTATACTTAATATTAAAGAGCCTATATAGTCTTGCTTACATTTATTCTTTCACAAAATAATAAAGATTGTCATACTTTATCATAAGGTACTATTATATTTTTATACGGTGATGCTTTTGATATTTTTGGAGGTATTAGAGGGCACTTATCATCAGTCTCTGGAGATTAATTCCTTGTGTTCATCCAAATGTTATAAAAATAAATTAAGTGGCCGGGTGCGGTGGCTCACGTCTGTAATCCCAGCACTTTGGGAGGCCGAGGTGGGCGGATCACGATGTCAGGAGGTCGAGACCATCCTGGCTAACACGGTGAAACGCTGTCTCTACTAAAAAGTGCAAAAAATTAGCCGAGCGTGGTGGTGAGCACTTGTAGTCCCAGCAACTCGGGAGGTTGAGGCAGGAGAATGGCGGGAACCCAGGAGGCGGAGCTTGCAGTGAGCCGAGATCACGCCACTGCACTCCAGCCTGGGTGACACAGCGAGACTCCGTCTCAAACAAAATAATTAATTAATGAATTAAGTATACTTTTACCAACTTAATATTTAAAATAAACACAATAATTGTTTCCATTTTCTCTGAACATGTCATGGTAACTTCAGATTGAAAGCATGTAGTGTATATTTGTTGAATTTAATATTTATAACAGACATTTGGAAATAAAAGAACACAAGCACTATGTAACAATGATAGCATCCAAGTAAATAGAATGAATTTTTTTTTTTTTTATCATGGGTGTAGAAAAGTAGAACTAAATTATATTAAAAGTAAGATAACTGGAGAAAATATAGTTGGGATAGTTTACAATTTCTTTGCTATGATAGCAGGATTTTAGGATATTTCCTCCATAGTGGAGAAAGAGAAGTGAAACATTTCACTGAACTACATAGATCTTTTCTACTGTTGCTTTAAAACAAATTTACTTACTTCACATTCTTATTTCAGGCCACCTATTTTTTTTTCTAATTATATTTTTATCCCATTGTAGGGATTAATTAAATAACCAAAGGCTAAAAAAAACTACAGAAATAAATTTGTAAAAATTATACTAAATTTTTTATATAGTTTCAATAAATGTTTACAAAATGCTTAATTTAATCTGGTTCCTAAATCTGAACACAGTATATGCCCAGTCACCAAATAATTTGTGCAATTCAAAATTGTCTTCTTTTAAATTATAACTTTTTAATAAAAAATATGATTTTGTTTTGCATGTTTTTAAAAAGATTATGAAATGCATTTCTGTTTTGTGCTAAGTGTCCTTTATTTTATATATGCAAAGGAATGTCTAGACAAGGAGAATTTGAAAGAAATTTGTCAGACATTTTCACTTGTTTTCTGTATTGTTAGGGAAAATTGTTTTGATTAATAACGATACTCAAGAAATTTCTTTGGCTCTTTCATTATTATAATAAGTGAGTGCATGCATTTGAATTATGTTTCTTATTCTGATTACTTTATTTTATGTACTTCAACTATATACTCTCTCTATAGCTATCAATCACTGTAGTAAAAATACCATTTTTTATCTCCAAGAAAACATTAGCAAATTCTCCTTCTAATCAATTAAAAAGTACCATCATCTCATTTTCCTAAAAGAAATGTAAAAGTACTGCTTGTGTTAGTTATCTGTTAGCCTGTATCAAATTACTTGAAAAATTATCAGCTTAAAATAATAAACAACTCAATAATAAATGAGAAATGAACCAATTTTTAAAATGGGCAGAAGATTTGAATAGTCATATGCCCAAAGAAAATATAGGAGTGACTAATAGTCACAGAAAGATGCCCGACATCATTAGTCATTAAAGAGATAAAAGTGAAAACCACAATGAGATATCACTTCACACTCACCAGGGTGGCAAATTTCAAAAGGCAGATAATAACAAGTTTTGGCAAGGATGTGGACAAATTGGAACCATCATACACTGCTGGTGGGAATGTAAGCTGGTGCAGCCTCTTTGGAAGACAATCTGGCAGTTCCTGAAAAAGTTAAACATAGAGTTACCATATGATCCAGCACTTCCATTCCTAGGCATATACCCAAGAGAAATGAGAAAGCATATGTCCACACAAAAACTTATAAATGAATATTCATAGCAGTATTATTCACAATAGCCAAAAGTGGAAACAACTCCAATACCTATCAACTGATGGGTGGATAAACAAAATATGTTCTACTATATGGTAAGTTATTACATGGTAATAAAAATAAATGAAATAGTAATACATGCTACAACATGGGTGCATCTTAAAAATATTATTAAGTGAAATTAGATAGTCACAAAGACCACATACTGTATTATTCCATTTGTATGTAATGTGCAATGTAGGAAAATGTATACAGACAGAGGAAGGTCAGTGGTTGCCTAGGCCTGAAGGATAAGAAGTACCAGGTGGGAGGCAAGAGAGAGGGGAGTGGCTGCTGTTAAGTTCAGACTTAGCTTTAGGATAATGAAAATGTCCTAAAATTAGATCTTGGCGATAGTTGTGCAACTCTGTAAATATATTTGGAAACAATGAATTGGATACTTTAAACTGCCAAACTTTATAATACATAATTATATCTAAATTAAGACAATACAATAAAAACAATAAGCAATTATTATTTTACTTTTTTGTTTGGGTATGGACTTGGGAACTTGGGAGTAGCTTAGCTGCTTGGTTCTATAATAGCTCAAGATTTTCCATGATGTTGCAGTCAAGATGTAACCAGGAACTGCAGCCACTTGAAGGCTTGATGTGGCTGGAGGAGTTACTTCCAATATGGATCACTTACATGGCTGTTAGCAGGGGGCCTCATTTCCTTGCCATGTGAGTCTCTTCTCTCCAGAGGACTGCTTGAGTACCCTCATGACATGACAGATGGCTTCCCCCAGAGCAAGTAATGCGAAAGAGAAAGGCAGGAGTCACAGTGTCTTTTGGGACCAGCCTCATACTGTCACTACCACAATATCCTAACTGCTGCACTGATCAGCCTTATTCACTATGGGATATAAATTTATACATTTTAGGAGGTAAGAATCATTGAGGTACAGCTTTAACAGTATTTTTTTTCAATTTTTATTTTTATAATTTTTGAGACAGGGTCTCGCTGTATTGTCCAGAGTATAGTACAGTGGCGCGATCATAGTTCATTATAACCTTGAACTCTTGAGCTTAAGTCATCGTCCTGCCTCAGCCTCCTGAGTAACTAGGACTACAGGCGCACTAGGCTCATCTAATTTATTTTTATTTTTATTTTTGTAGAGACAGGACTCATTATGTTGCCCAGAATGGTCTCAAACTTCTGGCTTCAAGCTCTCCTCCTGCCTCAGCCTCCCAAAGCACTGAGATTAGAGGCATGAGCCATCACTTGCAACCACAAGCTATAGTTTTTCACTTCAAATCGAAACATATTGTATAATAAAACAATATACAAAATAGGGAGTCTGCTCTATTACTAATAGCTTTTTAAGCCAGATTTCTCAAATTAACTTACTCTTCAAAAGAAATCCATAGAACATTATCATATTTGGTATGCTTATCATAAATGGATCTCATGCTATTGTTCCCACATTCCTAAGGAATTTCATAAGGATTTTTTTTTTATGGCAACTGAGATGTACAGAGAGCTGTTAACTACTAAGGATTTGTTTAATTGGATAAGATAAACAAGGTTACTTAAAATAGTGGTTTCTAAATTTCAATGCTCTAAGAAAAACAATGATTTAGCAGGATTTTATTTACATATTTTCCCCTATGGTTTACAGACTGAAAAGCTGCTGACATTTGTATTTTTACTAATTATGTTTTTTAATGGTTCTTGAATTTAGTTTAGGGTAACTAAATATTAGTACATAGAAGTACAGGCAACTGTGTTATAGACAATGAATGTTCTTAAGTCTTCCTCTTGCTCTTATACTGAGTGAACAAAATGATACTTTACATTTATGTGCTGAACTGAATTACAGAATCTCTCTGTTTTTTTCTCCCACTATTTTCTGTACATCCTTTAGGATTTACCTCATCACTTCCTCCCTTACCTCCACAGTTTTTGGTTCACCTCTATGCTTCCACTGCAATCCACGCTATCACTCTATCATTTCTGAATTTTACTGAATGACCAGGCTTAACATCTAGACTGAAGCTCTTTGCAGGTTTGTGTCCTTTTTCTCTAAATCTCCAAACCTAGCTTAATGTCTTGCAAATTATAGACACTCGGTAAATGTGGGTTGTTTACTTAGAGTTGGAAAGGATACACAATGTTCTCTCTTCCAACTTCCTGCACTAATGCAGAAATGCCTTCTACAGCTATCCTGGCAGATGGCATCCAGCTTCTGTTTGGATAAATTCATTGATGAGGAAGATGCTTGGCACCTTATTAAAGAGCTCATGAGGAAGTTAATGTTTTTTTTTTTTTTTGTAATTTTTAAATGATGTTGAAGTGAAATATGTCTCTTTGACTTGCAATTAACAATCCTATTTATAATTTTTGTAGCAATATAATATATGTTGAACACTTCAGAAGGGTATCATTTCAAATATTTGACTGGCTCTGTTATGACCCCAAATTATATTATTTAGCCTTGATGTTCACAAGTTTTGCCTCACTTTTTTCTTATGAAACAGTACTCATGCTTCATCACATTTTTATCCTCTAGAGTAAGTCTAATTCAGCCAGAAAGTGGCATGTTGTGCTGGTGCCACTTTCTGGTTGAATTAACATAGCCCTTTATGGTGGAGCATCCATGTACAGAGCATAAAAGTCAAGGTAAAAATAGTAAATATCTGTTGAGATAGGACTTTGATACATGATTTAAAATCTGTTCATCACAGTCATAATTGTAGTGGTCAACTAACCCCCACTAGAGATTTCCCAAGTGAACGATTAGAAAGTACTATATATTTAATAATTTTATAACTCTACTTTCAACTATAAGATTGTTTAAAATAGGTTTTGTCCTTCTTGATGGAAGCAAGGGGCAGGCAGAGCAATCACCATAATAAGGAACCGCAGCCTGGAAGATAATCTGATTTTCAAAATCCGTTTCACCAGACGAATAGCTTTTACCTAATCTCATTCCTGGGGTTTCCTTCAATACAGCAACCATCCCAAATTGAAAAAGTAGCACCAGTTAAAGAAGGTATCTATGAACAGTTTGCTTACACTAAACCACATCTGGAGGCAAGGCAAGCTTTCTGCAGTACCAAACAAATTTCAGAACAGGTCATCTCAGTATAATTCTGTTGTGTAAAAGCCACGCCCATTCTCTTGTAATCTTATCCTTTGTCTCCTGCACAAACGCTTCCTAAACCTAACTCTGAGTCTTCTGGCAAGATGAAATGAGCTAGATTCTGTTTTCTTTGGCTCTTAATCCGTGTTCAGTTCATTTGCATATAGCTTATGTTTGTAATATCATTATCATATGGAGAGGGCAGCCAGAACTAAAACATAAGGGATGGTAGCTATACAATTTAATCCCATTGAAACTCTCTTCTTTATTTAATGAAACTCCCAGTGTGATTTATCTTATTCCATAACCTCCTTGTCCCCTCCTTTCCTGTTCTCCCAACATCTGCATTGAACTCACTAACAACACTTTTATGCTACTAAATGTAAAACTTTTTGCTTCTTCAATATATTAGATTGCCCTCCTGACAAATACCAAATTATAAGTAATATATAAGAAAAAATTGTATTTCATTGCTATAATGTTAAGAATAATAATCATAGTTAACATTTGTGAACACAATATGAGCTAGGCACTTTGTTTACATGTATTGCATGTATCAACTCACTTTCTTCTAACAAGAACTGTCATGGAATGTGTCAATATCATTACGTTATAACAAAACTAAGGCTGGCAGAGTTGAAGCCAAATTTCAAACCCAGGAAGACTGAGTTCAGAGTTCCTGCTATTCACCTATGTAAGAATTATTTTAAACTTTGACCCTATCAAATAGTTTCTAACTTTGTTTCAAATGCACAATGATGGACATAAACATATAACCATAATTTCTATGTACTTTTTTCCAATTTATTGATAAAAATAGTTCAAAAGTAAATGACTCAAAACATAATCTTATTGGTACCTAGCTAGTCTTCGACAGTGTTACATTGAGCCCTTTCATACACATATAACACAAATCATTCACGATCTAAATTCTATTAATAAGAAGAAAATGTATTATCATATATAACAAGGATTATAGCACTCTGGGCATGATTCATGGCTCATCCCTCTTTTTAGCATTTCTTGTGGTTTTGTGCTTTGCTAACTTTTTTTTTTAAACATCAAGCTGGAAAGGAAATGTCTCCTCCTGTTATAAAAGTCACATTTAAACATGACAATGTTTAGAAAGCTGTTTCTTTCTGGCTTTCCTATTAGGGCAGAAAGTTTTCCCTGAAATTAGCCAGTCATGTATTTGTCAAGAAAGATGGGCGTACAATCATTGGCTTAGAACTAAATTATCTGAGGAGAATTAGATGGCAGAGAATTTTTTAAAATGAATATAATAATTGGTAAGGGACATATTATATTTAACCAAATCTAAGGTACTATCAATTCTAAAACACATTATTTAAGTGCCACTAAGAAATAAAATATTTTTTCAATTAGACTATGTCCTATCACTGATTATAAGACATGTTCTTATTTCAAAGATGTTAAAATGTGAAAAAGCACATCCTAGACTCAATGGAATGTATTATTATATTACTTTTTCTTTAACAAATGAGAAAACTAAAGTTCAGAAATACCAGCTTTGACAATGCCATAGAAACAGAACTTGAACCCAGGTTTGCTTTTTAACTTTACATTCAAAGTTTGCCTCAAAGGACTTCTTTTTCCTTGGTCTTTTTTTCTCTCTTTATCTAACTTCTGAGCCAAAATATGACTTTGATTCTCATTAGAAGGTCCTATGTGTCTTATACCAGCCATATAATCAAAGCAGCCACTAGGAGTTTCCTGTATATATACTGTCTGAAGCCTAGCCATGTTCCCGGCTCTCTTTCAGTGAAAGTCTGGTTGGGAATATAAACACACCTGCTCCCCAGAAAGGAAGTTCCAGGTAATGAGATGTAACAACAGGAGGGAGAAAATCCAACTGATTTAGCAAAACTGAAAATGTCTATCATAACTTCGAGGGTGAAAAGTCTTTAAACACTAATAAAGGATATAAGAAACAGAACTTAAGTATACGGTAGATCCATATGGATGCTGGTAGTGTGGTATTTGAAAACAGTAGATGAGATAAATGAATTCTGAAGTCAGCCTATCTTGGTAGAGGATTAACAATTGCTTATTGAAGTAATGGTTGACATATTGAAAAGCTAAGTGCTGAGGGTCTTAGCTTCTTCACTGAAAAATAAGAATACTAACTGGATCATTTCACAGAACTGCTTAGGGAACCAAGCAAGCTAAGTGTAAAGAGCATTGCATAGCGTTTTGCATGTAGTAAGACCTCAATAGGGAAAAATGATCAAAATGATGAGGACAGACCTTCCTTTGACAGTGCATAGCATTGTCTCCTCTGTATTCTTCTCACAGTGTTTCTGATCCACTATCATGGAAAAGTTATATTCAGAAGTGAAATTCATCATTGCAAATATCCAGAATCCTAAACTGCTAAAAATTAGAAAATCTCAAAGTCTGAAGAATAAACATTTGACAGACTTGATTTAAGATCCTATATGTCCCACCTATAAGCTATGTGACTTAAGGCTATTATTTAACTTTAATATACCTCATTTTTTCATCTTTGTAATGAGATAAAATGTATAACTCTTGAAGTTAGTCTGAGGTCTAATTGAGGTATCGTATGTAAATCTTCTAGCACAGTACTTTTGACACATAGTAGGCACTTAAAAAAGATCCCTCTCAGTTTTTCTTCAGAATTGACACCGATAAACTTAGACATTTTTTGTTTATCTAATTAAACTTCTCTTGCCTCAAGCACCCAAGATCAAAATGAATAAAAAGCTAATTTCTATTTAAAAATGTCTGTTTGTAGGGTAACAACAGTATTTGTTGTACTTTCTCCACGAAATCATATATTGATAATATTGTAGGTTAAATTTAATTTGGGAGATGTGCCTGGCAATCTGAACACTATTTGTAACATATTTTAATAGATAAAATTGTATCCTAAATCCTAATACTCCATTTTCAGCTAAAATGTTGGAGCAGTGCCTGTTTTTAACTTGGATTTCTCCTATACAGTATATAATTTCAAATAAAATACAGCTTATTTGATTTTAATCACGTTATTGTAATTTTTGATTATGTATTCTTAGACTTTATCCCCATTATCACAATAGTGTGCAGAATTAAATGACCCTCTTAAGAATTCAGTTTGATTCCAACAAAAGCACATTATAATAAAGATGTTGCCATTGAAGGAAATAAACCAGGTGAAATGAATGTTCTATTTTATGGATTTAAATGAGTTAAAACATTTTTTATCATAGAGGGAAAAGTAAAAATAGAGTCGCGTAGAAGTGCTAGACATCAAACTGACCTCCCTCGTTAAGCATCTGTGTTTGGAACTACTAAATAATTACTTGGGGATTTAAAATACTGTCCACTTTCACTTTTCCTCTCAGCGTTTCCTACTTACATCTTTAAAGATGCATTTTTAAGTAGTGAAAAAAAACACAGGCATTTAGGATCTGAATCTCTTAATTCTTATCCTGGTTCCTGGAAAAGATACACACACACACGCACACACACACACACACACACACGGTGCATATTAACAGTCACCGACCATGTGTGTAACTCATTACCAAATGAAAGGCCATAAGCTCTTTATAAGCAGTTGTGAAATTGTGATCACTGCTTTATTGTCGATGGCATTAATATCGGACGGTGAGTACTGATAGATATGACACTACAATGGATTTGCCAGGGAGAATGCTTTATTAATAGTGTAGTCAAACATAATGAAAGTTCATAAAGTTTACTCCCCATGCTGTTTCTTTCATCTGTTCACTACAAAGCTAGAGTCAAATGTCTTATGCCTAAATATGTAAAGTTTTTAGTATCATTTTCCCTCCATCCAAAGACAATTCTAGCTGGTAAGGATCTATCCAGATAAATCATAAATATTTCCTTTGCAACTCTTTAAAAAAATTGCTTCTGATAAAATACATTGCACAACTATCTGACACCATCAAGGAAGTCCCCTGGTGAAACTGAGCATACAGATTCTTGGATGGGATAAAGGTTATTATTTCTAAATACTTGTGGAAATGTTTTGTACATATATTTCTTCTTTTTTAAAGTGTCTGTTTCCTACCACCATTCAACCATTTTGAATTTTGCTGGCTTCAATCTTTCTTTCTCCTTGATTGTTACCTTTTTTTTGACAACTTCCTCCTCCACTTATTATTTGTAACCTGTTATTAACCTATATAACAAAAGATTAATTCATCCATTTACCAATTATTTGTTGCATGCTCACCATGTGAGTTGCCCAGGTTTTTCAGTATTGTAGATAACGTACAGTGTAGACAGTGTAGATAGAAAAGGACTGAAACTCAAAACATTGACATGTTCACCCAAGGACTTGCTCTGGCATAATCCCTACTACCAGAGTAAAATTGCTACATGATCAGATAGCAATCTCATTTTCATCTTTCTTGTTCTCTGTTCAAATAGCCTCTCCACCCAACCTTAAATATTCCCCTTCAACATATTCAGATGTTTCCATCTTGGTTCCAGCCCATTTTGCTACCTCCTACTTCACTCTAATTTTTTACATTTCCAGCAAGTGGCATGGCCCATACTTTGCAGGAGTCTAAGAACTTAAGCTACAGACACTGTCTTGTTTATCCTCCATCAAGCTCACTGTCTTCTCATCAGCAGTAATGGACTTTCTCTGTCTCTTTCACAGCCTGGACCAGTCACCCTAAGTGCATCAGTATGCACTCATAGAGAAGATTATCAGCTCAACATTTATACACTGACACTCTGGACATCTGGAATATTCCATTTACCTTTTGAAATTGTTGAAAAAATATCTTAGCTTTTAGACAGGCTTTGAGGGTGTTTTTGATATGAATCTGATTGAATAAACATTTGTTTTTCTTGGTTTTACTTTTGACCCTCAAGAAGCTAAAAAAAAAAAAAAAAAAAAGGAAGCCATGTAATAGATTTAAAAATAGATGTTCCCTTTAAGATACCTTGAAATGTCCTCTACTGGGATCTAGTAGCTTGATATAAACTAGAAAATATTCTTTACAAAAACTTCATAGGCTTCTGATTATGTAATATCTGGGTTCTTCACAAGTACTTATTTCCTGAATTCCTATGAATTACTGAACTGTAACCTACAAAAGCTAAAATTAGCATTTCTAACTTAGTTTTCTTGAATAGTCTAGCTCCCATGCCTTGTCATTATTGAAAAATTGATACTGCATTTTTACACAGTGGATAATGAGAATTCCTACAACATTGCCATTTTCATGAAGCACATTTGGTCATTCATGCACCTTTGGCGTTGTTTTAGGTTCAGCGTGATTTTCAAATGTAACTCCTTAAATTTCAATTCTGTTAGTTGAGTTTCACCATTCTCTGTTTATTTTGCTGCTTGGTGCTCCATTACCTCATGCCATACAGTGAGGCATATATGTATTACTTGTTTTAATAAATAAATAACAGCAAAAGGCAATAACAACTATAACTAGCATTTTCTTGAGAACTTACCACGTGCCAAGTACGTTGTTAAGCCCTTGATACGGATTCCAGAATGTAATTTTACAAAACCATCTGAAAATGGTACTCTCACTACCCCCAGTTTCGGGCTGTGAATAACTGAGGCTTCAGGATTAAATCCTAAGTCCGAGCAGACCTAAATAGGAAATCCTAGAGGCCAGGGAGTCTGATTCCAGAGTCAGAGCTCTGAATCACTGTTAAAATAAAATGTTGAGACATGCAGGCATTACTGTTCAAAAATTAACCACAGGTTATTACTAATCTCTGTTGTTAGTGCAGATATAACCACACCTCCCTCCCAGTATTCTTGTACAGTGACATTTTACTGCAAACACTCTTTTCTACTGTAAGAGGAACAACATCCAATACATGCTGTGGTATCCCAACTTTGTGATGGTTGAGTATTGAATGAACGGGAAAGCAGGAATGGATGGGATATGAAGTGTTTTCCCTGACTAAAGTCAACTGTTTAAGACTATGGTATCTTCAGTGATACAGCACAAGACTTAACAGGTGTCACCTGCAGCTATTTATGACTTGGCCCATGTTTTCTAAACATCTATTTCACTCTAATCCTCAATATTAGAAATGCAACAGAGCACAAACCCATTCCTTCTCTCCTTGTTATCTGTACTTCCTCAGCCTGCACTGTCTTCATCATAAAATGGATACGTTCCCTGATGACACAAAATATTTTAAATTCTTTTGTTGAGTATTTCTTCAGGATGTCTACATATATCAATCAATGTATTGATTAATTGAAAGCTATGTCTCAGAAGCTGTAATTCTAATAATGATGCTAAGAACAATAATAAATCACAGAGCATTACTAGAAAGATAAATACAAGTGAAACACACAGCCAGCCATCCCCGGACAAGTCTGAATCTCATGGAAAGAGAAATTCCTTGAAAATATGTTCCTTTTCAGACGTTTTCAAGCATCCTCTTAAAAGTAGAGGTGTCAGTCTAACTCAGTGTTTCTCAACTCTGGGTCACCTGGGGAAGCACCAGCATGCGCTAATGCTCCCAGGAAAGCAGATTCTCTGCTGCTGGACCCCCAGGCTGCCGACGTCCGGCTGCGGTAAGCTTCAGAAGCTCCTCAAGTGGTTCGAATATGGATCCAGGCTTGCGAAACTGTGCTAACTACATATGTGTGAACAGATAGATTGGATGACTGAGGGAAAGAGAGCTTTTGTTTGATAACTGCATTGAATTGAAAATAGCTATCCCCCCCCCCCCCCCCCCCCGCCCGCACCCTTTCTTTTCAACTAAAACTATTGATATGCTTAACCTCATGGGTATGAAAGAATGGAATTTTTCACATTCCCCTCAAGATGACTTTATTTCATTTGACTTTTTGTTTTTTACTTACATAACCTCTGCTCACAATAAGTTAAATTAGAAAGCAGTTGTATGTTAGAAGTTTAAAAACTGTTTAGAAAACGGCAAAGCGTTTTTCCCAGGACCCTTCATTACAACCTTACTAAGAGCCCTAGATTTCATGTGGGGTGAAAGAGTAGATTAATCAGTCTACAAGATCATTTATTTTTTATCCTTTCTCTGGAGGCTATCGGCAAGGGCACCTATGTAGGAGGCTTATTTTTGTAATGTGAACAATTGTTCTTTAGGAATGGAATTCTGTTCCACTGACAAAAGATGTGAGAAAGCTCAGGGTGCCCCTTGAACCGTCTGACACTTTGCACAAAAGGTAAATCTGCTAAAAATATTTTTTTAAATACTTGAAATTCTCTCCCAACATTTTCTAAAGTGCCGAAGAATGAGAAATCAACTTCTGGAAAAAGGCAGAAAGAACAGAAAGACTAACAAGCCTCACAAGAAGGCAATCTTCTGAAAAGAATAAAAAAAAAAAGGTAGTTTTCTAAAATTGAAGAACATTATTCCTTCAAAGAAAATGTCTCAAAGTGTCCTTAAAAAAATCAGTCCCTGTTAAAAGCAAATTGTGTCATTTTATCGAAGTAACCACAGATTTATCAATTGTGTAATTGGCTTGGTTGGGTCATCCAATTTGACACCTATGGGGATTTCACCATCAGGCATTCTTATCAATTTTTTAATAAATTCCACAGATTGATAATGGTTAATAATAAATGATAAAAAGCTTGCAAAGTCAATATTTAATTTAACATAGGCTCGGAAACTAACACTATACATATACATAATTTTATGGTTTGAGTTTAAAGAAATCAGGGTCGTTATAAAAACTGAAAAGAATAAAAAAGAGATAAAGATATTAAGAGCCATGAAATAAATCACATACCTCATAAGACTGTAAGGCACAAGTGGAATTAATCAACTTATCTGAGTAAGAAAGTGCCTGAATGCCAAAAACAAGTCCGCTAATTTATTGTTAGAATTGGAATATACCAAACAATGTCATTAAGGTTTAACCAACATGGCTTTTCCAAAATGGTTATTTTGGAAAATGGTGGCAAGTCCTTTAAATAATTAAGTACAAACTTATTTGCAAACAAGTGGAAATAAAGCTAATTATTAAATATGAAGACACAGTTTGGAGGAAAACATTCTAGGTAAGATCATAGTAACTGTACTTCAAAAATGCCAGTATCTGCCCGCTTTTGGTTTTACTTATGATGAAAACATCAAAGCATAGGGAAATTAAGTTCCCATCAGTTTAGTCTATTGAATCTATAAAATGGGGATTTTTCATGTTAAATGTGTTTTTTTCCACTACCTAGTTTTATTGAAGAAACACAGGTGGCATCCATTTAAACATTACATATTTGACTACTATGATTGCTAGCCTCAGCCAATCAGCAAACTGCCTCCAACACTATTAAGACTCCTAGGCAACCAAGCACAAAATGTATAAAGAGCTATGAAAAATCTAACGAAATTAAGACATTGGTATAAAAGTAATTTTATTATTAGCTCCTGGGGAGAAGATACCATATCCTAATGTTGTTTGAATTAAATTGTTTGTTCTCATAAATCTCAATTTTGAGAAGCATGACTCTCTTTTCTTAAAGCTGTATGCATCTCTGTTGTTATTCCAGATAGTTTTTTAAGTTGAACAGTTTTAGAAAGTTAGAAATAAAGAGTCTCACTGATAAAAATTAGAGTCCATTAAAACAGAATGGGGGAAAACAGACTTGTAAGATTAAGGGCTTCTGAAGATAATTTTAAATGCAAAAAGGATTGACCATCCACATATTGGTTCAAATCATGAGTAGATGAAGGCAGGATACATACAGTCATGTGCCTCATGAATCTATAATCTCATGAAACCACATGTAGAATGTTGGTCCTATAAGATTATACTGGAGCTGAAAAATTCCTATCACTTAGTGACATCATGGTCATTTTAACTCATAATGCAACTCATTACTTACATGTTTGTGGTGATGCCAGCGTAAACAAACCAACTGTGCTGCTAGTTGTATTAAGTCTAGCACATACAATTATATACAGTGCATAATACTTGATAATAACTATGTTGCTAGTTTATGTATTGACTGTACTTCTTAATGTTACTTTGGAGTATACTCTTTCTATTTTTTAAAAAGTTAACTGTAAACAGCCTCAGGCAAGTTCTTCAGGAGATATTCCGGAAGAAGTCATTGCTATCACAGATGACAGCTCCATGCGTGCTATTGCTCCTGACGACCTTTCAGTGGGACAAGACGTGGAGGTGAAAGACAGTGAGATGGATGATCCTGACCCTGTGTAGGCCTAAGCTAATGTGTGTCTTTTTGTCTTAGTTTTTAGCAAAAAAGTTAAAAATGTTAAACACTTAAAAATAGAATTGCCTAAAATAACACTATAAAGAAAAAAATATTTTTGTACACCTTTACAGTGTATTCATGTTTCAAGTTATGTTGTTACAAAAGAGTTTAAAAGTTTTAAAAATTAAAGTGTTTATAAACTTAAAAAAGTTACAGAGAGCTAAAACTTATTATTAAAGAGAGATTTTAAAATAAATGTAGTGTATGTAGCTTCAGTGTACAGTGTTTATAAAGTAGTATACAGTAATGTCCTAGACTTTCACATTCACTCCCATTCACTCATTAACTTTCTCAGATCAACTTCCAGTGCTGCAGACACCATTGATGGTATCATTTGTAAATTTTTTATATCATATTTTTACTGTACCTTTTCTTTTTCTTTTTCTTTTTTTTTTTTGAGTTAGAGTCTCACTCTGTTGCCCATACTGGAGTGCAGTGGCATGATCTTGGCTCACTGCAATCTCCACCTGCCAGGTTCAAGCGATTATCCTGCCTCAGCCTCCCGAGTTGCTGGGACTACAGGTGCCTGCCACCACACCTGGGTAATTTTTTTGTGTGTTTTTAGTTGAGACAGGGTTTCACCTTGTTGACCAGGCTGGTCTTGAACTCCTGACCTCAAGTGATCCAACCGCCTTGGCCTCCCAAAGTTCTTGGATTCAGGCATGAGCCACCATGCCCAGCCTACTGTATGTTTTCTAAGCTTAGTTATATTTAGATACGCAAATACTTGCCATTGTGTTACAGCTGCTTACAGTATTAAGTACAGTATTAAGGTTTTTAGTCTAGGACCGATAGCCCATACCATATAGCCAAGGTGTGTAGTAGGCTGTACCATCTAGGTTTGTGTAAGTACACTACATGATGTTTACGTGATGAAATCACTTAGCAATACATTCCTTAGAATGTATCCCCATTGTTAAGTGATGCATGTCTGTAAGTAGATATCCAACTGGATGGGCCCTTCATGGCTTAGTACTTCTGTCAAATCTACTCTGTTCTCTATCTAATTGGTACAGCGCCCTATCCTCTGATAATGTTTTCTTTTACCTCAGTAAGATATGCACTTTCTGTTTGCTCTGACATTTAACCTCTGCAACTCAATGCCATAAATCTATTGGTAAGAGTTTTACGTACCACAATAGACTAGTGATCAAGAAAGTCTTTGTTACGTAAATGTTGTGTAGCGCCTCACACATCATATAAATGTAGGCAGCTGCCTATAGCCTGTACATATAACTGGTCCTGTCCAGGGTTTCTGGCAAGAAACTACAAGGGAATTATCATGCAAAATTTGGATGAGTGAAATATAGTCAAAGAAAAGGTTTACATAACTACATATAAGTAAAACTAGACAAATGTAACTACCAAGTACTTTGGAGCAAAATCTCTTAATGGCAGATATATATTTACTTCCCAGCTAGTATCTTCTGCATTTTTTGAGTCAATAACAAGATGAAATTTAGAGTCCAAACTACCAAGTCAATGCATAAAGTAAGTCAATAAATTGGCGTTAAGTGAATGGTTTCAGTAGACATTCAGAAGCAAAGGAATTTTTTGGTAGTTAAAGTAGATCACCCTTGTCCTCAGTTTTAAATCCTGCAGTGATTTTTCATTGCACTAAAAGTCAAACTCCAAGACCCGACCAACAGACCTCTTGCCTGCTTTTCTGACATTATACCCTACCATCCCCTTCCTTCTCCAGCTCCATACCCAGGTCTCCTCGGTCCTATAGCAAAACAGTGTTTCTAGTTGCTGAGTACCTAGAGCTCCCGTTTCTTGTTCCTGAATAGCCTCTCATTTTTCAGGTCTTACCTCAAATCCCAGGTCCCAAAAGGGCTTTCCCAAAGCATTTTCCTCTATTGCTATCACATGACAGTCATTTCTTTATAGCATTTATCTCCATATAAAAATGTCTTGTTTATTTGTTTACAAGATTACTCCTGTTCCTTTTCTCTAGGATGTAAGTTCAAGTCCACTGATTTGGCCAGTTTTATCTTGTTCTTTATTGTAACACGGCTTACAACAGTGTAGGTGCCTACTTCATATTTACTGATTTAATCTGCTTTTTAATTTCATATATGCATTTATCAAACATGTATATGGCATTAGTCTGCCCGAGGCATGTTTCTCAACCTGTTATAACTAACATAACAGTCTTATGAGGTAGGCCTGAGAAGTATGCCCATTTACAGATGAAGAAAATGGAGCATAGGGAAGTTAAGTTACCCACCAAATGTCAGAAAACTGGTAAGAGGCAAAGCAGAGCTTAGAACCTGGACAGTCATGCATGTACTACGGTCTGTGTTATGAGGACAACAGTGTGCCGACATTACTGTAAGTTATTAAGACAATTGTAGGCATAGAGAAGACCTGCAAGGTTTAGGATAGAACCACAGCTCAGTCTACAGGTGGAAAAGGTGGCTGGTTTTCAAAAAGTTTCAGAATGTGTACAGGCATTAATTCTGTGGCTTCTCTTAAAGCAATTTCCTCTTGCATTTTAGTCTTCAGCTGGTAGACTCTTGCTTGTTTTCTATGTCCTATTTTCCTGATCTAGTGTCTGAGTGATGGTGTTTTATTCAGGGAAGGGAAAAGCAAGTTAGCATTTTTTAAATTGCGCTTAATGAACAATAGTGTCCTATGATATCTAGATAGGTATTCCCACCAAAATGTTTTCCGTAGTAAGAAAAAAAAAAACAAAAAACAAAAAAACAAAGTATGACTAGAGAGAAGTAAAAGGGCAGAAATAAGAAGAATATTTTGTAACACATATCAGAAAAAAAGTAATATAAGTAAATTGCCTCCAATTTGTGAAGCCATATGATGTTTACAAAATGTTATTTTTATATATTTCCAAGGTCTTTTATATTTATTAGAATATTTTAGGCTACATTGAATTTTGAGCATTAAATGAGATGCCAAGTGACTAATTCTCTAAATTTTTGAAGAAATGAGAACTGCATTTAAAAATATTTTAAAAGCATTTTTATTCCCATGTTATTATGCTACTTTTTCCTACATCACCCAAATAGTGGATGCTGATTGGCAGAGTTCTTGCAATCCAGGTTTCCACCTCTTCAGTAAGAAAATGCAAATGACTCTAATAGCATTTTCTCTGTGGTCCTGCTTTGCCAGGGCTCCTAAAGAAACTCAGCTAAAATCTAAGATAAACGCCCAACACTACAGCCTGCAGAGCCGACATCTCATATAAGAGAGATTTATATAGTCTATCACCTAAATTCAACTTTTCAACACAGTTATTAATGAGCCTATTGTGATCCTAGTATTTCTGAATTACACAATTTTCTGTAAGTCAAGCAACCTACACCAAATTAGGAGTGGGGACGACAGGGTGGACAAGATATCAAACATGGCCAGAAAATGAATGACCTCTGGAAAACCTGAGCTAACCTGAACACTTGAAATTTTCAAAATGATCAGCAAGTGATGTGTGTGTGTGTGTTTTCTTGTTTCTGCTGTTCTCTTTCCTTTCCTTTTCTTCTTCTTCCATTTTACTTCTCCTGTTCTTGCCAAGTTTCTCCTCTGCCTTGTCTAATTTTCCATACAAATCGGTGGCATGATAGTATCTGTTTTAATATCATCTTCCACTTATTGTTTACTCTCTTCCGAATGAGACAGGGCGTGGAGTCCTAATACGGTAGCAACAATGGGGAGGGGGCTCCAAGGTAGGGGAGAACAATTGTTCTAAGAAATGGCTAACCGCAGACAAACCGCTTGTACAGCATCCTGTTCCCAAACACCTCTTTCTGCAGGTAGCCCCAGCAGAAGGACTCTACCTGCACCGAGCCTCTCCAGCACAACCCTGTAAAACTTCTCTACAAGCCCTGCCTCTTGGCAGACAGCCTTCTCTCTGCTATGCTGCCCATTGCTCTCTTAAAATGTATCTTCATATTTTCTCTAATCAATCTGCCTTTATTTACCCACGACTGTCTTGGTAAATTCTTTTACCTCCCACGACGGCGACCCCAGTCAGTCACACCCACGACACAGAGGACATATTTATTTGAGTTCATACTATAAGCCAAAATATAAATTGGAATTTTCTATTTATAAAATTTAATCTTTGATGAGGAAAACAGACTGTGAGCAGAAGTCAAGGATGTCATCCTTGTTGCTGTGTTTTAAGGAGAGAAATCGTTCTAAGCAAACACTTAGAGTCTATTTGCCCAATTAAAATTGCTCTATTGTTTGTATATTTGAATGCCTCAGGGTGGAATCTAAATTATTTTAAATTTTGTGCTTTTTTTTTCTGGTGTCCTCCTGTAGTTTGCCCATCAGTAATATTCTTTGACAGTCTTTATTTTTCCTTCTAATTCCCATTAGTATTGTGTTTGTTTTTCTCTTTCATTTATATCACCATCTCCCTTTTTTTTTTAACTTCTTGGCATCTGTTGAGATAACTGCACTACAATCATAATCTGTGTCACAATAATTACTTGATGGGTATTTCTCCATGGATATTTATGTTGGAAATGCTTAGGATCCAAACAAAATGAGCCAGCCGCATCTACTGAAGATGTGATCTCTCTGATTTAGTGGTGGGATAAATATAGGCTGGCTTCATTAACTGAAAGAGAGGGCAACTGAGGCAGAGTGTCATGTGATCTGAATTAAACCCTTCTATTGAAATGACATATACAGCTAGCAAATGCAGATGGGGAAAATATGTGGAATTCTATCACCATCAACAGATTTATGGTGGATTCCTAGGAGGACTAGGAATAATGTCATGAAAATATGATTCACATGTACTCTTTCAATATACCATGACAGCCTATCTGACCAGGTGCTTGTTTTTTCTTCTTCAAAAATATTACAGGGAAATGAATCAATTCATAATAAGTGGACAAGTGGCTTCATCATGGCAAATTTGAATTTTCTCATCATAAAATAATAACCAGGCTTTCTTCATAGATTATTACAAGAATTAAATGAAATGATACATGTAAAACTCTTAGAACAGCACCAAGAACATGATAAGAATTAAATACATGCTTGTTATTATTACTAATTCATATTTATATGAAAATATATTAGGTCATGTGAAAGATCCGGAAATGTGTGGAATTGGCCCTGCCCTTCAGATGTTCTGAATCAAATTGGGAAATAAAATATAGTGGAAATTGCAGAGTACTGGTCAGCATGTAATTAAGTGCTAAATCATATGACAGGAAGTATACACAGTGGGGAAGATTAGAAGTAGAAATATGCATTAGGAATAATGTCATTCTGGAAGACAGTTGTCCCTAAAACAAATATTTTCAGGAGTTCTAAATTATACACTCAATAACAAAAAATCTATATCCTCATATTTAATGTCTCCCGTTATGTCTGCCATGATTTACCCTTCATTCCTCCCATTTCTTCATCTTCTAAATCTAACCCATCATTCAAGACTATTATTGTATAGGGTAATAATTGCTCCCACCCCATAAGAATTGCTCCCAGCTCCATAGCCATGAAGTTGATCTTCATAAAATGTAAATAGCTTCCTCACAAATTTGGAATAAAATTCAAACCCCTCTCTCAGCTTCCTCACAAATTTAGAATAAAATCTAAGCCCCTACAGGATCTTGTCCTTGGCTGTTTTTCCAGTATCATCTCACAGTGCACACTCCTTTGCTCACCTGGCTGGAGCCTTTTAAATTAATTTTGAGAACAAGTCAAATTCTTCCCTGTGCCAGGGACATTTGCATTATCTGCCCCTTTGCCTGGAGAGCCCCATTTCTCTCATTTTGTCATAATTCATTTATTATCTAGAATATCACAACATTCCTCCAGCCCTTTCTAAACTCCCTACCTTACCCAACCATCCATACTCTGTATTGTAGCTCCTTGTTTTCTTCATCACAGAACTTATTGCATTTTTAAAGTAATAAGTTTGTTTGTTCAAGATCTTTTTTTTTTTTTTTTTTTTGGTAGTTATTTGTTTCTTTACTTCAGGAGAATATAAGTTTCCTGAAGGTAGGAAACACATCTGTCTTATTTACCATTGGATCACAAAACTACAATAAACGTTTATTTTAAAAATGAACAAATCATTCATTCCAATATTTTTTCTCATTTTGTTCTATGTTCTATGTTTCTATATGTGTGAAGCAGGGTTATTCCTAACTATTGATTACATATTAAAATTGTCTTCCCTTGGTCACTTTGCTGGTGTTTGCTCTATTCTCCTAATCTCCTCTGAAAATTTTATTCATACTTTTATTTTCTCCATTAAAGTTCTTTTAATAAACATGAGCTAGTTCTGCCTCTTTTATTATACCCCTTGTAATATATTGTTTTTTTCCCTTATGGTACTTAAATTTTTGCCTTGTAATGTAGTTCTCTCAGCACTTATGTTATATCTATGAGTTTTGCTATCACTTTTTAGTATCGGTTAGGATTCTTTAGTTACAAGTAATAGAAACCATCTATGGCTAACTTGAAAGGAAGAAAGAAGGAAGGAAGAGAGGGAGGAAAGAAAGAGGGAGAAAAGGAAGGGGGAGATGGAGGGAGAGAGAGAGAGAGAAGGAAAAAAATAAAATACAACCCCTATGGAAAATGGTATGGAGATTCCTCAAAGAAGTAAAATTAGATCTACCAGTAGATATAGCAATCACACTACTGTGTATCTACTCAAAGGAAAAAAAGTCATTAGGAAAGAAAGCACACACCTGCACACAGCACAAGTCACAATTGAATACATGGAATCAGCCTAAGTGCCCATCAACCTCTGTGTTGATAAAGAAAATGTGAGACAGACACACACACACACACACACACACACACACACACACACCCACACCCCATGGAATACTACTCAGTCGTAAAAATGAAGAAAATAATGTCTTTCGCAGCAGCTTGTTTGGAATTGGAGGCCACTATCTAAGTGAAGTAAATAAGGAACAGAAAACCAAATACCACATGTCCTCACTTGTAAATGGGAGCTAAGCTATGGGTATGTAAAGGCATACAGAGTGATATGATGAACATTGGAGATGCAGTGGGAGGGGTGAGGGAGGGAGCAGAGTGAGAGATGAAAAATTACCTAGTTATTGGGTACAGTGTACACTATTCAAGTGACAGGTACACCAAAAGACCAGACTTTATCACTGTACAATTCATCCATGTAACCAAAAACCACTCGTTCCTCTAAAGCTACTGAAATTTAAAAAAATAAAATAAAACATGTGGGGCAGCTCATGGAATGGATGGAAAAGTAGAACAATCAGATTTCAAGAAAGTTAGAAATAGGAAAACTCCTCAGATATCAGTATCTAAAACAAAGGAAGAGAATCATCAAGGTCCCAATGTCAGAATAAATTAACTCTAACTGTTTTCTATCCTTACTTCATTTTACTCAGGCTTACAATTCCTGAGATAGATTTTGGTTGACCTAATTTGGGTTATCTGCCATCCCTTTGTCAGTACCTCAAAAAAGTGTCCCACCAAAATTGTAGTCAAATGAAAGAAATATGATGAGATCATCTGCTTACAGAAGATGGAGAGATGGCTCTGGGTAGGCTAACACAACACATTTATCCTATAGCAACTTTCAGAGGAGAATAAACCACTTGTTCTGAACGGTTAATGGCACATAATAAAATATACGATATGTGTAATGGTACATGTTTGTTACACTGATGGCTGAAACCATAAAATTTGAATTTCTTTTGGGGGTTTTAGACTGAGAAGCAGTTTTTGTTTTTTAGTTGGATGATATAATATGACTATAACTTAATGGACAATTAGTGATAGCATTTAAAATTTAGCATAATATGCTTTACAAGTATAAAAGGATACAGTACAATTTCTATGTATTATTATATACTAGGGATTTATAACAACTAATGTTTACCAATTTGATAACTTGAGCTGAACTATTTTCAGTTATATTTAGCAGAAATATGATTTAGTTCATTCAATAATTCTGTTTCTAGGCAAGGTGTGGTGGCACACACCTGTAATCCCAGCACCTTGGGGGTCCAAGGTGGGAGGATCACTTGAGAAGTTTGAGACCAGCATGGCAACATAGTGAGACCCTATCTCTACAAAATATGAAAAAAATAGCCTGGCATGGTGACACATATCTATAGTCCCTGCTACTCAGGAGGGTGAGGCAGGAGGATCACTTGAGCCCAGGAGCTGGAGGCTACAGTGAGCCATTTTCTCGCCATTGCACTCCAACATGGATGACAGAATAAGACCCCGTCTCCAAAACAAATAGTAATAATAATTATATTTTTAGATCACCAACTAGGTATTGAAATGCATACAACTCAGTGTATCCAAGTTGATGGAATAGTAGTTTAAATCTAGTGCACAAAGTTCATTTATGAGATCAAACACTATAGGTTCAACAATTCTACTTACAGTTAGTAAAACACATTATGCATTTGTACCCACCACCTGCAGTATCTAATCATTTACAGTTCTTTTTTTGTCTGGAGTTTAAGGCAAAAGATAATTGGATGGGGGCTCTGAAACTATCAAAAAGAGAAGCAGGCACACGTGGTGACTAGTGTTCTCCTGTGCGAAAGGACAAAACTCCAAATAGTTATCACCGTGCTTATGCATTCCAAACATGGGCTTCTCTTCCCTCTTCCCTCTTTGTCAAGAAATTTAGTTTAAAAACTCACTTTACATAGAGAATCATGCAAATCCACGTTTCAGTCCAATAAGTAGCTCAAATGACTTTGTTTCCACACTTTAGATCAAATAAACTTTAATACTTAAAATATACTATTTATTATTTTGTTCAATGGGCTGTTGCATATGTTCATTAGATAAAAGTTAGTTACCTCACAACATATTTAGGTTTGCCCTCATAGTTCCAAAAGATAGAAGAGTTTATAAAAGGAAAGAAAGAACAAATGAAAGAGGAGAAAAAGAAAGAGGGAGAAAATAATACATGTGAATACATATGTGTATGCATATTTATATGAGAGTCTATATATATCACTCTGTGGACACAAACTGGTCCATTTGCAAACAGCCATCTTAGCATCCCAGCTTAGCCAAATCCAAAGAAAAACTTGTTTCTTTGTTCGGTCTTTAAAAAATAAAAGCTGGTTTCTTTTTTTAAAAAAAAATTACATATGTTACATATATTCATTTGATTTAGGTCCCAAAAGACATTAAATTGAAACTCTTTAAAATTAGCTTTAGAAAAACTTTTATTAATGAGTTAAAAGTAAGTTGGTTAACATAAATCAGTAAGACTTTCTTAAGGCCTCTTGTGAGCCTGACAGCCTGCTAGGCATTGCTCTTCTTGCTCAAAATCTGGTTGTAATTTGCAAGTTCAAGTCACTCCTCTTAAACAAGGCATAGAAGTCAAGGTGAAATTTGTCTCCTCACCTTTCCAGTCTTTCTTACGACTTCATGCTCTTCACTTTCCTCTTTCTTGTCCATGCCTCTCTGGACCTGCAGCTCTGAGGTTCTAACTTGTTTAAATACTGCACTTCCTTCAGCTCCCTGGTTGGGTGACTTTTCTACTGGGAAGGCTTCCCTGACCCTTCTTGCCTCCCAAGTTTAGGGAATTTGTAACCTCCCACATAATCATGCACATCACCTACCATCACATTTATCTCATTGCACTATAATTGCATGTTTGCTTATTTTTATCCAGTTGTAGTGTAAACTCTGGAAAGGCATAATGTGTAACTACTGTTGTTCTGTTGTTCATCATTGCAACTGCATGTAGAAGCCACTCCTTATATAAGTATTGAATAATAACATTGCTCAGCATTCTCCCTCCAACTCCTCTCACCCTTGCCAGCCCTATTCTCAAACAAAATGCAGCAACATCCTTTGTAAAAGCAATTCTCAAAACCAAACTGGCCTTGTATACAGTAAGAGTCCTCTGTTATTTATTTTTTTCCTTTTTATACTACCTGGCTGTGTCTTAGCCTCTCCACCCTTTCCCCGCGTTGAACAAGTTGACTGCTATAAACAAGATGTTTCTGTTTTATATTCCGGAATGCACAACAACTGAAGCAAAGGCAAGGTGACTTTGCTGTAACTCAGCGGTCTTTTTAAAATGTTATTTTCCCCCCTTCGTAGGTCCTCAGAACACTGCCATTAAGGGCTTCGAGGTGAAGATACATTAGATTAAAAATATAGCAGATAGAAACTCTGAAGCACTTTAAGAAAGCTTGGTCTGCAGGAAATCCTCGTCTTGGCTCCAGTCGTCAGAAAACTTGATCTTTATCAGAGGTATGTTCATCAACCTACATTTCTTTTAAGATTTTTTTTAAACAAATTCCTTTCATAGGAAAAAGAGTTTTATTTTTCCCTTATTTCTAAAATGTAAAAATAAAATTAACTTTCAATATGGGAAAGATCTCACTAAAGTCTTTCTAAGTTGGACTGATTTTATTCCGTAGAAAATGTACTCATTTCTATATTGCCTCCTCTTTTGGAATTCCACAGGTGACTTATGGTTTACTCTAAAGAAGGCTGCTTTAAACTGTGTAGTCTGCTGACAGCCATTTTGATAAATCTGCACGCCTCTGTGCCTCTAGCCACTGAATATCTGTGAACACAACAATTCCGGGTTTTTTTTTTTTTTTTGGAAAGACAGGTTATTCTGTTTATGAATGCAAAAAACAGAAGCAGTTTAGGTCTGAGTGAAATGGTCTGAGTAAACAATTTTCTGTTACTCTTGTTCCATCATCTCCACAAGGGAGATAAACTCGCTATGACAGAAGGTTAGGCTTTTTGTTTCTTTGTGATTTACAGACTTTCAGGAAAGCCACACCAGGTTAGCAGCACTTTTTCTAAGGATCTGTTTCTTACATTCCCTATATAAAATTTGGTTGGATTTTTTGTTCGTTTTTGACTTTTTTTTCTCTTCTGGAATGATTCTTGGTAAATTTGTCAATCTCCAGAAGGGGTTATAGATACATTCTACCTGAAAAGAAGTGAGACTTGGATTCACTTGAAGATGGCACTGAATCCTCAGGATGAATAACCATCTACAAGGATTGTAGAAGGAGAAACATCAACCAAAGTCAATAGTTCAAGCCTTTATTAAAAAGTTGCAACATGGGAGGCGGCTTGAAGATTGTACAGGATAAATTAAGGAAGGGCATTCAAAGTTCACTTTTGTTTCAAGAATAGTTCACTGTTTGATTTCTTGGAAGCTATGGGGAAACTTTGGTTGTGTTAATCATAGTGTCTCTCACAGTATCAAGTCATGGTCCTTCAGGTTACAGAAGTATTATCAGTATTATCATATTACTTGAATATTGAATCCATTGGCATAATTTATAAGGCTTTACAATAGATAATTTTCTGAAATGATAGAGGTACACTATGTTTTCACTGTAATGTTTGCATCATATCCTTTGAGAGGGCAGAAGAGTGCTGTCTTTAGCTCCTGGAATACTGAGAAATAAATCTATAACTGTATTTCACTCCCACCACTTTCACTCATACTCACACATAAATGTCTATAATGTAGATTTCTAAATATTAAACAAATATAAATGTGTCATTGATTCAACATACCTCAATGTAGGCTAATTATCTTTCACTTCATTTGTTTTATTTTCCAATTTTGCTATTCTCTCAGTTTTCCAAGATTTATGCCACTGTTATGTTTTTGATCTGATCTCTCATCTTTTTTAAAAATCCTGATTATATAGTTAGTCATTTATGCTAAATGTTTTTACTTTCAGATAAATCTTTTACTCACTCTTGGCAGAGTCCCAGTGCAACTTAACCTTCTTCAGGCTTTCATGCTCTCTTTTCTGAGCTAACACATTTTATTCCTAACAGGTCTCTTTCTCTGCACCCTCAAACTGAAACTCAACCTGTACTCAAGTAAAATAATTGGATTTCTTAAATAGTACTTCTATTGTTTCCACCAGTTCATAACATTTTACATGCATCTCATTGCCTTATTTTTAATCTTGAACTGAATGGAATTTTCATCTCTGAAATCCCATACCATCAGTCAGTGCATGGCTTTGTACTTTGAAAGCATGCAGTTGAATGTATCAGGAACGAAATAATTTCAGTTTCTTGTTTTTTTGTTTTTTTGTTTGTTTTTGTTTTTTATAGATGGAGTCTCGCTCTGTCACCCACGCTGGAGTGCAGTGGCACAGTCTCAGCTTACTGCAATCTCCACCTTCCAGGTTCCAACGATTCTCCTGCCTCGGCCCCCCAAGTAGCTGGGATTATAGGCACGCACCGCCACCCCCGGCTAATTTTTTATTATTAGTAGAGACAGGGTTTCACCATGTTGGCCAACCTGGTTTCGAACTCCTGGCCTCAAGTGATCCTCCCGCCTCGGCCTTCCAAAGTGCTGGGATTACAGGTGTGAGCCACCATGTCTGGCCATGGCCGTGATTGCAGTTTTTAAAGGATCTATGTTCCCACAAATTTGTAACTGCCATTGTATTTATTAATTGGAATTTGTAACCTAGTAATAAGACCTTTCAGTTTTAAGGCTTTGGACGTGGGGAAACAGAGGTGGAAGTTTGGAAGCAATAGAGGGTAAATTAGTAGTTTAAAAGCAGCCCCTTCTCACACAAAATACAGCTTTTCTGTGACAAGTGGAAGTGTGATGGAGGGGACATGGGAGAACAGGTTTCAGGTAATTTAACGTTGATAAAATGAGTAACAATACCATTTTCTCTTTTTAATTCAAAGTATAAACTTTCTTAGTGGGTCTCTTTCCTAAAGGGAATAAAGCTGCCTACTTACATAGCTTCATCGCTGGCCTGAGGGCATTTTAGTTTATTTCAGCCAATTAAAATAACAATTACCACAGGAGGTGCTTATGGGAGTACGTTCTTCTGGTTGAGTCCCCACCACTCCTGGTATGATTAAAACGCCTCAACTTCAGGTTTTCATATTGCAATGACTACTTCTACTTCAAAAAAATACTTGTCCAGTAATTTGGAAGAGCCCATTCTATTTATTCCCTTCATTTTCAAATTTTGTTCTTAATGTTTTACAGACTCTTTTCTACAGTATTATATCCTGGGCTTCACCTCTTCTTACTCTTCTTGGAAATAGTTTGTACCTACTAAATTATTATATAAAAGCCAGCACCATTGTTAAATGTAATTTATAATGAGCTAAAGTCAGTAACCAAAAAAGTAAAAGAAAATAAAATGTAAAAGAGACCACCGTTTTGAGCTGAACTCCTGCACTAGGTCCAACAGACCAAACCAAAACAGTCACTCAGACTAAACTTCCATGTAACCAAGCCAAAACTAAATGGCTTATCTAACCGTCCCAGAAATCAGAAGAGAAATAATAGCCAAATTCCCCAGCAGGCCAGTTTTAGCTGGCATGTTGAGTCCCCTCTGCTTTAACCTTTACAAGGGAAATAACTTTGAAAACCCAAAAAACTTTTGGTTCCTCTGTTTCTGCTTTTCCCAGTCCTTTTCTCTCTCTAAAGCCAACCTCTTCAGCTCATTGGAAAACTCTGTTTTGTAGGATGAGGTGTTGCTAGATTCTAGAGTGGCAAATTAAAGCCAATTAAGATCTTTAAAGTAAATTTGTTATAATTTTGTCTTTTGCCACCATGCTTGCTTTATTCTGTCAGGAGAACTCTGAGATCCATTTTATTGAGTTTGTTGAAATATTTCCATAATAGATTTCCAGCGTAAGCTGCTTTATTGCTGACAGCAAAATGATAATTCCAAGCATCCTAACTTGACATATGAAAAATCTTAATGATAATGCTGATTAACATATCTTTTGCATTTAAATTACTACGTTTTTTAAGAAGAGAAAATTGTACATTTGGTGGGTTGTTTGCATAGTCAAATAAACACATATCAGGATGTGCAATCTAGTAATTAGGTGCATTTATCTGTTTGTGACACTACTGGAAAATAGTTTGAATGAAGACTTTAGGGGCAAAATACTCCCACTTGAATTGCCACTTCAAAAAACATGACCTCCCATAGAAAAATCAGTGCTTATGCCTAAATATAGGAAGCCTATGCCTAGTGCTTGGTTGCTTCAGCTTCATGTATTTATGAAAAATCTTTTTTTTTTGAAATAATATATAATTTACATTTTTTGGATTTGTTCAACTTACGTGTCATCATTAGGAAAGTTTCTACTTCATTTATTTAGAGAAAAAAAGAGGTATTGAACTAAGGCATTCCCATCATCCTAAGAATTTAGGTATTTAGAAAGTATTTAGCATTTTAAAGTACTCGTACTAACCAAAGTTCAAAGAAAGGAAGGCTGAAAAACGCAAGACATTTCAGTGTGACATGACTGTCTACACAAAAACATGGCAGTTCAGATATGGAGGTTTCCAGCAAATACTCTACTCAGGATTAAGCAAAGTTAGTTTTGTTTTTTGGAGGACTGTTTGTTTTTGGTGAAAATTCCAAAGTGATCATAACATTTGCTTTTTTCTAAAATATGTTTAAATCTTATCATGAATATTTATCAGTTCAACAGGTACAGATCCATTTAGTGTCAGTCAACTTGATAGTGATGTTTAAGATTGAGGTCTGACCAAAACAGCAGGTTCCCCTTTCTCCTCCTCTCCCCACCTAGCAAAGGTAAGACAATACCATACTTATTATTTTTACCCCTACAGATTCAAGTGTTCTTGGTAATCTATGGGAAATTTGTTCTTTCCGATGCCCCAATTTTCTGATCTTTTTTTAACAACTTTATTTTGATACCATGTAACTTTAAATATACTAACATAATAGACTATACACTATATTCAAGTCAGGCATATGTTTTAGTTGACTCCATGTTACTGACGGGAAAGAAAAATGAATTTGTTCTTTACCTGTAAAGAAGAGGGTAGATCTGAAGAAGAGGAGCTTTTGTTCTTGTGAAATGGGAGTGGATAGGATGTCAGTCTGAGAATTCATTTACATCAGAATGGTATGTATGTCAAATTGTGAGTTGGGGGATTATGTGCCTTAGAATAAAGAGGGGATTTCAATAATAGAAAAGGAAAGAGAGAACGAGAGAGAACATGATTGTGAGAGAGATAGAGACATTTTAAGAAAGAAAACAATTAAAATGAAGAAATGTTGCTCTGTTAGGCATAATTCTCTCCTCTACTCGTGACTTCATGAAATCCTCAGTTAGAAACATTACTCAATAGTGCTATTGGAGAATTTGCATTTCTGGTATTAGTGTGATTATAAATGCATGCAGATCTGGTTGTAGGAGCTAGTTGAGAGCGGGGTAATAATTTTATTATATTAATTTACATCATGGAGATGACCTCTTCTCACTGTCTATTGCTGTGGTTTTTAATTTAGTTGAGGGACCGAGAGGTATAAATCTGAAAAATACTTCCAAAACTAATACCAGATGATATTTCCAATAAGATTTCTTTGTACAAAAATAGATAGTCCTGTGGATTTTGAAACTACTTTGCTAGTGATTTTGATATGCATCTGTTATGGCAAGAGAAAGAAAACTAATTACCATGATAGACAGAAAGAAGAAATACACTAATGATAACTATTATATTTATTATACCTGAACATTCAATTTTCTTTTGGACTTCAAACAGTATTTTAAAATACATTCATGTATTTTCAATAAAACATATTTTATGATATCAATATTTGATTTTAAGAATATTATAATAGTTTATGAAGTAGTACCCCCCCTTATCCATGGTTTTGCTTTCCATGGTTTCAGGTACCTGCAGTCAACTGCAGTCCAAAAATGTTACATAAAATAAGATTATTTTGAGAGAAAGACCACATTCACATAACTTTTATTACAGTATATTGTTATAGTTGTTCTACCTAATTATAAGTTAATGTTGGTAATCTCTTACTGTGCCTAAATTATAAATTAAATTTTATCACAGATATTTATGTATAGGAAAAAACACAGTGTATGTAGGGTTTGGTATTATCTGCAGTTTCAGCCATCCACTGTACGTATTTTTGTTTTCTTTGTTTGTCTGTTTTTTGTATTTTTTGAGACCGAGTCTCACTCTGTCGCCCAGGCTGGACTGCAGTGGCATGATCTCGGCTCACTGCAAGCTCTGCCTCCCGGGTTCACACCATTCTTCTGCCTCAGCCTCCCAAGTAGCTGGGACTACAGGCGCCCACCACTACGCCTGACTAATTTTTTTTGTATTTTTAGTAAAGACAGGGTTTCACCATGTTAGCCAGGATGGTCTGCATCTCCTGACCTCGTGATCCACCCGCCTCGGCCTCCCAAAGTGCTGGGATTACAGGCGTGAGGCACCGCGCCTGACCCATCCACTGTAGGTCTTGAAATGTATCTCCTGCAAATAAGGAGAAACTGCTGTAGCCAATTCTTATATCACTAATTAAAGCTAGGTGCTTAACATTAAATGTAATTCAATAAAATGTTTAAGAGCAGGATATGGAGGTAGAAAGCAAAACACCTATTGCCTAAAGTTTGTTATATATTTAGAGTGAAAAACAAGTATTGCCTTAAAAACTTTTATATAATAAACATGTTTTATTATGTATTATTATATAATAAACATGTTTTATTATGTATTATTATATAATAAACATGTTTTATTATGTATTATTATATAATAAACATAACATGTTTTATTATATATTATTATATAATAAACATTTCATGTTTTATTATATTTTATTATATAATAGACCTAAGAATGGCTAGCTAAAATATTAGGTGGGTTACTTGTTTAAAATGCAAATTCTAAGTCCTTATAGACTTCATCCTATCGAATTAGACTCTCCAGTGTGGAATTCAAATTTTTACAAGATCTAAGTTAAAATTACGCACAATGAAATTTCACAGCTAACCTGTACCTTTAAAACTTCTAGAAAGTTTTAGGTAGGCACTCAGAAGCAGATAATTCAAGACACTGCCTTTTGCTACAAACAGGAAATGTTGGCATTCAATAATGCTGATGGAAGGGAAGTAAACTTACTTTGATTTGCCCTCATGTGGAACTATTCTACTTGGCACGGTACCCTCCACTAAAATAAGCACAACAGCAACAACAAGAAAGAAAGTAAAACAAAAACATAACCATTGCTATTATATACACATGCATTTATTCTATAGTTATCTATTGAGTGACTAAACTGCACGTAATGACTTCTTAACATTACAGTAGCATTATCGGAGGTGAAATGACTAGCATTTTATGGTATTTTGTTAAGAATAAAGCTTGACAGTAATTCATTCAGTAAGCACATGCAAAGTCCTTAATTTTCTTGATAGTTTGGGCTAAAATACTGTCTTCATCGATTCTTCTGGAAAATCACTTCAGTAATCTCTTTCTCTGAAGTAAGGGACTCAAGAGACTATTTTGGATGAATTGGGATAATGGAATGAAAATATAATTTAAAAATTACTTAGTAATTTAATCTTATTTACCTATAAAATATGTAAAGCCATTTGTTGGTTATTTCACTTTCTATTAAATAAGAATTAAATCAAGACTTAGCAGAAGTTGTTTTAAACTCTGATTTTCCTAAGTAATTGTAATTTCATAGACCTAATCTCTTGATGTACAACGTCATGTTTTTAATAATTAGAAATAACAGTTGATATTTGCAAAATAACTAAAGACATAGATGATTGCGTGACAATTATCTATGAATATTATCTCTTGGAATACAATATTTATGATCATGTTATTTTTCTTTTAAAAAGTCTCACTTAATGCCATATGTAGAGATCCACTTTTTAATTATTAAAATTAAATTGATTTTATATTATTATACAATAAATAAAACCATTTTGATACTTACTACAAATACTGTTTCAAGCTAACCAAGTACAAGATCTGTAAATTGGAGGTGTTTTTTCCACAAATACTTACAATAAATCAAGCACTTTAAGCTTATAATATAATACTTATAATAAATCAAACACTTTAAAGTGTTTGAATACTTGAAGCTAAATATATCAGTGTTATGACTAAATAGCAGGATATTATCAAATAGAATAAACTCTCTAAAAATAAGATAACTATAAAAGCGAGTGAAAACCTGAGAACCGACTGAAAAGAAATTACCCAGAATTAGGTATGAACCTACTGGCAGGATAAACATAAATTTCTAAGACCTATTTGTGGATATCACCCAGAATACCTATACCTGATGTTATGTACATTTCATTTAATCATAGAAAATATACTGAGTCAAAATTAAAATGAAACACTCAAGGGTAAAGTTAGTGAAAAAATTTAAAAGGCAAATAGGAATCACCTAGAAATAGTACAATAGAGATTTATATGATGTGATCATAATAGCTGTGTTAATAAGACATGAAACATCTTAACTAACAGTCCAAACATTAGGACAAATTGTTCAGTGTTAGAATCAGCAACCTATTGATTGAGTTTTTTCCACTTTTCAACCAATTATATTGTGGATTTTTAAGTTTTACTTTTTTTGAAGAATTTGTCTACTGGTATGCGCATAAAGTTAAAGAATAAAAATTTTCCATGACGCATTCAGGACTCTCGGCATAGGTATGGAAGACTACTGCAGTGGGGTTTTGCAGTAGGGAAAGAGAGATTGGGCTCAACTCTGAACACAACAAGAAATAGTGGGCATTCATAGCCAAGGAGTAGATGAGGGGAAGTGGGGGCTGGTGGACGGAAAATGACTGTGAGGGCAGGGTAATTCTCTGCTAAACCACCTAACAGCATTCTTGCTCAAAGATGGCCAGGGTGGTCAGATATTAACTAGGGGATAGTGGGGGATGAGAGATTTGGTCAAATATCAAGAATGATCAGACACCCCGGGTTTGCAGGGTGGGGATTCTGACTTAGGATGCTTGCTAAAACTGGACTCTACATGGCCATTTAAGTACAGTTAACGAGTGAGGTGGGAGGGATAAGACAAGAGAGTCTCTGGTAAACTGGAGAGCAAAAGTTCCACCTCGGGGAAGCAACAGCTACTTAGATAAATTTGCCATGTAGATGTTCTGGTCTAATGCTGTGAGATTTTCCAGTTTTTCAAGAGAGATTCAAAATCTAAATCACTACTTCTCAAGATTTCTTAAACATTAGCATAGTAAACCAAGCCTTTTATTTTTATTTTTTATTTTTTTTATTTTTTATTTTTGAAACAGAGTTTCTGTTGCCCAGGCTGGAGTGCAGAGGTGCAATCTCAGCTCACTGCAACCTCTACCTCCTATGTCCATGCGATTCTCCTGCTTCAGCCTCCTGAGTAGCTGGGATTATAGGCATGTGCCACCACCCGGCTTATTTTATTTTATTTTTTTTAGTAGAGATGGGGTTTTGACTAGGCTGTCTCAAACTCTGGGTCTCAAGTGATCCACCCACCTCGACCCTCCCAAAGTGCTGGAATTACAAGCGTGAGCCACTGTGTCCAGCCCAAGCCTTTTAAAACCGTTTAAAATAGTGGTTCCCAACATTTTTGGCACCAGGGACCAGTTTTGTGGAAGAAATTTTTCCAAGGACCAGGGGAGGGTTGATGGTTTGGGGATGATTCAAGCACATTACACTTATCATATACTTGATTTCTATTATTATTACATTGTAATATATAATGAAATAACGATATAATTTAGGACAATGTAGAATCAGCGGGAGCCCTGATCTTCTTTTCTTGCAACTAGACAGTCCCATCTGGGGGTGACAGGAGACAGGGGGAGATCATCAGGCATTAAATTATCATAAGGAGCATGCAACCCAGATCCTTCACATGTGCAGTTCACAGTAGGGTTCCCACTCCTATGAGAAGTTAATGCTGCTGATCTGATAGGAGGTAGAGCTCAGGTGGTAATGTGAGTGATGGAGAGCGGCTGTAACTACAGATGAAAACGCTCACCTACTGCTCACCTCCTGCTCTGCAGCCTGGTTACATTGCTCAGGGGTTGGAGATCCCTGGTTTAAAACATTTGCCAGCAAAATATCTCTGTGGACTGGTACTTAGGGTGCACCCTAAATACGTGTGCAGGGCACCCTAATACAACCTAAGGTTTTCCTTTCCCAAAGTCACCTTTTTTTGTTTTAGAATTTTCTTCCCTGTTATAGATGAGGAAAATGTAAGATAAAGTTGCATATTAGCCTCACAAATTAGTAATAGACTGAAAAGAAAGTTATAGGAATTCGAAGATTCCGGCTGTCCTTTAAGTTATTGAGTTTGCTTGTCTCTCTAATTAGGAGGTGGCATTAATCATTAATTAGAAAACAAACCCTAGGTGAGCAGTGTGAGGTATCTCCATGGGAACACCACTGGCTCAATCTCAGCCAGAGTGAGTGATATGGGGGTATACGAACAGATTTAGTGCACAACTGTGCAAGTCTGATTTAGGCAACTCATGTTGTATCTGTGTAAAAAAATCAACTAAAACGCATTATTTTCTGTGTATACTCGCATTTCCTCTTTCATCTTTTCCTTTTAAATCTTTGGTGATCTGTTTCTGTGTGAATGCGGAAGTCGTCTACGGTACTCAGGAGTGAAACATCTTCTCTACCTGTAACATCAAACATTGAAACAAAACAGCCCTTGCACTGAGTTCATTGAGATTCACTGGAGACTGCTGCTTGCCTGCAGAGCAGGTGAAAGTTTCCTGCCAGCTTCTTATTTAGGGAGAACCTCTTGGTTTACTCCTCAAAAACTGTGCAAGCCTCTAAAGAGTGGTAGTGGTAACTAGATACTTTTTTTTTTTTTTTTTGTCTATAGAGATAGTTGTTAAGTTACACAATGGAATAAGGATCAGAGAATTAATGAGGAAAGAAAAAGAGAGCTGTGATGGACTTAACAGTCTGGGTCTTTCTCTAACAAGCTGTCTGCATGTTTTCTGCCCATCTGCTGGGGAGTTTGAAATCCTACCTTGCTGGAGAAGTGCATAAAGAATGTGTTGCCACTTGTCTCCTCCTTAGAAGCCAGCTACGTTGTACCTTACATTTGACTAGAAATATTTGCACCAGTTCCTGTAACATGATCCACAGTTGTTTCAGATCACTGCATCAAATCCTGAGAAAGCCCCATATCTGATGTGGGCAATGGGGGATTATCTGGATGCACTCAGCGAAAAGATAACTGAGTTGGGTAGAATTTGTGAATTTAAAAGGTTGGAAAACACAAGGCAATTTTTTTTGCTTAGATAGATGGATTTTCTTATTTTAATGTGACAGAAAGTATAACTGAAAAATGTTTTCATTGGCATCATGGTAAACAGTTAAACGTACTCCGTGCCAGACACAGGAGTGGCTTATCACACGTGATCTCTTCTACTTTTACCCAGCCTAAGGAACATACTGTTATTATGCCCACTTTACAGATGCTTAAAATGGCTTACTATCACCCAGCTAACAATTGGTGGCCCAGGACTTGAACTCAGTCTCCTCTGACTCCATAATTAATTCTTAAATAATCACAAGAACAACAAATGGTAGCAACTGTTGCATTGCATTCACTATGATCCAGGAACTCTTCTAAGCGCTGCACTATATATTAACTATTTAATGATCACAGCAACCCTCTGAGGTGGGTTTTACTATTATCATCCTTATTTTACAGAGGAAGAAACTGAGTCACAAAACACTAAGCAACTGGCCCCATTACCTCCAATAATTTATTAACATGATATGTAATACACAAAGTAAAACCGGTCTTTCTGAAACGAAAAACATTAAATTTATAAACTGCATAAAAGCTTGTGGATGGTATTTTCAACAAACAATGGCCAGAGAAAATTATTTTTTCCCCTTTCACTCCAGTAACACAATTAATTTATTCATTATCAACATTTCTTGCTTTGCAAATGTGGAACCTGGAGAGGTAGTTACTTTAGTCAAGAGACTGCCCTTATCACGGTCCAACGTAACTTAAAGACAAGTTACCATTATCATCATTAAGTTCTAAAGAAGATTCTCGCCAATTTGTTCTTTTGTCTTTCTGGTGCTGCTGGTTTCTGTTCTGGTCTTAAAGCCTATCTGTTAGTCCAGCTGTAGGGACTGAGTACCTCTTACATCCAACTATGTAATATAATTGATTGAATAATTACTCACAAATTTCAGAAACTTTTTTGTTGTTCCCTTTCAACATAATTAAAAAGCAAGCTTACACTTTCTAGAAGACTGCAGAATAAGAAATAAATGATCTGAAGAATACACATCTCATGATATCTGATCAAATAGCTTGAAGTCTATAGATCCCTTCTCATGAAAATAAATAAGTCAGCTGAAGGCTAGAATCAGAGTGACTAATGTAGTACAGCAATGGAATTGTGTCCTTTCCCCCTACTTAAAAATAATGATAGGTTCTTCTGGAACCTGCTTAAGTAAGTGACACATGGAGAGATGGATTGCGACGCTGTGACATATGGTGCACTGGTATTGCACTTGTATTGTAGAGATTATTACTAGCAGCAAGATTTTATAGTTATTGCCCTGTCAAGCTGGTGTTTTAATCACTATCATCAACACCGCCTTCATGTTTTACCTCATCTTCTTTTCGGCAAAGCAGACCAGTGTGTCATCCAAAGAGAAACTCATTTGTTTGGACCGATTATTTCATTAAGATATATATTTCAGAGGGACATGTGAAGGATGACTTTATGAGGTGGGGGAATACACTCACCATAGGGAATAGAATTTAAGGACTGCAATTATTGATCTGAGGAGTCACAAACCTGGTGAGTTTGCTAAGAATCCCACAAGCCTGCCTTAGAGATGAGGAAGGACTGAGGGTGCAGGTGTTTCCTCTTGTTCCTGAGCGCAATTAGAGATCCAAATGATTTCCACTGTTACCTAATAAGGCAACAAGTGTCACCTGTCGAAGTTGATTCCAGGCACTATTAATGCAAACATAGTTCAGCTTCTTCAGCTCACTAACATTTTGTATATTTTATAGGCTCACTAACATTTTGTATATTTTATAGGCAAAGAATGTAAACCATCACAAGTAAAAGAGAAAATGAAAATGGTTAGTTAAGCATGGTTTATCATTTGATCTTTAGTTATTTTACTATTTTTTAATAAAGTAAAATCAAATCCTTTTTATATAAACCAGATCCCACCTTCACCCCACTCCCAAAGTTTTCAAAGGTAAATCCAAAGTTTTCAAAGGTAACGATTCTCAGTGTGGGTTGTCAGTTTCACATGGTAGAATACACCATAATATTTTCCTTTTGTCTTGTTTAGAGAGAAACTAGACTGTTTCCTCAAACCTTTTTCTGCCTCCCATTTGAAATATAAATCTGGTTGAGAAGTTTGATGGTGAAAGTTACAGCTGTGGGGCTCTTTTCCCCTCTGTTTGTGACAATTGACCTCTTTCCTAGCACATTAGACTCAGCCTCAAACTTAAATTGCAAGGTGTTGTGAATAAGACACACGTCACTTCAGGCTTTGCTTCTAGAGCTGTTCTTTCCCAGTGTCTCAGCACATAGCACCTCCTAAAAAGCCAAGAGAGACAAATTTCTCATTTGTGGAGCACAGCAGGTCAGCCCCTTCCATATGCTCAAGATTTGTGGCTTGTGTCATAGGCAGCCCATTCTCATCTTTCAAGTCCTAACAGTTCAAGAGCCTCAAATCCCTTTGAACCCAGATTAAATGGATTCTGGAAAACATGATACTGTGTGTAGGGACTTACTGTTTTCCTGAAGAACAATGTATTCTGAGCCCTTCTGGACTACCCTTTGACTGAGGAGCTCCATACTAATCTTTCATCTGTTTATCACCCAAACATGGTATGTGGGGGTGGCTATGTATATATTCATATTTATGTATTATTCAGCATGCATATTTGTATCATTTTACTCTCTTGGCAAGCACATTTCAAGACCCAGCTTTCTCAGCCAAAATGAGTTTCATGATTTAAGTACGTTATAATGCCACATCTCTTTCTTGCCAAGTGCAGGGGATACATCGGGATGATTTCTCCCCATTGAGCTTCATCTGAGAGTTCCATAAGACATCTTCACTGCAATGTGATCCTAAAAGAAGAAATACCTAATCTATCTAACCATTTCTGATGCCACATCAGGAGACATGAGGTCGATTTAATCTTGTTTCCATCAATATCTGTATTTTAGGAAGGCATCCCAAACATTGTGGTTTATCTTAACGACGCAATATGTTTTCTCATTGATAAGCTTAATCCCTTTTAGGTTTAGGCTCTGTCCATTTTAAGAGTAATTTATATTTTACTTTTCTTTGAGACAGGGTCCTCCTCTATTGTCCAGGCTGGAGGGCAGTAGAGCAATCACTGCTCATGGCAGCCTCAACCTCCTGGCCTCAAGGGATCCTCCTACCTCAGCCTCCCAAATAGCTGGGGTGACATGTACACACCACCATGCCACAATATATTTTTTTTTGTGTGTGTATTTTTTTGTAGCCATCTTTCCCAGGCTTGCCTAGAACTCCTGGATTCAAGCCATCTGCCCACCTTTGCCTCCGAAAGTGCTGGGATTACAGGTGTGAGCCACCATGCACAGCCATTTTAAGAGTAATTTATTTTGACTTTTGTTTAAGGTCATATATTTTTTATCATTGCTGAACATGTGTATTGAAAGAATATTTTGTTCCAGATACCTAGAAACAGTGAACAACGCTGTTGTGAATATTAACGTCTCTATAGAACCAGCATCCCATCTTCACTTCTTTTACAAGCCCCTCTTCCATCCCTCCACTCCTTTGGAAAACTTTTCTTCTGTCAATACTTGTGTTTCTGGTACAATCATAGTAGTGGAGACAATTTCTCATTATTATTGCTTTTGAAAATATTTCTGACATTCCTTAATCACATATTATTCCAGATGAAATTTAGAATACATTTCATATACTGCATACTCCCACATTCCACCAAAAAATGAGATGTTGGCTCACAGTGATTTCTATTTAAATAATTAGGGGAGAATTCAAATATCCCTGTCTTAATTATTACTACTGTTTACTTTGACAAGACTCTCCATTAATTCTATTGCATCTATGTTTATTTTTCCAGTTTTATAGTTTTCTATTTTGCACATCACTTACTCAGTTTGTTTCTATGACTTTTTAAATTCTGTCGCTATTCTGAGTTAGATCTCTGCTTTACTCAATACCTTCTCTAATTGTTTATTGATGATTTCTAAGACAGCTATTGATATGGGTATCTTTTAGCCTCCTATCAAGTTATTAATTATAAAATATGTGAATTTATTTTTTGTTTAGGTGAACAACTGTATCATATGTGGAAAGATGAAAATACAAAAAAAGACAGTGATAAATTTGAGTCTTTTTTTCTTAATATTTACATTTCTCATTTTTTCAACCATTATCTTTTGACAAAATGCCCTCCAGATTGTCCCAGGGTGAATACATCCTATGCATTAAGACTCAGGTCAAATACTTGCTTTAGAATATATACTTTACTTACCTGGAGAAGCTGTAACATCTTCTAATGGAATCATTGTTTTTCTACTCACAACAGTTCTGACACCAAATGTGTGGGTTTTATTTCACATCAACAACCAGTTGTCCAACTGTGTGAACACCAACTGGGTATCTGATAATTCCATTCAATTCCGATACTAACCACCCAAAGTTAGTGCAGTCCCACAGGTTGAGGACTCAGTCCTGCAAGACTGCCCCCTACTTGCGATGCCTGTCGCAAGTAGTGGATCCCCAGATTACACACACTTTTGTCCAAATTGGGTATACATCGAATATTCCCAGGACCTCCTCTTCAGGTTCAACAGTTTGCTATAATGGCTTTCAAAGTCAGGGAAACACCTTACTTACCATTTCCTGTTTTTATAACGAATACAGCTCACAAACACCCAAGTAAGAGATGGGTAGGAAAGATGTATGGGTGGGAAGTAGAGGGCTGCCATGTCCTCTCAGGTGTGCTGGCCTCCCAGCATCACGACATGTACACCAACTGGGAAGTTCATCAAATCTCATTGTTCAAAATTTTTTAGAGCTTCATCTCCAGCCACCCCCTACTCTTTTCCAGAGGTTGGTGGGTGAAGCTGAAATTTCCAGCCCTTTAGTCAATTGATCTTTCTGGTGACCATCCCCATCCTGAAATTATCTAGAGATCCCACCCTAATTTACCATATTAGCATAAACTCAGGTGTGATCAAAAGGAGTCTTTATGAATAATAAAAGACACTCCTATCACTCAGAAAGTTCCAAGGCTTTTAGAAGCCTTGTGCCAGGAATAAAGACTAAATATGTTTCTTATTATACCATATCCCCCTTCTGGAAATCTCTAAACTGTGTTACAAATCCCTCTCTTATAGACTATAACACTATAGAGAATAAAATTTTGATTATATAAATGGATTAACATAATCAAATTATGAATAATAGGCGTAACAAAATTTTTTTTTATAAATGTATGTCACTTTCTCCCACATTTTCTTTAATCGCAGATCCCACCAGCTTGCCTTGTGCAGAGGAATCTGCAATTAAATAAAGAAAGAATGGCTCTGGCATTCAAGAGCCATTCCAGAACCATTTTTATGGATTAGTGTTACATTGGCAAAGCACATGTCTCCAGCTTGTTAGCCTGGTTGTAAGGACAAGCCATACCTTTTATGTAACAGTAAAAATTTTACCCTTCAATTTCCTCAAAATGGTTCTGTGTGTGCCGTCTACATGCTGTGATTTATCTACATCAGGTGTATCTACTCCATCTTCTGCACATTTAGCAAAATTTGATCTAGTATCTCTAAGGTGCATGGTTCAAAAGCCTTTTTTCTCTTTTTGGCTTACACTCAAGTCTTTCAATGTACACTGAAGCAACTTAATTTTTTTTTGGCTATACTATTTTTATCCCTTACTGCACGTTTCATTCCAGGATCATCAAATGACACCATTGTTTCGCTACATCATATATAAAGATTATTGTGTTGCTGACTTTGAAGTCTTTGTAAAGTTACCACTCGATTTACTTTATTGGCCATTTTTCATGTCTGATTGCATTCACACAATATGTGTTTCTATATTCACCTCACGTTTACTGCTCTTCCCTTTAAGGTAGTGTATTTTCATGTCTAATTGCATGTGTGTTTCTATATTCACCTCACATTACTCTTTCCTTTAAGGTGGTGTATTTTTACTTCCCAAACACATTTGGAAGCTTTTTGCATCTTTTCAAGTCCTTCCTGACCAGTATCCTATGGTCCTCCTGCCCAGGGTTTTAAAAAGGTTTTCAAGTATTCTGTAGATTTTCTATTTTTCTCTGCTTTTGACATTTCAAAAATTCTATTCTTCTGCTAATTAATGTTTTTGCTAGTCATAGTCAATATTTCATGCTTACATTCCCAGAATCACCAGTGACTTAATTACTTAGTAGTCACATGTTGGGGGAAAAGGGTTGTCTCTCAATTCTTTGTCTCCATTCTTTTCATCACCATCAGAGACAGCATTTAGTTGTGTCCTTCGCTTGGGTACCAAGATGAGGGGGCAATGTAGCTGAATTCAGTCTGTTTTCTTCCTGCAAAGATGATCTGGGCCATATACCCCAGAGAAAATGATGCTTTTTGATAACTTACAGAAAGTCATTGTATATGCTAAATGTCATCTTGCCCTCCTCATATGTAGACAATAATCTTTAACCAAAAGACTAAAGGTTAATGAATGGAAGGAAGGAAAGATGAAAGGAAGAAAGGAAGGAAGTGGGGAGGGAAGGAGGAGAGGAAAGAAGAGAGGCTTGGAGGGAGGGAAAGAGGAAGAAAGAAAGGAAAGGAGGGAAGAAGAGAGGGAGAGGGAGAGGGAGGAAGGGAGAGGAAACAAAAAAATGAAAAAATAAAATCTGATAAATAAACTACACTTCTGAATATTAACATATTCAAAAGAATTAGTTAAGGGTGGTGATAGAAAAGTGTATATATATATATACACATACACACACATATATAAATATACACACACATATATATGTATATATTTTGTTCACAAGATCTATTAGAATAGAAATTAGAATAAAAGACCTGGGATTATGCCCCTGAGTAGATACTGGAGTTAAAATTTGTGTTTCTGCAACTTGAAAGCTATTTTTTAGTGTATGTTTTTTACATTTTTTTAAACTATCCCTTTTATTTAGGGATCTGATTATGAAGCAATGTGATTAATTAAAAATACTATTTAAAATACATTTACTAAATATGTCAATTTTAAGACAGTTTATTTTGTAATTAAGTACACTATGATGTTTAAAATATCTAATGAGGCATATGTATAGATATATTTTATATTTTTATGAAAGCCTGCATCATTTAAACATAGCTCAATGTAGATATATTAACAGTATGAAACCATGAAAGTCCAGTTCATTACTTGTTGTTTAGTAACCGTTTTCACAAACACCAGAACTCTATTAAGTCATTGGTGAGCTTTATCTTAAAAGCCAAAATAATATACATTTTTAAACTTCAGTGTAAAATATATCAGTAGACATATTTAATAAGTTCAGTTTATTTAATTAATTTATTTATTTATTCAAGACAGAGTCTCACTCTGTCACCTAGGCTGGAGTGCAGTGGTGGCATGATCTCTGCTCATTGCAGCCTCCACCTCCCGGGTTCAAGAGATTCTCGTGTCTGAGCCTCCTAAGTAGCTGGTATTACAGATGCATGCCACCATGCCCACCTAATTTTTGTATTTTTAGTAGAGATGGGGTTTTCCTATGTTGCCCAGGCTGGCTTCAAACTCCTGGCCTTGCTGATTCGCCTGCCTTGGCCTCCCAAAGTGCTGGGATTTACAGGTGGGAGCCACTGAGCCCAGCCAGTTCAATTTATTTTTATCTGTGAATTTTATTGACATATATACAGAAGAATTTACTCATGATAAATCCAATTAATTTTTGCAGTATGAACACACCATGCAACAATCAACGAGACTGAGAACTAGAGCATGAGCAAAATGTCAGAGGCCACACTTAAACATTGTCTCAGTCTCTGTCCTATTTACCTAAAAAGAAACCACTATGCTGGCTTCTGACATTGCTTTCCATAGATTAGTTCTATCTATTTGTAAACTTTGCTGTGTTGGCTTTCTTCACTCAATATTATGTTTGAGAGTGTTGTCTATGTTGCATAAAGAAAATAGTTTTTTCATTCTCATACTGTAGAATACTTTGTGTGAACATATAGCAATTTATCTCCCCATTTTACTGCTGATAGATACAGGTATTTTTGAGGTTTTACTATTCGAAATAGTACAGCTCTGAATATTCTTGCATATACCTTTTAAGTACTTATTTACAGATTTCTATTTAGTATTCTCCTCAACTGATATCGATGAGCCATAGGATATTTCTAGGTTCAGCCTTCTTTTTTCCCTTTAACTATTGTGTAGATAAAGCTCTCTCTAACCATGATTTTCCTCTACTCTTACACCACATGCATCAACACAGAAGATTTCCATGACTAAAATTCTGGGGGCTTTTTCCCACACTCTGAGCAGTGAACACCAGCCGAGTGTCCCCTAATTCAATTCTGACATCATCTACCTGGAGAGTGTCAGATCCCACAGCCTGGGAGCTCGGTCCCCAATATTGTCCCCCACAACCCCAAGCAACAGTCACAAGTCTGGGCCTCCTAAATTTCTGATTGACTGGCTTCAAGCTGGATTTCCCATGACTTTGGGTTCAGTTACTTTGCTAGAGTGGCAAATTCAACCTATTTGTATATTTGAATTTAAAGTGGGTCTCCTGTAGGCAATATATAGTTGTATTTTTGTCCTTAGTTTATTTTGACAATCTTTGACTTAATTATTTATTGAATGCATGTTTAATGGTATTACTGATATCACTGGATTGATATTTTCCATCTTAGTTTTTGTTTTCTGTGTGTCTTTTTAAGATTATTTTTGGAGACAAAGTCTCTGTCCTGTGGGTGGAAGCTGGGTAGATGAAATAAACCCCAAACCTTTAGCTGTCTTCATGAGAAGTTTAGCCTCTTCAACCTGGAGTTAGAAGACATAAGAAATGTTGGTGTCTTACTGCTCCAAGTGAGATATAGTTAACCCTGACTGGGAACTAAAGGGGAAGAATGCTCTGTTTTGTGGGCTGCATCTTCCCATAATGAAGCTTGTATCAAACTGAGTTGGGAGTGGAAATGCAGAGATCATGCTGTGGCTAAAATACCGCAGATTCTTGATTTTTTTTTAAACCATGTTTTAGTAGATTTTCATTAATACATGTTTTACAATTTGCCCTGTATCCTTAGAACAATGCCAGATATATTAAATTGTTGGGTTTGGGGTTTTGTTTGCATTTTTTTATAGTTTTCATCAGCTTTCTTGTTTCGCTGAGAATTAAGTCTGCATAGCCCCTCATACTGTTTTCCCCGAAGTGGAGCCACTCCTATTTTTTAAGGCCACTTTTTATTGATATAGAATTCTATGTTGTTTTTTTTTTTCAGCGCTTTAAATATGCTTAACAGTTTTGAGTGTAGACTCCTGGTTCCTTGTTGTATCTTCTCTCTATTGTCTTGAGCCCTCCATTTCTGCCTGCTTTAGTTGTACTCCTAAGCATCCAAGAATATTTTTAAAAATATATTCAGCTTTTTTAGTTGTTCTCAGTGGAGTTTTGATCTCTTCCAAACTGCTTCATTATGTGCAGGACTTTTTAAATTAATGTACTTAAAGCTGGAGGCTGGTGAAGTGATGAAAATTTTTTAAAAATATGAATATCAAAAAATTAACAGTAAAGCTAAAGGTATTTTAAAAATGACTAGATAATGGCTGATTTAGGTATCGTCTAAATGAATATTAAGTAAAGCTTCAGGAAATTGAGAAATGTAACTTTCTGTTTTACAAATAGCCCTTTTCTGTTCCCCCCGCCCCCCAATACCAGATTGAATAACTTTTGATGGTCTCTATGGCACGAACAGTTCATGGAGTGAACACTTAAATGAAGAAGGAAATGTCTCTGACTCCTGATATGGTATAAACACCTGTCTAAATCATCCTGACAGACTTCAGGTCCTCTTCTCTTTATACTCAAGTGTTAAAATAATGATTAAGTTCATTATCATATATAAATAACAAATCTTCCTGACAAAGCAAAAATACGGGAACTAAAAAGAGCTTAAAATTTTAAGATACCATGAAAAACAGCCATCACAGTTTTATACTCTACGTGTCAACAACTCACATCCGGCAATTGTTTTAGAGATTAAAATATATAAAATAAATTATTTATATGCATGGTTTTTTATACAGTCATTGAATCTACTCAAAATATTTAGTTATATTTGTGATTTAGTGTTCAGTGCTATTTAGAAGAAATGAAAACAGTGAAAAGAACTTAGTTACAGGCCGGGCGCGGTGGCTCAAGCCTGTAATCCCAGCACTTTGGGAGGCTGAGACGGGTGGATCACGAGGTCAAGAGATCGAGACCATCCTGGCTAACATGGTGAAACCCCGTCTCTACTAAAAAAATACAAAAAACTAGCCGGGCGAGGTGGCAGGTGCCTGTAGTCCCAGCTACTCGGGAGGCTGAGGCAGGAGAATGGCGTGAACCCGGGAGGCGGAGCTTGCAGTGAGCTGAGATCCGGCCACTGCACTCCAGCCCGGGCGACAGAGCCAGACTCCCTCTCAAAAAAAAAAAAAAAAAAAAAAAAAAAAAAGAACTTAGTTACAATAAAAAGACCCAGTCAACATAAATTTAACTTAAAACATAGTTTGATTTTGTATACTAGGAGGTCGGCTAGCATGTAAGTTTCTGTATTATAATTAAGGATAATAAAGATTTCCCGATCCTAAATTTTAACTTCTCTGATCATCTCTAACTTAACTTGTAGTTAAAAAGATCAAAAAATAAAGAAGTTGATGTCTCTATTTACTTGCTAATCAATTGTTTATTTGTTTCACAAATTCCTTATTTTTCCAAAATGCTGATCTAATTTTCAGTCTTGATTACATGGAGAACCAAATTAGAGGGTTTGTTTTTTTCTTCAATTCTTACGTTACATTGGTTCAGGGATGAACAAAAATATACAGAAAACCTGCCCATCTTTGGGTGAGATTTTTTTGCCAGGTTTAAGTATTTGTCAAAACAAAATCTGCTTAACATGTGTCAAACTTGTCTATTATTCTTACTGTAAAATGTGGAATGAAAAGGGCTTAATAGATGCAAGTAAAATAATCATAGCTAATATTTACTCAGTGCTTATTATTTTCATTGTATTAACATGTTTTGTGTACCTTGTCTTCTTTAGCTCTCACCCCAACCCTATGCAGTGTTTTATTGTTATCTCTATATTACAGACTGGATAAAAAATTAACCTAGAGAGTTTAGAGAAATTGCCTGAAGTCATACGGCTTTTAAATAGGTAAATCCAAACTCTTATTCACATAATGTGACTTCAAAGCTAGTATACATAAACAGCCAATAATTCTACTATCATTTTTTCTTTAATTTTTAAAAGTTGTTTAGTTTTTTCACTTCATTTTTGAAAGAACAGATTCATGTGCTATTTAAAATATGTGATTTACGCATATTATCAACATTTTTTAAAGTTTGTAGTTTCTCTTGTTTGGTTTTTAAGTGCTTAGTAGAATCAGAAATTGTATAGTAACTGAATCCATGTAAAACAATTTAGCAAATTGGAAATCCAATTGGTATTTTCAAACTGTTCTGTAAATTAAACTAATAAAATGGATTAGATACTAACCTGTTGGTCTGGTTGAGATAGTGAGATTATCTAGATCACAAACCATCTGCACAATTGGTCTATTTAGTTTGTTTGCTCTAGAAAAATCAATCACATTGACCATGGAGGAAGTGAATCAGTTCTATCTAATCTACCGTGCAGCCTCAGAAACTGACCCTTGTCTATACATTGTAGAAAGTTCGAAATGATAGTGAGGAAAAATATATTTGGATTCCAAATAAACTACCTGTCTTTGTAGTTACCTGCATAAATCACTGCTTCTTGAGCGACTTTCTCTCCTACTCTTTCAGCTAGGTATCCAAAGTTGTTGCATAAACTATGAATTATTTTAAATCACTATAAGAATACTTAATCACAAACACTTGCTTATCTTCATGAAATCTGAGGTGAAAGCAGTAATAATGTCAATCACTTACATATGCATTTAGATAAGACAGTATACAAGGTCAATGCTGAAAAGCAGGATTTCTTTTTTGTTTTTTGCCTGTTCCAAAATCTTTAACTGTTATTCATTGGAGCTTTCAATGCACCTCATGCAATGAATATTTCTTAGTCTCTGAATCCAGTAAAATTTACCTGTATGGTACCCACATTTTTGCAAACATTTTCTGTAAACTCTTTGTTAATATCTTGGCTAGGTGCGGTGGCTCGTGCCCGTAATCCCAGCACTTTGGGAGACCAAGGCTGGTAGATCACCTGAGGTCAGGAGTTGTAGACCAACTTGGCCAACATGGTGAATCTCTGTCTCTACTAAAACTACAAAAACTAGCCAGGCGTGGTGGCGGGCACCTGTAATCCCAGCGACTGGGGAGGCTGAGGCAGAAGAATCCCTTGAACCCAGGAGACAGAAGTTGCAGTGAGCGAGATCGTGCGCCACTATACTCCAACCTGGGCGACAGAGCGAGACTCCATCTCAAAAAAACAAAACAAAACAAAACAAAACAAAACAAAAATATTGTTTGACAACTGTTCACCAGTTACCATATTTAATGCATTTAAATATAATGGGGGCACTTCTTAAGCAGGTGCTATGCACCAAATCTTATTTACGATATTTTACATGTAGTATCTTTAACCCTCACTACAAATCTGTGTTAAAACTATTATACTTCTTCAAAATAAGAAAATTGTTCCTCAGAAGTGTTAACTTACTTACCCATGGCCACATGGCTACCCCAAGTAGTATGAGAGGATTTATATTATAGTGTTTAATTTTTCAAATGGGCGTTCTTTCCATGACACTGAAAGCCTGAACCTGAAAGAAATGACTCCGATGCCACATATGATTTAAACCACTCACTCAGGGGTGGTGTTTATAAGATGCACAATAAGAGTCCTAGGGAACCTGTCAATATATTTGGGAAAAATATCCCAGTCGAGCTACATGGCTGGTTTGAAACCTTAGTCCTCCTCCATGCCAAGCTGTGAATAACATTTATCCCTGGACTGAAATAATTTTAAAAAATTCTCTGCATCCAGCAAGCCAACTGACATTATTATTAGTTAGGGACTCGGGGATCTCCACAGCCAGAATTCAAACTACTGGCACATTGCTGTTTAATAGCAATCGGGGTCCACTCTTACTCACTAACAGCAGTATATGGTAATTAGAAATAGCACCCCAGAACAGGAGTATATAGAATCCCAGATACAAATATTAACACCTAACCCAAAATTAACAAGCATTTGAAGGAGTAAATTGATGAATTAAAACATAAACAGTCAAACGGAAAAATGGAAGAATGCCCAAAGCCTCAAAGTTAACAGAGCCAATGCAAATTTAAAAAAAAAATACTTTTTATATTCTCAAACATTCGGAGTGGATATTATATCCGTGGGGATATGGGAATGACTATTTTAAAAGTAAGACAATACATATATTTTTAAAATTTTATTTATTATTTACTTTTTAAGAGATGATGTCTCACTGTGTTGACCAGGCTGGTCTTGAACTCCTGGATTCAAGCAATCTTCCTACCCAGGCCTCCCAAAGCACTGTGATTACAAGAATGACCTACTGCACATAGCCTGCAAATCAATATCTTGAAGAAATAAAAATATTATCAAATAGGAAAACATTTAATTAGGCCCATGGATAGAATAGACAAATTTTTAAAAAACTGAAAATGAGAAGAAACTTACTAAAAATAAAGAAGAACAAAGTTTAATGATATAAGAATTTGAAGTGCCTACATGAAGAAAGGAAAGAAAAATCATTATTTATCTAACACGATTTCTAAGAAGAGAAATTAAAAATATGGAAAAAGAAATAATCAGAGGTAGCATAAAAACATTACAAGCTAATGAAGTCATAGTTATTCACGGGAGGGGACTGCAAATGCTCATGGAAAATAGATGAAAAACTACATCATATTTGTTGTGCAGAAATGTCATTAAATCAAGAATGATGAGAAAATCTTAAGATTTCTAAAAGGAATTTACAAAATAATGAACTACAAAGAATAAGACTGTCCCAGCAGAATCATGACAACCACTGAATGTTAGATGACAATGGAATTCTGTACTGAACTGTAGCAACATTCAGGAGAGAATGAAAAGCACAAATAGTTTCAGTGATACAAGAACTGAGAATCCTTACCTCCCCCAGACACACTCTAAAACGTTTTATGAAAATATGGGTTAGCAAGACAGATTTAAACATTCAAAAGGCAATTATAGAACAAGAAAAATAAAAAAGCAGAGAAACCAGTGATATGATTAAACATAAAAGTCATTCAGTAGTCAAATATAATAATCTGGAAGACATTTCAAGGAAATAAAATGGTGGGGAGGGAAATTCTGGAGTTTTGTTAGAAGTCTGTCTAACTTAAATGTAAATCTGAAAATCATGGAGAATTCTCCTATTTAATCTTTGTGGCTACATACAAATGCAGAAAAACTATAATCATACGAATGGGAATGACGCCCAGCAGCTTCAGAAGAGTAATAATCTCTAAATACAGATGGGAATAATATCAAAAAATGGAAGGGACTAGTATGTATACTGGACTTTTTCTCCTGTAATCTCAAACAAACAAAAAATATTGTGATTAAAAATGTAGCTGGATGGCGGCTACCTAATTGGTTGCTGTAATATTCATTGTGATTTCTGGATGTCTGAAATATTTCATAATGACATAATAACTAAAAAAATGCACCAACCAAACTTTTACTTAGAAAACAAAGTCAAAATTCTAAATTACAATATATATAAAAATACTTTCCAAATGGGCTAAAGAGTTTAATTTAAGGCCATAATATGAAGACAATAAAAAGGACTTTGGATCTTGATGTTATGTACTATAGTTGGTTGGTTCATTAGAGTGCTTGCTTGTAAGCGTGTTGTGGAACTATTCTTGGTAAATATGTAAGGATATGTGCTATGTACAGTCAAGCATGTTTAGTACTATATAATATTCATGGTGGCTAGCAGTAATGCATGATTTACATAAAAGTGTATTAGGATGTTTAATACTTTGTTTTGAATACCTCCTGTGATCTTCCGGTAAGAGCAAGCCTGCCTAAGCAAAAGAGTACACCTGAAATCCTAAAGAAAAAGATTGATAAATTTATATAAAAATTAAATACTTTGTAGAAATGAAACATATTGACAAAGATAAAATTTAAAGACAGATACGGGTAAAATATCTATCTCCCCTCTATTAAATAGATAAGCATTAATATCAATAATATAAGAGAGCTACTAAGATTAATAAGAAACTGACAGTTATATAAAAGAAGACAAAATATATGAATAGTCTATGTGCAAAAGATTGTAATATATTTTAATTGACAAAATAAGAAATGCAAACTAAAGTAGGTTTAATTTGCTTATTACATTCACAGGAATAACCAAAAATAATAGATGATATCAAGTTTTGTTAAGGTTGTAGTAAACCACAGTATCTTATTTATCAATAAAAGTGTAAACTTACAAAGCATTTACAGTAACTATCAAAATTTAGAATTTGCTTATCTAATCATCCACTGACTATTTATTGCTAGGTACATAGTCCAAAGAATTACACACACATATGCACAAAAAATATATGTGCTTGAATGTTTAATGTAGCAGCATTTTGAATAGCATGAAGTACTTGAATATCACCTACGTTTCATTCAATGTGGAATATAAAACAGTGGTGCCTTTATAGTATGAGTTACAATATAGCAAATAAAAAGAATGAAATTACACCTGTATAGACACATCTGAACTTTCATGTCACATTAATAAATGATGAAGAAATGTTTCAAAATGGTACACACATTATCATTTCTGGCTAAATCATAAAAAACTAAACCATATATGTATATATGCTACATATGTAGGGATGTAAATTCTTATACAGAGATCTTGAACAGCTAGTTATTTTCAGCTATTCCTCTTGATAAGGGAATTGCATCTGGGTTAAGGAAAGTTGTATGGTATGTGTTTTTCACTTAATGTACTTTTCAGTATTATTTGGATGTTTATCATGAAAATGCATTCACATATTTTGTTATGTTTATTATTTATTAGATCAAATGTTTTAGCACCAGCTGGAGACTCTTTATTTTTCCTCTGAGGCACTTATCTAAACTATAACACTTGAAATTATTTGAGCAAATCTCTGTTTAATATCTGGAGTCCCCTTGGCCCTTCCCTCCTGGAAGCTTGAAAAGCTCCAGGCATCATCTCTGTGTTGAAGGCAAGAAGAAAATAGGAAGGGACAGTGCTGGGCATATCTGTCTCTTATTATCAAGGAAGCAGAAATTCCCAGAATCCCAAGGAACTTCTACTTAGATCTCATGGTATATAACTGTGTTGCATAAGTAAACCCAGCTGTAAAGAAGACTGTAAAAGTGAGTACTTAGTTTTCCAGACTTTATGCTTCTAAAGATCAGAAGAAAAAGTTTGCCAAGGGCTATTGGGTCGGCATCTATCACATCAGGTTTTACAATTTTTACCTGATAATGTAAATTTCACATAAATTCTGTCGATTGCATTTAACTGATAGCAGAAAGTATCTGCCCTCCAGACATGCCAGATAATATAATTTCCAATTCACTGTCTCTAAGTAAATATTCATAATTAGACATAACTGTGACTAGGAGAACCAATGTTTAGGAAGGCTTTACTGAAAAATGTGACCTGCCCATTCCAAATCTTCAAGTTCTATTCTGTAAATAAGCCATCCAGCTTAGCACCATGTACTCTCCTACTCCCTTTTTTTGTGTGTGTGTGCTAAAGTATCTTTGAATTGCTTTTCGCAAATTGGTCTTGGCAGTGACACCATCATTCATTCATGAAGAATATAATAAGAAACCACCCTGTGAAACTAATTACTACGTTTCCTTATAATTATCTCTGTAGTGTTGCATAGCACACAACTTCATCAATTAAACAATTACTATGTTTTGAAATCTTTTTTTCTAAATTTAAGAATAAACACTAAAATATTTACTGCCATGATTTTTATAGTCATGATTTTTAATGCCTGCTTTAGTGTTGTATTGACGTGCTGGAATTTATTTAACTTATTCTCTTCTAATCGTACAGCTGTTTCTGATGTTGTGTCTATTATAAACAGAGTTTCAATGAACATCTTAGTCACTAAATCTTTTTGACCCTCAATGACTATTCCCAGAAATGGATCAATGGATAAGGATGGGTGAAGTCTTTTAATTTGCAATAAAGTGGTATTTTAAGGAACATCAATGACACGAGCTGCTGAGGGGGAGGCTGGGGAATATTTTATTTGAAAGAACTATAATAATCAAGGAAATAGCAGTAAGCCTAATATGCGATTTGGCACAGCAAACATTGATTTGGTGGGAGTGAGGATAATACTGAGGAGCTGAAGTTAGAAATGCATGTGTAAAATAAACTGAGGGACAAAAAAGATGTCTTAGAGAGATGATAATACAAAATCATCCACCATAGTTTGAGTGAGTTGAACTGGATTTGCAGATGGTATAACACCTCTGATGCCATTTGTAGAAAGATGATAATGTGAAAATAGGTTTGGAGGAGACTTAACCTGTGGTGCAAGCAATGAAATTAAGTGGGAAGTGATTGAGTGCAAAAAGTTGTGCTAGAGGGCAACTGGAATAATAAAGGCATGAAATAATTATCACTGGGATCATATTACATTACATATTAATACAGTATTTGCTTTCCTTTTTAATTTTTTTATTCAGTAAGAAATATGAAGAAAGTTTATATGAATGCAAACAGTGCTTATGCATTTGGATTTGTATTCTTAGTGTAGTCTTATTTTCTTTGACCCCATCCTTCATAATTCCTAGTGTGAGTCTGCATATTTTTTCTGTAAATACAGTCATGCATTGCTTAATGACAGGGATACATTCTGAGAAATACATTATTAGGCAATTTGTCATTGTGGGGACACCAGGTGAGTGTACTTACATATAGCTAGGTGGTATAGCCTACTACACACCTAGGCTATGTGATATAGGTATAGCTTATTTTTCCTAGGCTACAAACCTGTACAACATGTTACTGTACTGAATACTGTAGGCAACTGTAACATGATGGTTAGTGTTTGTGTATCTAAACATATCTAAACGTAGAAAAGATACAGTAAAAATATGGTATTATAATCTTATGGGACCGCCATCCTATATGCAGTTTGTTGATCAAAACATTGTTATGGGATGCATAGCTGTACAAGCACTACTATCTATTCCTACATGTACACACAACTATGTATACATACTCAAGTTTACACTTCTATAGAGTGCGTTCATATTTATATGTTTATATTTTCACTATCAATTCAGGAGTACGCCTTTTGACACATTCCTACCATGGAGTGTTATATAGCTCCTTATAATTTATGTCAAGTAGGTAGTTGTAAAAAATAATATCACTTTAGTTTTATCTGACTACTGGTAAATTATAGCATTTTAATAAGTTAGTTGGATATATGCTTTTCCTCTTCTGTGAAAGGTTTATTCATGCTCTTTATATCTCAAATGAATTCTTTTGTGCAACTTGTCAATGAAAATTTCTTCAGGTATTATAGTCACCACCTTTGTCATCTGATTTTCAATTGTTTTAATGTTTTTACTTACGTATGAATTTTTGTCAGTTTATTTGCCATTACCTTTTAAGCTGTATATTTTCAAATTTGGCTCTGTTTATTTTGTAATTTCTGGAATTCCAGTCTCATAGTCTGTCTCACTTTGTGTACCATGTACCTATCACCCTTATTATGATTATTTTTTTGCACGAGTTTAATATTGTATATTATTTAAAGTTTTATTTTAATCCATCCATAATATTTAATTTTATAAATGTAAGAAATAAGAAATTTGAACACCCCTCGCCCCAAGGACAGCTAGCTTTGTCAATACAGTTTACTGAGAATATTTTCTCATTGAATAATCACCAAAGCTCTAATATATATATATCTCTTATATATGGGGTCTAACTTTGGATTCTCCACTCAGTTCCACTGATCCATATGTATTATTCTATACTAACACCATATTAAATTTATCCCGGACACTTTAGAGCATATTCTGTTGCCTGGGAAGGTAATTTTTTCCTTCATTGTTCTTTTTGTGCTTTATTTGGCTATTTACAGGTATTTGTTCTTCCATTTGAGCTTCAAAATTATTTTATTCAGTTGTTCACAAAATACGCTTTTGATATTCTTTTTCTTTTCTTTTCTTTTTCTTTTTCTTTTTTTTTTTTTTTTGAGACACAGAGTCTCACTACATCACCCAGGCTGGAGTGCAGTGGCACACTCTCTGCTCACTGCAACCTGTCTCCCAGGTTGAAGTCATTCTCCCGCCTCAACCTCCCGAGTAGCTGAAATTACAGGTGTGCACCATGTCACTCAGCTAATTTTTGTATTTTTAGTAGATACCGGGTTTCACCATACTGGCCAGGCTGATCTGGAACCCGTGGCCTCAAGTGATCCACCCACCTTGGCCTCCCAAAATGCTGGGATTATAGGCATGAGCCAGCACACCCAACCCACTTCTTGTATTCTAATAGAAATTGCATTGAATTTATATGCTAATCTGGGGAAAATTACTATTTCATGATAAATTCCTACACAGTTTTCCTTAGTATATTCCTTTAAATAGGCTTTTAAATTTTATAGTTTTTCTTGTTATTATAAATGAAATTATTCTCTCTTTGATTTATAGCACTTATTATAAGACTGGAGAAATGCTCTCATTGCTTTTATATTTTACTTTTATTCAGCCATCTTACACATTTTTTAAATTAAACCTAGTCGTTTTTTACTGAAGTCATTGGGTCACCAGAAAAAATTAAAGAATTCAATATGTGTTCTAATTATTAATTTTCCTGTCATTGCATTTAAAAATGTAGATACAATATTAAAATTATATTAGCAGATATTACTCTCTAGTTTCTGATTTACTGTAAAATAGGTTTAATATCTCAACAATATTAGTACAATATGTGCTTAGAGTTTATAACAATTGGGTTTTTTTTCTTTAAATGTAAAGCCATTTACTTCTATTTCTACTTTAGTTAGAATTTCCACAAAGAATGGCTGGTTAATTTTTCCTGATGCTTTTCCAACGTTTAATATGATACGACATTTTTTCACTGTGTCTATTATAAGATTTTTTAAGCTGGACATGGTGGCTCATGCCTATCATACCAGCAATTTAGTAGGCCAAGATGGGAGGACTACTTGAGCCCAGGAATTCAAGAACAGCCTGGGCAACACAGTGAGACCTTATTTCCATAAAAAAATTTACATAATTGGCCAAGTGTGGTGGCATGCACCTGTAGTCCCAGCTACTCAGGAGGCTGAGGCAGGAGGATCATTTAAGCTCTGGAGTTTGAGGCTACAGTGAACTATTACTGTGCTGCTGCACTCCAGCCTGGGCAAGATAAAGAGACCTTATCTCCAGAGAAAAAATAAAATAGGCTGGGAGCGGTGTCTCACGTGTGTAATCCCAGAACTTTGGGAGGCCAAGACGGGCAAATCACGAGGTCAGGAGTTCGAGGCCAGCCTGGCCAACATGATGAAACCTCATCTCTACTAAAAATACAAAAATTAGCCAAGTGTGGTGGTGCACATCTTTAATCCCTGCTACTCAGGAGGCTGAGGCAGGAGAATCGCTTGAACTCAGAAGGAGGAGGTTGCAGTGAGCTGAGATCGTGCCACTGCACTCCAGCCTGGGTGACAGAGTGGGACTCTGTTTCAAAAAAATAAATAAATAAAAGATAAAATAAAATATTTCAGCTTGAGGTGTTGAATACTAATACAAATAATACCTGTATAATTTCTATGTAGTTCTACAACTATTAATATTTTAGCATATTTCCTTTACCTATATATGTGATATATTGCTGAACCACTTGACAGTAGGTCACAGATATCATACTTCATTTTAATAACTACTGTATTATACAAATTCATAATATAATTACACATAAAAAATTAATATTTTTCTAATATCTAATATTTAGAATATATTCCAGTTTTCTTATTTGCTGTATATACATGCTTTTGAACAACTTTACTGAGGAACAATTTGTGTTCAATAAAATGTACTTATTTTTAGTATATAATTCAATTACGTTTTGTAAAGTTACTGAGTTGTATACATCCACACAATTCAATTTCAAAACACTTTTATCATGCCAATAAGTTCCCTTCTGCTCATTAGCAATCACTCCCTAACACTTCACCACCTCCCAGCCCCAGGAAACTCTTACCTAATATCCATTGTTATAGATGGTCTGTTGTGAGTGTGCCGTGTCAATGGAATCATACTTATATGTGCTACTTTGAAACTGACTTAATTTACTTAATAAAATGCTTTTGAGATTCATCCATGTTGTAATAAGAATCAGAACATTTTTTATTATTAGTTCATTTCATGCTGCTATAATGAGTGAATACTTAATTTTTTCATTGCGTGTGTTTACCTCACAGTTTTGGAGGCCGAGGGATCCAAGAGCAACTAGCAAGGTCCTTCTTGCAACTGGCAACTAGCAAGGTCCTTCTTGCTAAAACATATTTAATACAGTGGAAGGGCAAGCAAGCCCAAGAGACAGAAATTGAACCAAATTTATCATTTCTATCAGTATTCACTCCTACAATAATGGCATTATTCCATCTGATTACCCCTTAAATGTTCTGCCTCATAGTACTGTAAAATTGGCATCTAAATTTCAACGAGTTTTGTTTGGTACATTCAGACTATAGCAGTTAGAAAATAGTATTTTATTGTAAGGATACAACATTTTATTTATTCATCAGGTTGTAGTTGTTTGGGTTGTTTCAACTTTTTGGCTGTGATAAATAATGGTGCTATGAACTTTCACATACAAGTCTCTGTGTGGGTATATATGTTCACTTCTTGTGGGAGAATATCTAGATGTGGAAAGCTGAGTCTTAGGGTAAATGTATATTTAATTGTTTAAGAAACTACCAAACTGTTCTCCAAAGCAGGTGTACCATTTTAATTCTGGACTAGCAATGTACAAGATTCTAGTTTCTTTACATCCTTGTAAACACTTGTTACCGTTTGCTTTTTAGATGTTTTGATTAATTTTTAATTATTTAAAAAAAATTGAAGGAATTCTGTTGGAAGTAACATGTTATCTCCTTATATTAATTTGCATTACCATGACAACTAACAGTATTGAACATCTTTTCATGTGCGCGTGGCCTTTGGTGAAATGTCTATTCAAATACTTAAAAACTTTTAAATTGGTTATTTGTCTTATTATTGAGTCCTAAAAGTGTTTATCTGGGGTACAATTTTTTTTTTATCAGAAATGCATTTTGTATATGTATTTTTCCTAATTGGTAGCTTGTGCTTTCACTTTCTTAATGGTGGCTTGAAAAGTACATTTTAAAACATGAAATCTAATTTATTTCCTTTAAAATTATTTCTCCTTTTTGTACCATATCTAAAAAATCTAGAATAAGTAGATAGAATATTACTATGGAAAATCTGAACTAGCCAGACAATTTGACCTAATTGAAAATTATATAACACTGCAGTCAACACCAATATAAAATAGACTTTTATCAAGTACACATCAAACATGTATTGAATGAGATATATTCCAAACCATAAAGCAAGTCTCGATAAGTTTAAAATGATGCAAGTCACAAAACATGGCTTCTCTGACTAAAATGAAATTAATTAGAAATTGACAATAGAAAAATACCATACAATTCCCAAATTGTTGCAAACTAAATAACATACTTTTAAATAATCAACAAAGCAAAAAAATTAGAAGGAAAACTAAATCATATTTTGCATTAACTGAAAATGAAAATACAATAATGTATCAAAATTAATTGAATGCTACAAAAACAGTACCTAGGATAGTTACTTACAAAGTGTTATATAGATTTATTAAAATTTTAATCGATATTCTAGTAATGTTTATGTAAAAATTGATGAGCCATTTCTAATATTCATATGGAAATAAAAATAACCTAGATAAAACAACTTTGAAAAAGAAAAACAATGTTGGAAGATTCACAGTACAAATATCATGTTAAAGTTTCATTGATAAAGGCTGTACTGACAAGAAGATAAATACTTTAATGGAATAGAATAAAATGTCCAGAAATAGAGTCTTTTTTTTTTTTGGATGTGTGAGAGTAGTTTATTATTATTATTATTATACTTTAAGTTCTAGGGTACATGTGCACAACGTGCAGGTTTGTTACGTATGTATACATATGCCGTGTTAGTGTGCTGCACCCATTAACTCGACATTTATATTAGGTATATCTCCTAATGCTATCCCTCCCCCCTCCCCCATCCCCACAATAGGCCCCGGTGTGTGATGTTCCCCTTTCTGTGTCCAAGTGTTCTTATTGTTCAATTCCCACCTACGAGTGAGAACATGCGGTATTTGGTTTTCTGTTCTTGCGATAGTTTGCTGAGAATGATGGTTTCCAGCTGCATCCATGTCCCTACAAAGGACACGAACTCAAGGAATAGATTCTTACATATATATAGTCAATGGATTTTTGACAAATATAAAAAGGCAATTCGGTACAAAAAGAAAAGTTTTCTCAACAAATGATCTGAGACAGTTGCATATTCACTTGCAAAAAATTGAACTTTGACCTAAAACTTTTATTATATGCATACATGAACTCAAAATAAATCATATACCTAAATACAAAATTTAAAAGTATAAAACTTGTATAAGAAAATATAGGAGAAAAATTTATTGACCTTGTTTTAAGCAAGAATTTATTTGGTGCAACATGAAAAGCATGTTATCTTTTATTTTCTTTTCATTGGAGTTAATCAAAATTAAAAACATCTGTTAATGTCTTAGACTTTGAACTGGAGAGAGGGAGAATGGATGTGAATAAGAGTGTGTGTGTGTGTCTGTGTGTGTGAGAGAGACAGAGAGATAGAGAGAAATTGAGCTTTCCTATTACAGCCAAAGATCATGAATATGGTTCAAGACTTGAGGTTGGTTTTCTGGTTTGTATTCTTGCTGCCAGGCCTGTGGCTGTTGATTTCTATATATATATTAAAAGTAATTAAGCAATATGGAAAAAAATGCAGGAATTTTGGAATTATTTTTTGGAAACATTACTTCTGTATTCCAGATTTTAGAAACTGTTACAAACTCTTTGTTTTTTGTTTTGGTTCCATGCTAACCATCCACTGTTAATTTTTATACACCTTAATGGGTTCATACAATATAATACAACTGAAAGAAAATATAAAAACATCTACTCTTCTAAAAACAAAATAAAAAGATAAGCCACAAACTTGTATCCAGAATATATAAAGAGATCTCAAAACTCAACTATAACAAATTAAATAAAGCAGTTTTAAAAATATTGTATAGACACTTCACCACTGAGAAAATGTGAATGAGAAATAAGCACCTGTAATGATGCTCAACATTATTACTCACTAAGGAAATACAAATTAAAACCACAATTAAATAGCATCAAACATCTATTAGAATATCTAAAATTTAAAAGGAAAGCCCATAACCAATGATGGCAAAGAAATGAAGCAACTGGTAATTCCGCATACCACTGGTCAGAATGTAAAATGGTAAAATCGTTTTGAAAAACGATGTAGTAGTTTCCTAAAAAGTTAAGTGTAGATCTTTCAAACAATTCTATAATCCCATTCTTTGCCATTTAACAAATGCATGTTTTAATACAACACTTGCCAATAAATATTAAGAGAAGGTTTAATTCTAGTTTGTTGAAAATATAAAAATGGTCCAAATACCCCTCATTAGGTTAATGGCAAAAAAAAAAAAGTAGATACAATGGAATGCTATTCAACATTAAAACATAATAAACACATTAAATGACTGACTGAAGGTGCTCAACACCTATCTCTTCCACAAAGAAAAATCAACATCACTATAAAACTAAACTTTAAGTAGAATATCTAAGGGAGAACACTGAAATTTAGCAAGGAAGTGATGGAAACCCTCTGAAGCGCAAAAACTCAGGGTGGCAGAATAGCAAGGGAAGAAAAATTAAAATCATATCAAGTATCTTCTCAAACCACAATGGAATACAAGTAGAAATCAAGAAGAAGGGAAACTTTGGAAACTCTACAAATACAACTTTGGAAATTACATGCTGAAAGACAAATGGGTCAATGAAGAAATTAGATGGGAAATTAAAAAATGTATTGAAACAAATGAATATAGAAACACAACATAGCATAACCTATGGGATTACAGCAAAAGCAGTGCTAAAAGGGAAGTTTATAGCAATAAATGCCATCATCAGAATATAGAAAGATTTCAAATAAGCGACCTAACAATGCCTCAAGGCCTAGAAACTAGAAAAGTTTCTTAAGGAATTAGAAAAGAGGAAACCAAACTAAAAATTAGTAGAAGGAAAGAAATAATAAAGATCAGAGCAAAACTAAACAAAATAGAGCCAAAAAATTACAAAAGATCAATGAAACAAAAATTGGTTTTAAAAAGATAATCCAAATCGATAAACCATTAGATAAGAAAAAAGAGGTAAGGCCCAAATACACAAAACTAGGAGTAAAAAAGGAGACATTACAACTGATACCACAGAAATAGAAAGGATAGTTACGATTATTATGAACAAGTATACATCAACAAAAGGGAAAACTTAGAAGAAATTGATAAATTTCTGGACACATACAACCTACCAAGACTGAACCAGGAAGAAACAGAAAACCTGAATAAATCCATAATGAGTAACAAGGGTGAATCAGAAATGAAAGTCTCCCAACAACAACAACAAAAAAGTACAGGACTGGATAGTTTCACTGGTAAATTCTACCAAACATTTAAGAATAACTAATGTCAATTCTTCTCAAACTATCCCAAAAAATACAAGAGGAGGAATTTCTTCCAAACGTATGCAACAATGTCAGCATTATCCTGGTGTCCAAACCAGAAAAGGGCACACACAAAAAATTACAGACCAATATCCCTGATGAACATAGATACAAAAATTTTCAACAAAATACTAACCAAATCCAATAACATATCAAAAAATAATGTCATAATGAACAAGATTCATACAAGGGATGCAAGGGTGTTTCAGCATATGAAAACCAATAAATGTGATATACCACATCAATAGAATGAAAGATAAAAACTATATGATAATCTCACTAGATACAGGTATGCATTTGATAAAAATTAACACTGCTTCATGATAAAAACTCTCTACAAATTAGGCATAGAAACAACACAATAAAACCATATATGACGAATTCACAGTTAGCATCATGCTAAACCGGAAAAAGTTGAAAGCTTTTTCTCTAAGAACTGGAAAAATGTAAGGATACTCACTTGTACCACTTTTATTTAACATAGAACCAGAAGTTCTCGAGAGAGAGCAATTAGGCAAGAGAAAGAAACAAAGGTCATCCAGACTGGAAAGGAGAAAGTCAAATTGTTACTGTTTATAGACAACATGGTCTTATATAGAGAAAAAACTAAAGATTCCACTAAAAAACTTTTAGGACTGATAAGTGAATTCAATAAAGTTGCAAGATGCCTCAAAATGTAAGTATCATTAGTGTTTCTATATACCAATAACAAACTGGATAAAAAAATCAAGGGAGCAATCCCATTAAAATAGCTACAAACTAAATAAATTATCTCGAAAAAAATTAACCAAGAGAGGGAAACATCTCTACAATGAAAACTATAAAATATTGATAAATTAAAAGTACACACACAAAAAATAAAAAGACATGTTTGTGGATTGAAAGAATTAATTTTTTTAATGACCGTATTACCCAAAGTGATCTACAGATAAAATGCTATCCCTATCAAAATACAAATGACACTCTGCACAGAAATAAAAAAAAAAAAAATCCCCAAATTTTTATGGAACCACAAAAGATCCCAGATAGTCAAACCAATCCTGAGCAAAAACAACAAAGCTGGAAGCATACCACTACCTGAATTTAAAATATACTACAAAGCTATTGTCACACAAATAGCAAGGTACTGGCATAGAAGCAGACATAGATGAACTAGACTAGAGGACTCAGAAATAAATATACCTATTTACAACCAAATGATAATTGACAAGGGTGCCAAGGACATACATTGGGGGAAAAAAAGGTATCTTCAGCAAATGGTGCTGGGAAAACTGGATATCAATAAGCAGAAAAATGAAACTAGACCCCTATCTGTCACCATATCAAAAAATGAAATCAAATAGGTAGAGTCTTAAATGTGAGACCCAAACTATGAAACTCCTGGAACAAACATAGGAGAAATACTTCCAGACACTGGTCTGAGCAAAGATTTTATGGGCAAGACTTCAAAAGCACAGGCAGCAAAACCAAAAATAAACAAATGAAACTATATCAAACTAAAAAAGCTCTGCACAGTAAAAGAAGTGATCAATAGAGTGGAAAGACAACCTGCATAACAGGAGAAAATATTTGCAGATTATTTATCTGACAAGAAACTAATATCCAGAATATTCAAGGAACTCAAAACAACTGCAAACAAACGTATAATCCAATGTAACAAGTAACTCAATGTTCTAAATAGACATTCTCAAAAGGAGACATACCAATTGATAACAGGTTTATGGAGAAAAAATGCTTAACAACACTAATAATTAGGGAAATTGAAATAAAAACCACCAGAAGAAATCATCTTACCTCAGTTAAAATGACTATTAGCAAAAAGATAAAATTAACCAATGTTAGTGCAGATGTGAAGAAAGGGAAAGTTTTATACACTGTTGGTGGGAATGTAAATGGATACAGCTATTATGAAGAACAGTTTTGAGGTTCCTCTAGAATCAAAAAATAGAACTAAGATATGATTCAGCAATTCCACTACAGAGTATATATTCAAAAGAAAGGAAGTCATTGTCCAAGAGATAGCTATCAAAGAGACAGCTGCACCCTCATGTTTGTCAGAGCACTATTCACAATAACTAAGATGTGGAATCAACTTAAGTGTCCATCCACAGATGAATAGATATAGAAAATGTGGTATATATTCACAAGGAAACAGTATTCAGCCATAAGAAAGCATGAAATCCTGTCATTTGTGGCAACATCAATGGACCAGGAGGATATCATGTAAAGTGAAATAAGTCAGGCACAGATAAATAAATTCTATATGTTCTCACTCTTTTGTTGCAGCAAATAAATTCGGTTTCATAGAAATGAAGAGTAGAGTATTGGTTACCAGAGGCTAGGAAGGGTAAAGGGGAGATGAGGATAGGCAGAAGCTGGATAATGGACACAAAACATATAGCTAGATAGAAGGAAAAAGTTCTTATGTTCTATAGCACTGTAATGTGACTATAGTTAACAATAATTATTATATATTTTCAAAAGCTAAAACAGAGGATTTTCATGATACATGATACATGTTTCAGGTGAAGAATAGGTTAATTACCTTGATTTTATCATTTTTTATTGTAAACTTGTTAAAATATAACATAGTACACCATAACTATATACAATTATTATATGTCAATTAAAATGATAATAAAAATGTCTTCACCTCTAAAATAATTTACCTTTTTTATTTAAAAAATTAAAAATTGCAACCAGCCTGGGCAACATGGTGCAACCCTGTCTCTACAAAAAATACAAAAAAATTAGTCAGGAGTGGTGGCGCGTACCTATAGTCCCAGCTACTTGGGGAGATGAGGCAGGAGCATCACGTGAGCAGGGGAAGCAGAGGTTGCAGTGAGCTGAGACTGCACCACTGCACTCCAGCCTGGGTGGCAGAGTGAGACCTTGTCTCAAAAATAAATAAATAAATAAATAAATAAATAAATAAATAAATATTAGGGAACATCATCTATTTATACATACAACAACATGAATGAATCTAAAAATAATTATGCTTAATTTAAAAAGCCAGGAAAAAGAGAGTATATAATGTATTATTACATTTTGGTTGCCCAGGAATGGAGTGTGGACGGAAAAAGTATTTGGGAAGAGTGAGATGTGGATATTACCAAAGGGAACAGAGACTCTTTTGGAAATGACGAACATGTTTATTTTCTTGATTATGATGATGGATTTGCCACTGTATAATAATCATATACTTTAAATATATGCAGTTTATTCTATATCATTTACATCTCAATAAAGATTTTAAAAAATTAAAAACATAAAGGAAGACAAGTCGAGGTAGTTGAGGAAGTTTGAGTGTGTGTGAATGTGTGTATGTGCATGTTGTATTTTAATTTCCTAAAGTACTCTCTACACACACACACACACACACACACACTCTCTCTCTCTCTCATACATATTTATATATGAAGAATATATCTTTAGTTGTTTCCAGGTGTTTGTCTTGCTCCTCCAGCACTCCAGCAGTACTGTTTGACTTGGCATTGTGATTACTCTCTCTGATTTTGATCTTGCAATTAGGATTCCTGAGATAGTCTGTTCTGTTGTTCACTAAGCTCAATTCTTGTTGTGGGAGTCTCTAACATTGCAGGTATCCTGTGTATGGTGGAAGGAATAATATTCCTTTAAAACTGAGTTTTGTAGGGAAGTTGTCATCCTTTAGATTGGCACTCTTCCAGTGCTCAGGTCAGAAAGACTCAGCTGTCCTAGCCTGGAATTCATAGAGATGTTTGATCCTTTTGGAGTTCAAGCATACTCATGCACATTGAATAGTTATGACCCTGAAAGAGGTCTACAAGTTCTACAAGGTCTACAAGTTCTATAAATGGGGAACTTTTACCTGGATTTACTGCTTTCTTGTGCTTGCCTTTGCCACTTAATGTTCTCTTGACCCTCTCAAGAACTTCTGAGAGGAAGCCCCCATCACATTTCTATGTACAATTATTATTGCCATGATCTTAGCAGAGCCCGATGTATCACCACACCAAGTAATCCACATGTCCAAATAGCTGCTTCACTCTAAAGTGTGACAGAGTTAGAAGTGCAGATAAGCCAATGTTGTCATCATTTCCCAGGTACTGCAAGAGTCTTGTTTTTAAAGAAAAGCAATGGCCATATTTATGATGGTCTAAGGGATTTAGACACTTCTCCTGAGAGTGTGGCTTAAATTGCACAGAGCCATGTTGTGTACGTATTCATATGACTTTTCATTAGAGCTTTATTTTTAAAAATAATGGGTTCTTTTAATCTATAATGGAACATGGACTCACAGACTGTCAATAATTAAAATTAAACCTTATTTGTCTTTTAATATAGTGCTATGTTCTTGTGTAATTGAGTAGGGATCGATGCCAGTTGTGTGATGGACAGTAAACTTATACAACATGACAGAGATAGATTTCCAAGAAGACAGAATGTGATGTTTTTATGTACAAGGGGGATGAGCAGACGATATCAGCAACATTTAATTATTCTGTAGGTAATTATTCATTTGAGGAACACAACTTTTCAGAGAAACAGAAAAGAAGATAGACCAATAATACAATTACTATTTGTTTAAGTACCCTGGTAGAAAACCATAATTAGTTTTTCATTAAACTTGCTTGAGGTGATTTTATCTAATTTTTTTTAAAGTAACAAGAAGTTAAATGCATTCATTTAAGAACAGAAAGTTTGATATGAGTTAACATTATAATGTAGGGTGATTTTTTTAGGCAAAAGTGCAACAACTGATAATTTCTCAGATTTAAATTAAAAGCTAATCAGAGCTTTAAAAAAAGTCATTTAAAATGCAAAGTTTCATGAAACATATTCTGATAACCCAGTATAAAATTCCATTAAGAATATTTTCTTGTCTTACTTGTGGGCTAAACTAAGGGTTTATTAATGTGCCTTCAATTATGAGAGCTCAGTTCCTATGATTATTATTGCTTCCCCAGAACAATACATAACTATTTGTATTTTGTTTGCTAAACCAAGCTTTTCAATGTACTCTTACTATTATTAATGGAAAAGAAAGAAAGCACTATTTGAGAAGCGTAGAAACTGTGTCCAAACATGTGTCCTTAAGCAGAAAGACTCACTATTTAATTTTACAGAGCAAAGAATCACTTCCAAAATGTAAACTGAATAATTGAAATGGAAAGCTGGATTACTGCACTCATACAACTCAATTTTTACTTGAATTAACTTCTTTCTAGGTAAAAAAATGTTTTATTTCTTATAATAATTTCATAAAACGTACCAATACAACTAAAGACTGTTTCCCTTGAACTACAAAGACATTTGCACTCAATCGTTTTCACCTGATAAAACCATACCTTTGTTCAAATACAACCTGCTGCCAAACCCCACCTGCACCTGCACAAGTGAACACAGGTGGAGAAACACACAAAACTCATACTCTGCCATATTCTCAACGGACTATTTTAAATCTCCTTTTCTCAAATCTCAGTTCTGGCTTCCAGCAGAAGCATTCAGAAGAGAATGTCCATAAACCGCTACCTCTATGTACCCTGAACTATCTTCTTGCCAAACACTATGCCTTCCTGGAATACTGTGAGTGACTGATGGTTCTGGCTAAGGCCAACACTTTTCCTTGTGCATAGCATTTCTTCTCTTGCTTACCTTAGACCATTAGTCCAGCAATTCTCCCCTCTTTGTTCTACATTATTGTTTTCCTCTGTTACGAACAAAGAAGAATTCAGACTTGGAGATGAGGCAAAAACATTATTTTGTGCTTTCCTAAAGTAATACTGGAGCACTTTCGAAGAATTTTACTTAGGAGCTATTTAATCCTTGGCATTTTCTCTAAGCTCTTTGGTATTTTTCCTAAAATTTTGGTTTAAAACTTTTCAAACAAATTGCAGATTAAAAGAATTTTACATTGAACAGCTCATGACCAAATTGATAATATTTACCATGCTTGTTTTCTCACCTATCAATCTATCAATCTATTTTACTTTTCATCTATTCATTGATCTGATATTTGGTGCATTTTAATATAACTTATAAAATCAGTAAACTTCAGGAATGTAATTTTGTTAGATTTACTATCTACATTGGTTATATCCCCAAACCTGTAAAATTAGACATGAACTTGTGAATTGATAAATTTCAAATTATTTCATCTGTAAAGATACACATTATTTCTATCCCACAGGGAAAAAAATGATCCCAAAGGTAATAATAGTTCAGTTGCTGTAAGGTATCAGTCAGTTTTTTATATAATTTTGCAATCTTGTTCCTGCATTCTTATTTCTAAACTCCTTTTTCTGAATCTTCTTTACCACCTACTGATTTTCTCATTAATAAGTTAAATAAAGAGTTGACAATCATTTGTTTGAGGATAACTTTTTTTAACTTTTTGAAATTTGTATTTTCACAAATTTTTTTCATCATCAAATCTTTTTCATCATCACTTAAATATGCTATAATTTTTCCCACCTTAAAATAATCTTCTACTCACCCCAGTTTCATCTGTAGTTACCACTCCATTTATTTGTTTTATAGCAGAACTAATCAAAGAATTAACGCTCTCCCATATTCTCCTGAACTCACACTAATCAGGTTACCTCCGTCAACTCTTTATCAAGCTATATCATCAAGATCACCAATCTCTCCACAATGTTTAATCCATTATTCCATTCAACATTTCACTTATCAGCAACCTTTCATGCCAATTAACATTTGTTTTCCTTGAAACGCTTTCATCCTTAACTTCCAGAGCATCATTTTCTCCTGGTTTTTATCCTCTGTCTCTGGATGCTCTTAATCTCCTTTGCTGGTTTCTTCTCCTCTCCCAGACCTCTAAATGATGATTTCTCCAGGGTAAGTCTGAGGTACATGGATCTTAATGGATTTGGCTTGTGCTATACTTTCAATCTGCATGTAATCAAATACAATTTTTTTTTTAAATATCAACTGGTTACTGGCCATTGTAGAAATGTATTACTTATCTTTTGCATTGATCTCTACACAAAATTTAGTCAAGTAGCAGTGAATTTAAATTCATTATATTAAGCCATCAGATATATTTGTTATACTGCAATTTCTAACATAACTGGGTACTAGTCTACTATACTGATAAACAAAGTAGAACTTTTATGCTAACCATATCTTCATAGTACTTGCAAATACTGGATTTATTATTATAATTACGGTAGACATTGTTTTGTAATTTGAGACTTTTCAACTACCCTAAGATCTCAAACCAATTTTTCAATTGCATATTTTTAAAATATAGGAATATTTAATATAAATTTACCCTTTTAATATGTATTTTTAAAGAATACTAATTTTAGTAGCATATCTCCAAATTCAACAGGAATTTGAACATACTCTTGGAAATACTCTGGTAAACTGAAAAGGCGATTTATTTTTAAGTTTTAATTCTATGACTCTCTAGCTTGACTGAAACTTAAAGCCAACAATGTAGGCAGTGGTTACCATTTTGCATTTGAAGCTCTACTTAAAGTTTCTAATTATTTTGTCTGAGTTCTAGCTAATGTGTGTTGTTTGTTAAGAATGGGGGTCTTTAAGTTACAGCCTAATACCACTCTGGTCATTTTCACCAGAGTTCAAGATTCTCAGAAAATATCTGGTTGGTTTGGGGACATATAGTTTCTTGGCAAATCAGAATTTTCTTAAAAACTTCAAAATAAGTGATGGAAGTTTCTGTTTTATCATGCCCATGATATCTGTAGGCTTTATGCACATTTGTCCATGTATCTCCAAATTAATATGGGATTAAATAATCCTTTTACGTAAGTTTAAGTGCACAAATGAAGCATGTGCTTCAGAAAAATAGACATAATAGGTTATAGATGTTTTCAGATTCTGTGGCCATTATCCCATGCATTTATAAAGTCCCTCTTGTGCAATTGTCTCTGTGACCTATAAGCTTAAAAAGTGTTAAGTGTTACCACAAATATAATAATTTTGTTTTTTTAAACCTCAACCATATGCTATGTCTTCTAAGTCACTCACATTTTAGCTCTGTCTGCGTAACTTTAGATTGTTTACAAAAAAGAAGTAAAATACTCCAGGAAAAATTATTTAGACCATTAAAAAATACTTAAATAACATGCTATGAAAAGCTGTTTTCAAAAAAGAAGTGACAAATGATTTTGAGCAAAGGCAACATCACTGGAAAACATATAATCACTCAATATGACTGTATATATCCATATTCTTGGATTTCTAGCTTTCCATATATTCCAAGGATAATCGTTTCTCACATTTAATCAATAGATATTCTGTGTGTCTGGATTTAGGACTGCATTCAAGCAAATACATTACACTTTCTGAATCTGGAGACTGAATAATAGGCTCATTTTCCATTTAATTTGTTCTAGGCCAAGGAATAATTCTTGGTTTATTTGTGGAATGAAGCCAGCTATGTAATTTTATCTCTGGGGTAGGGGCTTCTAGATGTGGAATGTACTCATCTTCATCCCTGCAAGAAATCTGCAGCCAACCCTGTGAGTTTATGGGTGCTCAATGAATGTGAGAGAAGAATGTCAGTCTCATCTGAAGAACTGCAGAGTTAAACAAAGTTTCAGAGAAAGTTGGGAATTTGGACTCCCTCACATCAGCAATCATCCTAAAAAGTGTCTGTGTGGAATTTTAAGGAAATTAGATCTTTCTAGTTGTTATAGATACCTTCTCTAGTGTCTTTAACTTCAGTTTTAGGCAAAATGACTTATTAAATGAAAGTATACACTTTCAATTTGTAATAACAATATATCACTTTAGGCAATACATTTATGAAGAAATAGTGCTCTTAAAGATTAAAGTCTCTTGTCCCTCCCATGACTGCTTTCCAACACACCTGAGGCATGAAATACATACTCATATATACTACCTTCTTGTCCTAATACTCAGTAGTCCCTGATTCTGCTCACATGTATTTAACTAGGTCAAGCCATTTTAATCATTTTCAAAGGAATTCCACTGACAAATTAAAGAAATATCCCCTGGTCAAGTCTAAGAGTTTCTTTTAGTTAAAGTTCTATGTTATTTTTCCTACATATGCTTCCTAGTACTGCATTGAAATGAATGAACCAACACAATGCCTAATCCTTGGAACCTATTGATCAGGTCACTTGTCATCTTACTCATACAAATGCTGCTACCATTTGGGAGATTTACATCTTGAAACTACTTTATTCTAGATTTTATTTTAATATGAGAGTAGTTCCTTTGCTGGCACCAACTACAAGAAATATTTCATTACAACAACCCTCAAGAATCTTTTAAACACATTTTAAATGCATATTTTATCTCTCTTTTTCAGTAATCAGATAGCATGCAATCAAAAGCAGATGTCTTTTGAAAGAGCTCAGTCCTGAATTCATATTTTTTTAAGATCAAGAATGTAAAATAAAAAATAATAAAATAAAATCCTTATTGATTTTAGCATGAACATTCAGACTGTGAAGGGCCATACCATGAGGAGAAAAACCTCAATACTTTATTTTTGTTTCTTAGGACATTATTTTAAGTAAACTTTGGTTAGCATTGGCTTGGTTTGAAAACTTATCAATTCTTTCAGAAGTAAGATTTCCTTTGAATGCCAGTCATTTCATCTTTTAACTTTGTGTGACATAGGGTGGAAGTGCTGGATGGAAGCTGACAGAAATTTTACAGTAAAATAAGAATACTGTAATCAGCTTATGGATGAATATTTTGCAAGAGTCAGCAGTCAGTGGAGCGAGGAATATAAAAGATCCTGGGGGGTCTGATAAATTACCAAAAATCTGGATTCAAATTCAGAAAACTATTTTATCCTCTCCACAATCATCTGCCCAACTACAAAACAGATGAAAGTCAAGCAATCACTTTTTTAAGTTGTCACATATTTTAATGAGCAATAAAATATTGTGTTACCTTATATGATGTTGTCTTTGCATATGTAGCTCTCAATTTGCTTATTTTTTAGTGATAAGAAGTTTATTTTTTCTTCCAAAGTTTTTCCTTTTTAAATGGATTATTGAACGTGTAATCTTCATTACTAGAATATATTTATTTATCTGATATTTATATTCCTTACTCAAAAATGGTCCACCAGCTGCTACCAATGAACTGTTCATTGCTTATCTGCAATGTGATGCACACAGAAATGAAGAATGACCATTTAGAAACCCTTTTTAACAATTTGACATTGTTGTGTCATCCATGTGTGAGATCATTTTTCTAGTAATTCATGTATTTACAGAAGTATCACATTGCAACTGATAGGAAATTAAACAACAATAACAAGCTGGTGCTTTTTCACAGCAGTCTTAGAAGCACTGCCCTATAGACTTCTAATGATACCGTGCAGTGCAGAATCTGATCTATGTATCTATCTATCTATCTATATATATATATAACACTTAGGGCACTGCATCTTTTTGCTTACCATTTTTGTGCCCTACTCTAATACCAATAGGGTTGGAGTAAGAGAAATGCAGAATAATGAAATGAAAGTAAAGGGAATAATTGTCTTCTTTCCCTTTTAGTTAATAATTACAATATTAGCAATTACATCCACTGCTTAAAACATATAACTGGTAATCCTTCTAATGATTGTTCTTTCAGGTTTCCCACAAGAAAAGAACTTCAGTTTCTTAGATGACATTTTCTGCAATGGGCATTCATTAAGTCAAGGTCATATAACATTTTAAATTAAAGTTCTTTAAGTATCAGCTTAATACAAATTTATCAAAATTGTTGGATGCTCGAAAATATTTATTAAAATATAAAATCATTTTGGATTTGATAAACCACCTATGCTTTGGTGTTTTCTGACTCCATTGGAATGTATTCAATCAATTCATTTCTCTGGCATAGAAGAAGGCCTTAGTGAATGCTAGTGTAAACATCATAATACTTCCTGGGAGAAAATGAAATAAGAGTTAAGCAACTATGTGTAAGTCAGATACAAAGAAAGAAAATAAAAAGGAGAGAGCTTGGTAGCCTCTCTGGAGGATGCAGAATATTGTCTAATCAATTTTGTATCTACCCCTTCCTGTTGCCTCCTAAACTCTAAATAGAAAAATCCCACTCGAATACATATATGGAGGCTGGGCACAGTGGCTTACACCTGTAATTCCAACACTTTGGGAGGCCATGGCAGGAGGATCGCTTGAGCCCAGGAGTTTGAGACCAGCCTGGGCAATAGGACGAAACCCCATCTCTACAAAAAATACAAAAAATTAGCTGGGTGTGGTGGTGCATGCCCATGGTCCCAGCTACCCAGGGGGCTGAGATGGGAGGACTGCCTGACCCCGAGTGGTGGAGGCTGCACTGAGCCACAATCATGCCACTGCACTCCAGCCTGGCAGACAGTGAGACCTGTCTCAAAAAAAGAAAAAAAAAAAAAAATTAAGATTATAAAATGGGATTAAATTAAAATAAAATAAAATACATGTTATCTTGCATAGGAAAGCCACGATAAATGAAACAAAATAAAAACTTCAATTTAGGGAATTTGGGAAAGTTAATTAAGAGATGGATTGTAATAGGTTGCTGCCCCTCATTTCACCTGAAATAATCTTTAAATAAATCCTGAAGATATATGTTTGCTAAAACTATTTCCTAAAAGTTACATACAGTGTTCAACATGTTCACGTTCTTTGACAACTACAATTGTTTAAGTTAAGCCACTTCAAACTAATTTTTATAAAATTATGCCGAGAATAGCCAGGTAAAATGTCCATTGTTAACATAAAACTCAAAATGTATGTTTCACATTATGTCATTGTTGCATGTCTATAATTGTTTTGATGGCTTCATTAATGATCCCCATTAAACTGAAATCTATAAAGCAAAATGTCCTTAGCCCACAGTCTCACAGTGACAGAGGTGACGTCACCACCAACACCATATGAATGGAAACAGCCTCAAGGGCAGTTTATCTGGGTAAAAACATTGAAAAGTCCTTCGGCTTTGTAGGATTAATATTTACAATTCTTCACTGAGAACCTAAATGAATATGGTCAATCATTCTAATATCAATTTTTGAATGTATTCAAAATATGGTAACTTAACTAGCAAATTCTCTTAAGCTCAACCTCCTTTGCCAAAAAAAAATCTAACAACTGTTAGAAACTCCAGTCATCTACCTGTAAGTTGTTATAGAAATATAATAATATAGAAAGAAGAGCAAAAATAATACTAAATAAATACCTATTGCATTTCAAACATTTATTATAAACCGGGAACTTTGCTGATCTATTTATTTGTATAAATACATATATATATGTGTATGTCTGTATGTATATATAGGCATATAATATACCACCTCATTTAATCTTTACAACAATTATACCATCAAAAACTTTCTCTTATTCTTATTTTGCAGATGAAGAAATTATAGCATAGGGCAATTAATTATCTCGTTGAAAATCATATGTATAGCAAAATGGCAAATCTAAGAGGGTGCCATGTTCTGGCCAGAGTTGGTTCATGGTTTTAACCTATTCTGTTTGGGAATGCATGATGGATTTTCAAAGGAATACTAAAAAGAAAAAAGAAAACAAACAGTGTGTGTGTGAGAGAGAGAGAGAAGTCAAAGAGAGAGAAAGGGAGGGAGGGAAATCAGTCATTAGGAATATACTTTTACCACTTAATATTTCCCTTACAATATATTTGTCAGAATTGAACATAATCTTTAAGAGTTTTCCAGAAGATAATTTAGTGTTGTTACCCCATCATCTTTATACCATATCTCTATTAGAATAGTCAAAATCCTGTTTGCTTTCAAATCACTTTATCATATGTTTAGTGTGTCTCAACCTTTTACGTGTAGTGACAAATAGGGATTAAGCATTGTACTTGAAAGTTATTTTGTTAAACTTACTACATGTCACTAATATTTATTTAAAAGAGGAAATATACCATTAGCTATGCTCCTAATTTTAAAAAAAATCCACAGTATCTTTATACAGAGTGAGTTAATTAAAACTAGATCAGAGATGTCATAGTGAACTAATTATCCAAATTGTTTGTGGATAAAATCAACCACTGTGGTAAACATAGTTTAGACTTTACAGTGGGTACACACATTTTTCTACAACAAATATTTTAACACATGTAATTTCTTGTAACATTCAGACTTATCTAGGAGGAATTTAAAAAAACTTTCACAATTTCATCAAAATTTTGCCCTTCTAAGGAAATAAACTTTTGCAGAAATTTAATTTCATAATAAAAGGTTACACAATAAGAGCCTATTTAAAATAAGTTGCATAGTGACTGATATGTAAGTATTTCCTAATCACTTCCCTCCCTTAACCTAGCTAATGTGCTGTAATGGGTATTTTAGAATTTGTCAGCTCAAAGCATTCCTGTAACAAGTATCTATTATTTTAAGGTTCTCCATTACCTTGGAGATCAATTTGTTCCTATTTCCTTTACATTCTAGCCAGACTCCTCCTGGTCAACTTCCTTAGTGACTTTGTTCATAGGAAGTGCCTCAATCGTATTTTCTTGAACAAATACTTAAGCAGTCAGTATTTATTTTCATTGAAACATATCCTGTTATACTGGATTAATACTGATCAATGCTATGTACCCAGTTTTGCCTATCTATGAACTTAAGTTTAAAAAATACTAAGGTAGAATACTGACTTAAATCCTGCTATGTGGTCCTTGCAAACTGTTACTGAATCAGTTCTATTGTTGCTCTTGTTGTTTGTGTGTTTTCTTTTTGGTCTTCAAGGTCCTTTTCTTATTGAGTTACTCAGCCCTTTTATCAAGGGGCAACCATAGCTCCAAAAGGTTGATAAGAATTAGTCTAGTGCAGTGATTTTCTTTTTTTAAACTTTTATTTTAAGTTCAGGGGTACATGTGCAGGATGTGCAAGTTTGTTACATCAGTAAATGCAGTAAATGTGTGTCATAGGGGTTTGTTGTACAGATTATGTCATCACCTAGGTATTAAGCCTACTATTGATTAGTTATTTTTCCTGATCCTCTCCCTCTTCCCTCCCTCCACCCTCTAGTAGACCCCAGTGTGTGTTGCTCCCCTCTGTGTATCCATGTGTTCTCATCATTTAGCTCCCACTTACAAGTGAGAACATGCAGTATTTGGTTTTCTGTTCTTGGATTAGTTTGCTGAAGATAACAGCTTCCAGCTCCATCCATGTTCCTGCAAAGGACGTGATCTCATTCCTTTTTATGGTCACATAGTATTCCATGGTGTATATGTAACACAATTTCTTTATCCAGTCTATTCTTGATGGGCATTTGTGTTGATTCCATGTCTTTGCTATTGTGAATACTGCTGCAATGAACATCTGCATGCATGTATCTTTATAGTAGAATGATTTCCATTTCTTTGAGTGTATACCCAGTAATGGGATTGCTGGATCAAATGGTATTTCTGTCTCTGTCTCTAGGTCTTTGAGGAGTCACCACACTGTCTTTCCAATGATTGAGCTAATTTGCCCTTCCACCAACAGTGTAAAAGTGTTCCTTTTCCTCTACGACCTCAGTAGCATCTGTTATTTTTTTGACTTTTAATAATAGCCATTCTGACTGGCATGAGGTGGTATCTCATTGTGGTTTTGATTCCCATTTCTCTAATGACCAGTGATGTTGAGCTTTTTTTCATATGATTGTCGGCCACGTGTATGTCTTCTTTTGAGAAGTGTTTGTTCGTGTCCTTTACCCACATTTTAATGGGGTTATTTTGTTCTTGTAAATTTGTTTAAGTTCCTTGTAGATGCTGAATATTACACCTTTGTCAGATACGTAGTGATATGGTTTGGCTGTGTCCCAATTCAAATCTCAACTTAAATTATATCTCCCAGAATTCCCACATGTTGTGGGAGGGACCCAGGGGGAGGTAACTGAATCATGCTGGCTGGTTTTTCTCATGCTATTCTTGTGATAGTGAATAAGTTTTATTAGATATGATAGGTTTATCACGAGTTTCCACTTTTGCTTCTTCCTCATTGCTGCCACCTTGTAAGAAGTATCTTTCACCTGCCACCATGATTCTGAGGCCTCTCCAGCCATTTGGAACTGTAAGTCCAGTTAAACCTCTTTTTGTTCCCAGTTTCAGGTATGTTTTTATCAGCCGCCTGAAAATGAACTAATACACATGGTTTGCAAAAGTTTTCTCCCATTCTGAAGGTTGTCTGTTTACTCTGTTGATAGTTTATATGGTTATGTGGAAGCTCTTTAATTAGATCCCATTAATCAATTTTTGCTTTTGTTGCAATTGCTTTTGGCATCTTTGTCATTAAATCTTTACCCATGCCCAGGTTCTGAATGGTATTGCCTAGGTTTTCTTGAGAGTTTCTAAAGTTTATGGTTTTAAATTTGAGTCTTTAATCCGTCTTGAGTTGATTTGTTTATGGTGTAAGGAAGGAGTCCAGTTGCGGTTTTCTGACTTGATCTTATATCTAGAACACCTCATCGTTTCAGCCCCAAAGCTTCTTAAGCTGATAAGCAACTTCAGCAAAGTTTCAAGATACAAAATTAATATGCAGAAATCACTAGTATATCTATACACCAACAGTCAAGCCAAGAGCTGAATCACAAATGAATTCCCTTTCATAATTGCCACAAAAAGAATAAAATATCTAGGAATACAGCTAACAAGGGAAGTAAAGGGTCTCTACCAGGAGAACTACAAACCACTGCTCAGAGAAATTAGAGAGGACACAAACAAATGGAAAAACATTTCATGCTCATGGATAGGAAGAATTAATATTGTGAAAATGGCCATATTGCCCAAATCAATTTATAGAGTCAATGCTTTTCCCATTAAACTCATTGATATTCTTCACAGAACTAGAAAAAACTATTTTAAAATTCATACGGAAACAAAAAAGAACCTGAATAGCCAAGGCAGTCCTGAGCAGAAAGAAGAAAGCTGGAGGCTTTCTGATTTCAAACTATATTACAGGGCTACGGTAACCAAAACAGCATGGTACTGGAACAAAATCAGACATGTAGAATAATGGAACAGAGTAGAGAACCCAGAAA